>NC_048898.1:20126258-20467243 GCF_011077185.1 Oxyura jamaicensis
TTTTTTTTTTTTTTTTTTTTTTTTTTTTTTTTTTTTTTTTTGCCTGAAAAGCTTGTCTCATTGAACCAAAGAAGGGCTTTACCAGCATTTGTGAAAGGACTTCATCAATGTAAACCGTGTCTCAGCTAGGCAGAGTTGGAAATACAGGCAAACCAGAAGAGGCATAGAGCCAAACTTTTCAAATATGACCTCAAATCCTGCCGACTTGCCCAGGTCCTTTTTTACAGTTGTTGAAATCTGACTTGGATATACTTTTGTGACTGCACTGCCAAAAATCTACGATGACAGCAGTCCAAAAAAAGGGTTTTCTCTGGCATTGCCTAGAGGGATCCCAGGCCTGAGGAACCGAATGAATTATAAGTTATAATTACTAAGTCTTTGCCAGGTACCTCCACCAGATGAGCTGCCAACCATTGCTGAGGTCATTGGAGGCATGCAGTTAAAGAAATGCTGTGCCATGGCTAATACAAAATACAATTATTTTGATTTATTATTGTTGATGACCTCAGATTAATTTAAGAGACTGAAATGGCTCTTATATATATTTAGAACTGATTTTATAAAAAGTTATTAACAGAAGTAAATTTTCATTTTGGTGAAACTTGGTCTCCTCTCTGTAAAGCTGCTGAGGACATGTTGTAACGGGACTAGTGACCTAGATTTTCAGAGGATGCCAAATCTCATCAGATTTTGATTAATTTGGATGCATGACCATAGACACCTTTGAAAATCTCTGCCATAGATTTTTCATGGATAATTATGTTATCAACAAAACTTTTTAGGAATAGTTTTGATCCTGAAAGGACCTCTCTGGGAATATATATCTGTATACAGATTTTTGAAGAGGACAAAAGTAAGATAAATAATAATGTTTCACAAACTGGCAGAGAATAAAGAGAGAATTGTTTTCTTTGGTATTAAAGACAGAAGAGACTTAAAGTTTATAAATAAAGCCATAATATTTCAGTCATGTGAGACTGAACGAAGAAAATCCATGTTGATTTTGATCTTCTAAATATGATGAATTCATATATTAATACTAGTGTGTGTTTTGTAAAATTTGTGTAAAGATCTGTATACATAACTGGCATCATCATTGCCAGATACTGGAGCGAGGTTTTAAAAGTCACTAGCAGGATATAGATTTCTGTTGCTCCTCAGTCTGTGTGGAAATTAGCAAACTTGAAATCTCATTTAAAAAATGGAAATCCTGGCTTTTTGAAAGACTACTGTTGGAAGTTTTAAGACAATTAATATTCACTGAATTTTTCTGGTTACCTGTGTTAAATAGTTTTTTTACCCCTCCCCCCCCAAAAAAAAAAAAAAAAAAAGTTAAACAGTTTAACATTAAATATAATATGAAGTGTCTGATGATATCCAGGGAATCAAAGGCTTCCGAACAGACTTTAACAGCCCAGAGCATTTTATGTTTGAGAAAATGAACAAAAACTTTGTACTCTCTATGCAAAAAGGTTCCAATGCAAAGCAGAAAAGAAAGAATAACATATAAACCCAGCAGCCTGTGCCACTGTGTGCATTATGTATGAAAAAGATTGTAAAGGGCAGCAACAGTAAAAAGTTTAATTTTTTTTTTAGTATATGAAAAGAACAGAAGGGTGAAACATTTCTGGGAAACTGCTGAATAAACTGTTTTACTTCTGTACATCCACTATTGAAATATTTGTATGCTTCATCAATATCTCCATATTTGAATTACATTTTTATTTAATTCTGAACATAATGAACACAAACCCTTCAACTAACAGGCTTCTGCCTTTATTCTTTCAAAAACTGGGAGGTGAAATAAGTAGGTGAATGAGTTCTCTTGGTAACGATCATTCCTACCCTACTCTGATTACTTATCTAGAAAATAATTAACAGGTTTTCTCTAATGCTTCCTAAAGATGTTGAAACTATAGAACAAATATTGACTGACAGGCAGCAAAACTTGCCTGGACAGGAGAAAACAATAATGGTTTATATAACTGAAAACAGTTTGCCAAAAGCAAAATAGAAATTCTGTAAGCTCTGATTTATAATTGATGCCAAAAGGACACGATGAGGTATGTACATGCTCTCAGGTATTTGCAGGACCACACAAATGTGTTCTTCTGCTTTTTTGTTGTTTTGCAGGACCTCAGGTCCTTCTCATGAGAGGTAGTTCCGGAGCCATCCTTTGGGATGCAGGAGGGAACGTGTAGTGAGGAACTGAAGAGGCTTTCAAAGATGGTAGCAGAAACTTGTATGATGTTTGCTACTGTTTACTGGGGGAAGAGAAGAAAGGAATCTGGGGAGGAGGTGGAGGAAACAAACCTGCACCTTGTAACTGGCACATTGGGCAAGAAGTACTTTGGACTGCAGTGTGTAAAATGGCAGAGAAGGTGGAGGTGGCTGGCTCCAGTGCTGTGAAAAGATGGGGTGCCTCTCCTTCCCGTTGTTCTGCCCACACACGTGCACACCCCTTCCCCCCAGGGTGAGCTCTGCCTTTGGGTTAGGAAAACCAGAGAGGCATTCGATCCTAGCACCCGCTTGGTTACAGGTAAAGGTCAAAGACCACCTAAGCCCATAGGTATTATGCAAGGGGCCATTGTGAAGAGGCCCCAGACTTCAGCATGCATCAGTCCGCCTCCCTACTCCCCCTCCAACTCTGGCTTTGTTCCTCAGGGGATTGCGAAAGCCCCAGGACTACATAAAGCATTCCCTCTCTGGGTGGTCTGGCCACTGCCCCCAACACACAGATCTTGAGAGGCTGCAGGGACTGGCACTGACTGTAAGGGACCCTGCTGTGGTGGGCTGGAGGGAACTGGGCACCTTGCCTGCATCAGGGAAAACTGCACAATACCCTGGGGACATGTCAGGGCAGCCCTCCTCTCTTCCCCAGGTGTCTGACTGAGCCCATTTCTGATGCTGTTCTTTGTCTCTTGCTGTTGCTGCAGGGGTAAGATGGCCTACACCAGGAGAGCTCTGCCCTGTCTGCTGCTGCTGGCACTCACCTTCCTGGGCAGCAGCATGGCAGAGCGGGACTGCCGGGTGAGCAGCTTCAAAGTCAAGGAGAACTTCGACAAGAACAGGGTAAAACTTATTTCTCTTCTGGATCTGTGATGTCTTGCCTAGCTGACCTACAACATCTGGCATTGTGTGGTCACATTTTTACTCAAAGTCAGACTGCAATACTGAGAAACAGCAGAAGTGTGTGATGTTGCCCACACCTCCACAGTGATGGATCCTGATGCAACCAATACAGGAATATTGCAGAAATGTAGGTTAAGCAGGCTGCTCTCAAACTATACGGTCTAAATGGAAAAGGAGTGTAGTGACTCCATTGCTTTTATGAAAAATGCCTGGTATTTTCAGGCAACATTACAAAGGAAAAACATATTTATATGTGGATGTCAAGATCTGCCAGTTGTTATCCTACTCCCACCGAATTTTCTGTTCTCAATACAGCAGAACTGTAAATACAAAAAACAAACAAACAAACAAATTTAAAAAGTCAATTCTTTCTTTTGCCTGCACTAGGACATGCTAGATGTTAGAAGACCTAAATTTGTTTTTTAGGTACAACTTTAAGGCATGGTGTCAAAGATCTTCATGACCATCCCTCTGTCACCCTACCCTAATTTGTAATGTCTGTTTGTAATGTTTTCCATATTTCTAGGGCTAACTGAAGCCTTTCTCATTTCCTTGCAGTACAGCGGCACCTGGTATGCCATGGCAAAAAAAGACCCTGAGGGGCTGTTCCTGCAGGACAACGTGGTAGCCCAGTTTACTGTAGATGAAAATGGACAGATGAGTGCCACCGCAAAGGGCAGAGTCAGACTCTTCAAGTAAGTTTTTTGCAGTCTTCCTTTTGTTCCATTCCACTAAGTTTCTCCTTTGCTTGCCTGTGCTCCAATCCCTGTCCTTCTATCCCTGTGGTAGTCACACAGTCTCACCAAATCTGTGCTGTTAGGTTTGAATGTGATGTTTTCTTTCCCCCTGACTGCAGTAACTGGGATGTCTGTGCTGATATGATTGGCTCTTTCACTGACACTGAGGATCCTGCCAAGTTCAAGATGAAGTACTGGGGAGTTGCCTCTTTTCTGCAGAAAGGAAGTGAGTACTTAGCTATAGAAGATGCAGAACTAATTGGGAGCCTAGTTATGTTGATTGTCCATGCTTGGGAAGAAAAAAAGTAGTGCTGAATTTCTTAAACACTTAAAACATGTAATAATTATAATATAGCAAGGCCTTAACGTGAACAAGGTAATCGCTACTTTCTGGATGGGACTGCTGTCTGGTTTTGTTTAAAAAACTGAAGACCAGACTTCTGTATATCTTTGTGTTTCTTTTGTTTGTTACCAAGCAATATAATATAAGGTCGCTGTTCAGAAGAAATAAAGTATTTTAATTATTGTTTTAATTCAGAACTCAGTTATTGGATTCCTCTATTCTCTGCAAAAATCTAACATCAGACTTGGTCCAGCAGCGAAGAGAATTTTGCAACTATTCTTTTGCTTAATCTGTTATCTACAAATGTAGGGATTTATCTGTCCTAAGAAACAAGTATGATCCTGTATATATAGATATATATATTCATATTTTCCTTTCCTGTCATTTCTCACACCCTATGCAAAATTAGTGTATTGAGCCAAGTAGACATTCAGTCACTTGTAGCTCAAGACATTTCCATGGATTGTTTCCAAGAAAAGCAGGTAGAATTTGGAAGTGATTGAAACTCCATTATCTCGAAAAGTACAGTTAGAAATAATGCTTTGGATGCCAATTTCTCTTGAATTGTTGCTGAATCTCCTCACAGCATGCTGATGAATCAAGTTTTCATGGATACTGCAGATTACTTGCTGACCTGGAGCTCTATCTTCCTAAAAACTGTGGTCCCCATCCACAGGAGAGACAAGGAAGATAACTGAATTCAACTGGCATTAATCTTTTTCCTCAAAAATATGATTTAAGTAGCACTCCTGGAAAGAAAATAGTGATGACTTTTGAGTAATCTGGCATGACTGGCATGACCAAGAGCTTTTTTTTTTTTTAAAAAAAAATAAAAATAAAAATAAAAATCTATTTCTGACTGTACCCTTTGTTTGGTTAAAATAAGAAAATCTTCTTAGAGTTCACAGTAACTCCTCTAATACGTAGTTCTATTTTTGTGTTTGGTGCCATATTTTGTAATGATTTTCAGGCATAGATTTACAAGATGTTTACTAGCACTTCCTCATGCTGCTCTTGTTCTATGCCCATGTTAGAGGAGAAGCAGTGGTGCCAAGCTTTCTTCTTCCCTCCATCACTGCCCCTAATATATATGCTTATTTTTTAAAAAAAGTTATTGTATTAACGTTGTATTAACTCTATAGAGTTATGACTGTGATCTTTATAGATCTGTAGATCTCTATTGATTTATTAGATTTTACTTGTGTCTCTGTAACTCCTTTGCTTCTTTGCTATGGTTTCTTCCAGATGATGATCACTGGGTAGTGGACACAGATTATGATACATATGCTCTTCATTATTCCTGCCGCCAGCTAAATGAAGATGGCACTTGTGCTGATAGCTATTCTTTTGTGTTCTCCCGGGACCCCAAGGGATTGCCTCCAGAGGCACAGAAAATTGTCAGACAAAGGCAGATAGACCTCTGCTTGGACAGAAAATACAGAGTTATCGTTCATAATGGTAAGAATATTTTTTTAACAATTTTATTTCAGGATTTACTGAGAAAAGCACTTGAAGTCTGTTGTTCATTAAACAGCAAATGCATGAAGTGGCTGTAATATTTTCTTTTGAAAACTGGAGCTTGTAGTAAGTTCACTTCAACTTTTACTTCTCTTATCTGAAGCAGAGCTAAGGTGTATAGCTTTTTATGTGGTGTATCGCATCAGCTGAAACAATAATTAGAGGAAGTTGTAAAACAATTAAATCAATGTAGTATGAGTAAACATAGTAAGGATAAACTTCATTGTTGCTGTAAAGAGAAATTCTCTCTCTTTAATCAGAATTATTTCCCTTCCTTAAAAATGTTGGTGAAAGAAATAGAATGTGTTTTCAAAAAATTATTTGAAAATTATTCACAAAAGGCTTTTAAGGGAAATCAGATTTTTTGGAATGGATACAGATGCAGACTTTTTGTCAGCAGAGGGTGTCCATTTCTAACAGGTCCTCATGCTAACCATTTCACAAAGGGTTATGAAAGAGGGACATATCCCTCATGCTAGAGGTGTGACCCTATCTTGAGTTATATAATCAAGTGGAACTTGCAACACAGAAAGGGATACAGATCAGTTCACTTCTGCTCAGCTCCTCTATGGCTTATCTTTGCGTCCTACTTTTGGGTCTGAAAAACTGCAGAGAAGCTGTGGGGCTACATTTGCAATGTGCACATTTCCAACACAACAGAAGTGTTCAAGAGGTGGGGACGGGGAGAAAGACTCAAGTTGGTTTTTGTCCATCCAGAAAATTATGCCAGTAGCGTGCAGCACAGAAAGTTCAAAAATATATTAGAAAAGGCCAAGTGACTACTTACGCTAGTTTAATCAGTGATCTGGAAGAAAACATAGTATATTTACTCATAAAGATTACACATGGAGTGGGAAATAGTAAGTTATGAAGAAGACAGATCAGAATATTTAGGGCAAAGAAAATAGCAGGTTTTCCCCCACTTCTATCTTTGCATTCTGGAAAACAAGATATTTACAGAATACTTGACTGGTGAATCAGTGGAATGTGAACCCCCAATTCAATGCTATGGCCCAAAGAGTTAGTGTGATTCTTGAGTGCATAAATCAGGGGTGTCAAAGATGAATTTACAGACTCATATTAGACTACTGTACTTGGCATAGGTCCACTCAATATGTCTTGTGTAACTGGGAAGGGTACTGAGGATGAATTAGAAATTTTAAAGAAAAGCAGAGAAAATGATTGAGTTTGCAAAATGTGTCCCCTAGTGAGTATTTCAAAAAACTTGATAGTTTTCTCATCAGGAGAGGTTGAAGACTGACCTGAGCAAAGTCTATGCTTGCCCACACAAGCAGTGAGAATTGGATAGTAAAGGACTTGCAAACATTGGAATAATAAAATAAAACAGATGGAACTTTAAACTGGACACATTCAGAGCAGAAATAAATAGCCATTTGTTTAACTCCAAAGTTCATTAACCTTTGGAACTATTTATCAAGAGCTGTTCCATGGTCTTCATCACTGAAATCTGTTTATCAAGATAAAAGGCTTTTCTAAACAACATGTTGGAATAAACTAGGATTGACTGAAGGAACTTTGGTGTACTATAAAGAAAGTCAGAAAAGATGAGCAGTCAGGTCTTGTGTCTTTATTACCTGTTCATCTGATCTATAAGCAGAGAGTAAATATATAGCCATGTTGTAAAGTAAGTTTCCTGATAACAGGGTGCCTGAAAGATCTGCTAAGGAGGGTGGTGGCCAGTATACTCATTAGTGACATGGAAAAAGTGCCTGACAGCAATAAAAATTTTTAAAAAAAAATATTGAATGAGAATTTGGAGGCAACATAACAGTATTTAAAGTGGGTTTAAGAGAAATCACAGATGCAAATGAAATTGGCTTTTGATTAGTATTTGGTAATAAAGCTTCACAGGAAAAATTTTAGCCACTCATGCTGTTCAGTTCTGACTTGTGTGTATAGGAAAGACATCTGTATGATGCAGCAGACAACATAATTAAAATTCTGCTTCATTTGCTGCAGCAATCAGAAAGTTAATGTTGTGTTTGATTGCATGAAGTGTACAATAGAAAATAAACAATGCTATTATATACATTGATGATACTTTCTTGTTTTGAATGCCACACTCACTGCTCTTCAAATGAAGTATGGCAAAAATTAAAATTTCTGAAGATGAGAAAACAAAACAATGAGATTATTAGAGATGTTAGGGAGGTTTTTGCTTTAAATCTAAGATAAAGTGTAGATATACAGCTGTTGTGCTTTAACTGTGAGAGGTGTGTGTTATGATGGTTCCTTGCATTTCTGTCAAACCACAGAAAGTTTTTTTACTGTCCAACTATAAAATCAGGACATTGGGCGAGTCTCAGTACTAGTCTGATTCAGCACTGTAGAATCTGTGTTTCCATTATTTCTAAGATGTATGAGGCTCACAAGGCAATAAATGAGTTGTCAATCCTTGCAAGGAAGTATAAACCAAAAAAAGAAAAAATGAGTTTATTAATTTATTCATAATCTGTGCTATATCTTTTTATATATCTCAGAACTTTCATAGAATAGAATGCTTGTATTTTTCACAGAATATAGATCCAATAGGGTAATTTAAAAATAAAAGCTCAGAATGTTTTTTGAAAGTTAAGCCCCAAATATTCTTTTACTTTCCTGACCTTAATTTAAAACTTGATGTTGTTGCCTCCATTTTTTTACAGAAATATCAAATTTACCAAGTTCCACTGAGTACTGTTCTCTTGTCTCCTACCCACATTTATATTATTCAGATGTTAGGTGTTGAATGCTGTGTCTGATAAAACCATTTGAGTCCAATACTGTTTGCAAATGAAAAATGGTAGTCTGGTCTCTAATGTTGTCTGGAGCATTTGTAAATGACACTTAGAGCAAGCAATTTGCATTCTTCCATTACTGTGATCAAGACCTGTAATTACCATTTTGTTAGTTGATTCTGAATTATCTGGTACCATTAAGCTGAGTTCCTGAATATCAAATACATTTGGAAATGGGGGAATGACTGCAAGCTAAATGGACAAAAGATTATTAAAAGCTTTATATTAGAAACTCACAAAGATCACTTAATTCCTCATGAAATTAAGCATAAGCCTTGCTACTTTAGTTTTAATTCTGCTATTAAGAGCTGCAGAATTATTAGCAAAAAGAGCCAGCTTCAATTATCTGCACCAGCCTGCATTCAGCTGTTACTGTGGTAAAATTCTGATTGAAGTTAATAGATCCTGCAAGAATAGGCGTGTATCTGTTTCTGATTGTGCATACTCTGACTATGTCTTGAAGCTAAATATTTTTTCTGTTGATTTATTCGTAACTTTTTAAATTTATACTGTACTAAATTCACCCCCAAAGATTAAGAGATGTACAAACCTTACCTTGATGGAATATATATATATATATATATACATTTGTTCTTGGTATACTGTCTCTTTTAGGCAAAAGAGAAACGTAGGATTTTTTGTTGTTGTTATAACTGATCTTGCATTTCTGGTGGTAGCTTCCTTCCAAATATACATCCAGCTGTGCTGCATGCACTGATACATTCTCTCAGAGTACATGTACTCTGAGAGTTGCTTTTAATTTATGCAACGTGTGAGTGGATATCACAGTGTGGCTACTTTTAGAGCAAGCTTTTAGAGCTTGATATTAGTAGAATTTAAAACTAAATCTGCAGTTTAGCATTTATTAGAAGTAAAAATTCTGAATTAAAGAGCAGTATTTTCAGCTAAAGAGTAGTAAATTCAACTAACTTACTATTGCCATTAGAAGTTTAGGAGGTCAGGAGATTCTAATTTTGTTGAAAGACATACTTAAACTAGTAATTTTTATATTGAAAATAATTTGAAGCTTGTTTAAGTACATAAATAACACTTCTACCAGTAATCTATTCAATGCCTTGCTTGTGAAAGTATTAAAATGCTCAGGACAGGTGCAACAGATTGGATGAATTCCTGTTTTGAGTTGAAAATTCCTTGGGGTTATAAAGTGCAGAGCTAAATATTGGCACATCATTACAAGCAACAGACTACTGGACTTAAAACATATTAAAAGAAATTAAATATGTATTCATTTTAAGTTTGGTGCAAGTGTGTATATTTTAGTTTTGTCCAATGTGGATGAAGAACTAAATTTTGTTTTTTTTGTGTGTGTTACAGGATTTTGCTCTTAAGGAGATCCAAATGTATGGAAGTAAACCATGTGACAGCACCATGGATGTAAAGTTAATACGTTAATCAGGTGCTCTTTTGAAAAGCCTTTAGATGGTTTCATTTAGATTTTGAATATATTTATCTGAGCTGCATAGCTCATCTTGTTAATAAACCAATGAAACATTTTAATAAACTTGAATTACAGGGGATGCAAATTGTCTGTATGCACATCTGTACATATGTAGACATTGGTTTTTATTAATAAACCATTATCATAATGCACTATTTTAAATTGCTGACAGATGACAATAATTAAGAATTTAATCTTTTTTGTTATCGGTTTCAATTTCTGACTAATGGTGTTTTAATTGGAATATACATATAGGTGTGTATTTGCTTTCTAAAACTTACTTTCAAGTATGATGTCATTTTTTTCTAGGAAATACTGGAAATCTTTTCCAATAGCATTTTAGAAAGGAGGAAGGAATTTCAATGACTGTATATATCACTGCTTAATTTTATGACTTCTGAAGACACCAAAAAAGCATCTTTTTTAAAGAAATAATTTAAACATAACAAGTAAACATTTATTTATTCTTTACTTATAAATTAACAGGCATTACGTCCATATTTTTAATTTGAGATGGAACCAAAACAGTCATTCATGTGGTGACAACACATTTATCATCTCATCTGCCCAAACCTTTATTCAGGTAGTCAGTTTTCTAACTGTATAATCAAGTGTCCTTTTTTTGCTAATTTACAAGAGCAGATACTCTCTGTGGATGTGCATTTTCACATGAAAGTTGATCTCACTCAGTAGAAAATACAGATTAAAAATGGAACAGGTCTACTCTTGATATAGATTCATTATAACTTCATTAACGTTAATAACATTTATGTCAACAGAAAATGTACTCCCATAGAATTTAATTCTCCTGCTAAGTACTTCAACTATTTTACACTCAGCAAATTCACTGCCTTGTTTCAATTTCTTCCAGTATAAATTCAATCCATTGGATTAAATTGCGCAATCTTACTGAGGCAAAGCATTGAATTCAATGGAATTTTTACCTTCTGGAATTAAAATACAGATTTAGCCCCCCTCCCCCTTTCTTTTTGTTGTTGTTGTTGTTTTGGTTTTGCCTCTTCCAGCATGTAATACTATAGTATAATGACCTATTCAAACTGGGATAGTATAGCCATTAACATCCAAAGTGTGTCACTGTTCAGCCTTTAAGTAATTATCTGGTAATGTAAGACAAATTAGGTTGTTCACGTTTACTTCTTTTTGCAGTGGTTTCTGTACCAGCCCCATTCCCTATATGGTTCCCTGTAAAACAGAGAAGAATTTCCTGACATTTACGTCTGAAATGGGCAACATTATACAAAACCGGGTTGACAGCAGAGTTGACAAAAGTGAATAGCACTATCCAAAAGAAAACTGATGGTAAAATATTTAAATCTTGCTTGTAGTTCTGGACTAAAATTAAAAAAATAATGATTATAATTGGGCTCCACATGATGAAGAATGAGATCATCAGCACAATGAGGGCTCGGAATAGTTTGTAGTCCTGCTGGGAAACACGAATCTGATGATTATGTGAGTAAGCCAAACCAGCATTTAAACTTTTTCTTGATGCTTTTGTAATCTGCAGTAAAAGAGAATAAAGTAGATTTCACTGAAACTTATAAATATTCTTAACACATTTTTACAGTTGCAAAAGCAAGTCTCTGCGCATGTTTCTGTTTTGAAAAGTGACTACTAAAAAGGCATTGGAGAATACCACGTTTACTTTTTGTTAATGGTTTCATTTCAAACATTTTCACTTTACTACCAAGGTTTTTCTTCCTCTCAGCTGTGAGCTCACCTCAGTATTAATGAAACTGGTTGTTCTCTGCATGGCTCTCCTGAAGCCATAAATACTATTCAGCATAAAATAGGGCCTTAATTACTCATGAAATCCCATTAACTTCAAATTACGACTTCATTTTCTCTATCTAAATAATCCCATTGATTTTTCCACAAATGCAAACTGGAACATAGCTAACAATCCTGTTGATGCACAAGAACGAACACAATCCAATTCTCTTATGGCCATGCTGGTATTATAAGGTAGGTATTAGAGGGAGCATGAATTTATTATAGTAACTAAATCATGGTAGGTTATAATTTTGAATGGGATTTCAGGTTTTGTGCAAACTCTTAGTTTTTCAGTCAGTAATCAGAATCACTTTCTATGAATTAATCTGAAATCTTACAGATCCTTTCATCACTATTAAAATCTCTGTGTCTTGTAAAATTACTGTCTGATGTAATAAACCAGAGGATGGCTAGTTTGGGAATCTGCTATTCATGGGTGTGTATCATCTGTTATTAGATATAATATTGAATCCTAAGGCCTTGCAGAAAACTTTAAATCTTGAACTCTACTCACAATGTCTTCATTATAGTTTGCACAGAACATTTAAAGTCTGTTAGATTTATATATGTGATGCAAAGTAAAAAAAAAAAAAAAAAAATTGGAAAAAAAAAAGCTAAATAATCAAGATGCCATTTTATCGCATGCATGGTTATTTTCAAAAGCTTCAGTCAATCTGGTATTTAAGTAGGAAAGTCAAAAGCATAAGATTCTTTCTGCTATTTTTATGTGTGGCATTTTCCTTTACCAATAACTAAGAGAAGGGTAACACTAGTATGAGTAATACTTGATAGTTTCCTGGTTCAGGTAAAGATGGAAATGGTTATAGACATTGAGTAACTTGTTCTTCTTTCTGCAGTTTTCTGAGTCTGTCACAGAGATTGATGTCCTAGAATAAGTATTCCATAAGAACCTAGACAT
Organism: Oxyura jamaicensis; assembly: GCF_011077185.1. Lineage (NCBI taxonomy): Eukaryota > Metazoa > Chordata > Aves > Anseriformes > Anatidae > Oxyura > Oxyura jamaicensis. Next base: position 20,138,959 of record NC_048898.1, read on the forward strand.
CTACCAACAATATCAATAGCCGCTTCCCTGATTTAAAAGGGGCAGAGAATCCTGATATTTTCAATATGTAAAGCTATTCCAGCTTGATCATCTCCTGCTGTACCTTCTTGACATCCAGAAATCAGGCTAACGCTGAAGGATTCAAGAGTTGTTCCGAGAGCACACATAACCCACCTCAGTAAGAATATGCATTGCATAAAATACAAAGAACTAATGCGCACTTCAAATATAAGTGTGCAGGATTTAAAGCATTTGTCCAGAAAGTAGGAAAAACAAGCTCTGTACCCTCCTCTGCTTCCAGTTTTCAAAGCAATGTCTACAGAATGTCCTCAGCCAGCAGGCTTTGTATCTCCCATAAAAGTACCCTCCATTTTTCCTGTTGGAACTGCACAGTCTAGAACTAAGAATAAAAGAATCACCAGGACTGCAGTAAGACACAACTGCATCTTAATGAAATGCTCAGCTGAAATGGGGTGATAGTGACATGTTTTGGATCTTTTCCTGGTGTGCCCAGCATAAGGAATCTAGACACATACAGTGGGAATTTGGACTACACTCTGAGGACAAGTAATTTAAAGGTCATGTATATACAAGTAAGTACCATTTCTTGCCTCTTATCTAAATTCATATGGGTTGGGCCTTGCCTGAGGGGGGAACACTGCAAAAACAAGTAACTCCATTAACTAAACATGCCTTCTAATCTGTCATTTTTGCCAGTGTTCTGGGAAGTGTTCTATAAAAATAATGTTCCATTTCAGATTAAATTGAGCTACATTTGTAGAGTATATTTCTTATTTCTTATTAACTTAAAGCATCATCCTCATAGATGCTGTGTTAAATGAATACACTAATGCTTTGAACTGCTTCCATTAATACTTAGAATTGTACCCAGTGAGTACTGGCACTGTGGAGTGTTCTGAAAAAGTTAGAGTGAATCTGTTCTTGGGAATGACTCAAGGATAAAGATATACTCCATCTGAGTTCTGGGTGCTTCCTGGAGAGCTGTGTGAGAAAGAACCAATTACAACATATGGGAATCTGCTATAGGCCTTATTCCTTTTTCAGTTCAGGAGAAGTGGTAACACAACTCAGCGTCTGTGTTATCAAGCTGGAAAAGAAATGTGAGCATAGCAGCAAAGGGTTGTTTTGTAATCCACTATTCTGAACGCTTTTTGGGGATTCTAGATCCATATGTGCCACTGTGTTTTCCAAATCTACCTATAATAATGTGGAGTCTGCAAGGACAAGCAGAACACCATTCCTGTCCTGCTCTCTGAGCAAGGACTGTGGCATTCCTCGGCCTGCAGTTTCTTGCAATTTTTTCAAAGGGCTTGGACTCCCCACTGAGTTACTGTATGCTCTTCACCAACAGGTAGTATGAGGTTGCAAAAGGCAAGTATTTTACTTCACTAGAAGAGGTTTACCTAATGCATTTACCTCAAGATTGTAACAAGGTTAGAGTGTAGAGAAACTTAGCACTGATGACTGACAATGAGCTTGAGTCCGATCAATAGCAGTCCATGCAAAGCCTAGGTCCCAGGTTCAAGTACACCTACATATATCTCCGGTTCATGTACCCACAGCCTCTGGTGCTAACCATTTTACCAATTAATTCCCTGCTCAATAATTGGTATATTTTGAGGTTCCTTTCCAAAGCTTTTACTTTTCCTTAGTAAAATATTACGAGAAATTTAATTAGCCCATACAGGAATCAAGAATCTTTCCAGGACAGTTGCTAAAATCATACATTCCTGTACTTAGTTTGAAGTTTTCTAGCTCTTTTCTCACACTGTTTTTGGAAGAGGAGGGGTTATAAAATCAGATTTTTTAAATGAATTTAGGTGTCTAGTACCATGCTTGCTAGGATACAGACTTTGGTGCCTGTATTTCAACATCTACTCAGAAAGAATGTGGATGTGGTGTTCGGATTACACTCTGTCTGCAAAGTCAGAAGTTGTGGAGGAATAAATGTGTTCTAATAAAATCTGTGAACTACAAATTCATGCAGAAAGCAGAAAAATCAGTAGATTTAAAAGGGAAAGGGCTGTTGTTTCCAATCCTGCCTTTCTTTGCTTTCCTACAACTCCCTTGCAAGTCTGTGGGGTCTAAGCTAAAGAAATGCAACATCTAGTTTTCAGTTATTTCAGATGCTTAGGTCTGCATGCATTGAGGAGATTGAGAGTCTTTAAATATGCATAACACATAATTGGAGAAGGGTATTAAATACTGTATATAAATGATGACAAATTTTGTGTTAGGCTTCTGGTAATGTGCTGTTCAAGCATGTCTTTAGTTGAAACGTACAGGCTTACATGTTGACGTGTCTCAGTTTATATCACACACTTTTCTACCAGAGCTAATAATGTCTATACTCTTTAAGTGTGTTCGTATACAATGATGATATGTTGATGCCTTGTGAATGACTGTTTACTTCTCCTACTTGTATAACAAAATAGAAAAGTACCTGCAAGATTTTGGAGTAACTGATGACAATGACTAATCCCGGTATTAAAAAGACAACAATGGCATAGGTCACATCCCAAAGTATTTCTCCTGCAGTGCTGGGCCAAACCAAGGTGCAAATCTGAACCTCCTGTTTGCAAAGAATAAAGAAGAAAATTAACGTTGTTATTTTTACCACAACGTTGTCCTTATCTCCCCCTATGCCTATGGGGAAAATGGCTGCAGACTAAACTGAACCTGTGAAAACTTTCATGAATCACTTTATGTTTTTAAAAGCCCACACGTGTACAGATAGGTAAGTTGTCCTCAATCTAGTCACTGCCATCAATTCTGGATAGTATGCTAACGGCAACTTGTACACACTAACGTGTGCCGGAACGGGGATTTTCGACCTACGGAAGAGAGAGGAGTAGCCTGACCCCTGCCGAGCCCCATTTCAGGACGGGCCGGGGGCCGGCTGCTGCCCGCCTCACTGCCCGCTGCCGCCCGCTCCCCGGCGCCGCTCGCCCCCCGGTGGCGGAGGAGAGAGCCTGGAGCCTTCCCCCGCTTGCCCCTACCTCGCCTGCGGCGGCGGGCAGCCGCACCACGGTGAAGAAGCAGCAGAGCGGCAGGGTGACGGCGGCGGCGAAGCCCCAGACGAGGAGGGCGGCGGCCAGCACCTTGCGGCGGCGGCAGGCGGCGTGGCGCAGCCGGGCGATGCTGACGACGCGCTCCAGGCTGACGGCCGACAGGGAGAGGATGATGACGGTGCCGCTGAGGGTCATCACGTAGAAAAGCATGTGGCAGATGACGTCGCCCAGCACCCAGGACTCGGTCCAGCGCACGACGCCGATGAAGGGGATGGCGGTGATGAAGAGCAGGTCGGCGCAGAAGAGGTTGAGGACCAGGCAGTTGGCGACGCACAGTCGGTGCCGCCGCCAGGCCAGCAGGCAGATGCCCCAGACGTTGCCCAGCAAGGCCAGCAGGAAGATGGAGCCCAGCGCCACCGACTCACCGACACGCAGGGCCGTCACGTTGCGGCCCCTGAAGTCCGAGAAGAAGGGGAAGTAGGTCCTGTGGCCCCCCGCGGCCCCGGCCCCGGGCATGAGGGCAGCCGGTGGGCATGAGCGAGCTAGGGGAAGGGCTGCGCTCCCAGCCGCCCTGGCGGCACCCGGGGTGCCCTCCTGACATGGGTTGGGGGGCTGGCCGCCATCCCCCTCCTCGCCTTCCTCCTGGTCGTGCTGCTGAGGGCTTGACCGTGCCAGCCGTGTGGTTTATGGCCCTTGAGTGGAACAAGGAAGTGGGAGGGTAAACACAGTGCAGCTCACACAAAGGCGAGGCTGGTGCGTGTGGGGAGGCAGAGAGGGGCTGGGCACGAGTGGGGCCACCCAACACCTCCCTGGGAGGGCATGTGGCAGAGCAGTGGCACCTCCGTGCCAACGGGACTGGGCCTGGCCACATCCTTCAGGGTGGTCCTGGTCTGTCCCACTCTCCAGAGGTGCTCCCCGCTCTCCCTGGGATGCCAGTGACCTGGGGAGGCCTCCCAGGCTGCGCCATGATGCTCCCCTCCACTGGGAGCACCTGTGGTAAAGCACAGGGTAAAGCAAAAGCTCCAGAAAGGGCTTTCAAGGAGGAATGGCTCCAAGAGCTCTTCTAGGGGCCAGGATAACAAGTGCTGTTCTAAGGTAAAAAAGAGGGATTTATCCATTGCCTCAGGTCTTGCTAATGGTTTTTGGAGACAGCGGTCCTGTGCGTTGCATGTGCTGACAGTGGTTCACTGTGGGGAGGAGATATTACAATACTGTTTTGGGGAGCCTTGTACTAGTTTGATCCAGAGTCCTACCTTTCTGTGCTACGAGTTCTTGAGGAAGAAGCCTCGTTAATCAAGACGTGTAGGAAATACTGTCTTTTTTTCAGGACATTAATTTCTGAGTGTTTGCTCAAACTGTAAAGGAGGCTTTCCTGCTTACGCTCTTCATTCCAGATGATTTAGAAATGGACGGGGAATGAAACGTATAAATCATCACAAACAAGCAGATAATGCCTCATAAAAGAAGATAAAATGTTTTCAGAAAGTGTGTAAACAGTTGTATAACTTCAGACAGCTCTGGATGAATTAGTTTGATTCAGTGCCAATGTAGGTGCTTGAGGTTTCTGTTAGAGGCTTTGCCATATGGAGCTACTCCTTTTGATTTTCTTATCTACTGTATTCTAGATGAGAGTTATTCTGTACTGGTATATCAGCAGGGCTTCGTAAGCGGGCATTGTTTTTGCAGTATTCTGGATGTGACCCCTGAAATGAACCTGTTATGTAATGGCATTAGCAGGGATTCCAGAAACTTGGTCATTCTAGGAGATGATCATGTAATGAGGACTGACAAGAGCGAGATTTTTACTGGACCACTTCCCACGTCTTTGCCAGTGCAGAATTTACATTTCATTTAATTAGCATGTTTTCTCTTGAGCTAGAGTGGCTCAAACTCTCTATTCTGTCTCATCAGAGTTTGCAGAGCCACTTAAGCAGGTAGATGAGATGCTCCTACACCTTCCTGCTTATTTTTATTTGACTGTATCAGATGTGGGCAGATTGGCTAGTAAGTGGGTGGCTGCTGTGAACAATGACCTCAAAAGAAGACAATGGGAAAATTTGGAAAGATGAATTTTTGGCAGCCAGCAACACAAGTGACTGGCAAGTGTCTCAAAACACATTCCGTATCATTTTCTAGGAGAAAAAACTGCACCTATATTGCAGAAGGTTCAGCAAAGCTTGCCATATCCAGGCACAATTTATACTGACTGTCCCATGGACTGATTCTGTAAAATGCATAGCAAATCTTGAAATACAGCAAATACCTTCCTGGTGCCACAATCACTCAGGCTTGGAACTTGATACAAGCTGACAAAGTAGCCCCAAAGTTGTGGGCAAGTAGCAGTAGCAGTGATGAGGTCAGATCTGAATAGAAGCTGGGATGTGGAAAAGGGCAATTGTCAGAGGTCTGGCTGTGCCTGTGCAAGAACTAATAAGGCATTAACAGGACCTGTAGAGGGTAGCTGACCACTGGTAGCACAGATCAATGCAAATCGTGTTATGAATAAAATCTTTATGATCTTAGGCATAAGTGAAAATTGAAGTTGGAAACTGATACTATCAATTCAGGGTAAAGTAAACACAATGGAAACTGATTGCGGGAAAGAAATAGGGAAACATACAAAGCAGAGTTATCAAAGAAGTACATTCAGTCAGGGAGGAAAGAAATGCTGTGGAGGAGCAGAAGATCTGAAAATGTGGAAGTATTGGGATAGGTCTTTGATCTTCTTTAGAAAGGGTCACCATTACCTTTGGTCTTAGGTGTGAATTAGAACCTTATTTACTTGATATAAACCCGTTATTTGCTCAGGAGTACCAAAGCAAAGTGCTGCTTTCAATATGCTGTCAGAGCTTCAGGCTGGCCTGTGTACAGAATATTGTACATGGAGACTGCAGAGGTGTGAAGAAACAAGCACATTTCAGTGGGGCTTTATCAAATGAATTGGAGCTCCTTGCTGGTAAAAACCAGTCTGATTATTCATGGGTTTAATGGATCCATTTACCTAAAAAAATAGTTTTCTTTTCCCTCCCATGAAGTAGAAAAGCTGCATTTGCTGTTGGATAGCTGCAATCATAGCAACCATCACATCATGAAAGCTGAGGAAGGGAGGAACCATAACCTCAATATAGCACTCTTGCATTACTGTAATAGGTGGATGCTGTGTGCAGTGTATAGTCCACATACGCTTATGCAAAGGAAGTGATTAACCAAATGCTTGGAAACCAGTTACAATTGCTTAACCTATATCATTTGTTCAACCTACGTGCTCTTGTACTTTCAGAAGTGATGCAACACAGAGTCAACTCAGATTTCACAGTTCTAGCCTAAATGGAATTTATGAGGCCCTCTGTGGAGCTAGTTAGCCAGCCTAAGGGGAAAAATATCTAGTTTCTTTTTTTGTGCTTTTTGTCCTGAATAAAAGCCCAAGTCTTTGCCTTCTCTATGGCAAATAAAGGTTCTGTTACCTGATATCATAAGCCAGGCTCTGTTTTTCAGATTGTTCCCCTGACAACCATGAGCTATCAGGACAGATGGGGATAGTTCAGCTTATTTATTTCTTGGGCATAAGAAAGACATCTCAGAGAGACCTCCTGGGCTAGGTGATGCTGGGAGGTGGGCATTCTTGTTCCACTTGGACATGACCTTGGAAAGCTTTTTGCCTTATTTACGTATGCTCTTGCCTGTAGATTGTTGTGTAGGTCTTTGGGCAATATTTCCCTGCACCTGTGTCACAATGAGTAAATAGTACTCACTTTTGTAACAGGTGCGTTGTATATTTACTGTTTGCTAAGCAATATAAGTTCACTGTGTTAGAAATGTTGACTCTGTCATCACAAAAGAGGTTCCGAGCTGGCAGGTGACTCAAGCTGTGTCTATATAATAAGGATTTTAGCACAAGTTGCAACACAGATTAGCTTTCTATTTTCATCTTTTTTTTTTTTTCACTTACCATACTTGTAGCTGTTCTTCCTCTAGATACTATTAATAATGCACTTGAAAGCAGTTATGCCATTGTCATATTTGTTTCAAGTACAAATCTATTTTTATTTATTTTGTGTTTTTACGGCGTTTTCTAACTGCTCGTGCACAGTATGCTTTCATTATCAATGAGCTGAAAATGAGCTGAAGCATTTACACCAATGTCTAAGGGATTATTTTAAACTTGTCATGCAAATTTAAATGCATCTGTTTGTCTTTATATAGTAGCAAGCTCACCCACTCCAGTGTCCACAGAAAATACCAGATCTCATTGGATCTGTGTGATTATGTCAAGAACTAGTCCCAGTTTCTTCAGGGGAGTCTTGTTTTCCTGTGCTCAGTATCCATCACCAGCAGGCTGGGTTGTGTGCCAGTGGTGCTGTAGATTCAAGCTGCTGCAGCAGAATTACTGGCCAATGCCTCAAACTAAAGCAAAGTCACCAATAACATGCTCTGTGGATGTGCTTAACCAAAACAGCTCGGTCAGATTTTTGTCATCAACACCTCCCCCCACCCCACCACAGCTTTCTGTTACTAATTTTCAGGTGTGCATAATGTTACTTACATACCTGCTGATGAACTTTGATGCAGGGCCATCAAAGCAAATACCATGTTGTTCCTCTGAAGGATTTACAAACAAAACTTGTCACCAACCTGTCTTGCTCATGAAATGTACTTGGACCTTGTCTGAGTATGTCTGTCCACTGGGATGCACACAGTGCGGAGGTCACAGACATCGTCATCTTCCTTTGTATTCCAGGCCCAATGATCAGAGAATGCTCTTAGTTATGGTTTGGCTTGCTTTATTTCCCTTACATCTCATCTTAGAAGAGTAACTTGTTGAGAGCAGCAGTGATCCTTCAGGTCAAATTCAGGATAAAAGATTTGCCTCTGAAAGTCAGGCATTTTGGAAATAAGGGCTACAGGGTGCTTCTCTGCAACAAAGAAAAACTGTCTTTACTGGAAGACAGGGTTTGTACTCAGCTAGCATTAAACCATGACTAGAGAAAGAAAAATTAAAAAAATATTGCAACACCAATAAGAAAAACTACAGCTAACTCTAAGATATGATGTAAAACCCTCTAACTTCCCAAGCATAACACTAAATCATATTATTTCCCACACTGTTCATGTTTTTCATTATCAGTGGCTGTTTGGGAGTCTGGTTACATTATAATTTAATATGAAATGATTAAAGAGATGTGACTTACAGCTTCTCATAAACCATGTCCAGAATGCGTGGATACCTAAATGATATGTGTAGTTTTCTGTCTAGTTAAATGAGATAATGCTAACCAGATCATACTTGTTACATTGATAAAATTTGTGCTCTCGTGGATGCAGTCTGCGTATACACCACTTTTGAGTAGATCAGGGAAATTAAACCTGGCTGCACTTCTGTCAAGAAGCAAACTGGATGTCATTATGATAAGGTCCCAGACTTGTTTATTACAGGATATTCTGAGGCACTTTGTCTTGCTCACTCATCTTGAGAATACTTATTCAGTATAAAACACGTAGGCAGCAATTACACGGAGACCTAAGAAGTGAATGTAGGTCCCTGCCTACTGGTGGGGAGCTCTGTTGCAGTTTGGAAGGGGGACTGGGTGCAATAGCAGGCCTCGCTTCATGGGTATCTGACATGGACAATGTCCACTTTTTTGCAAGAAAAGACTCATTTTTCTTGGGCAATCAATGCTAGAAGGAAATTTACATCTGTGAATCCTTAGCACTACCTCCTTTTTGCACACTCAACCTTTCCCAAGGATGGTTTCTTGCTTCCTTGGGTAGCTCCTCTCAGTACATGGCTTCCTGATTTGTGTTGTTGGGCAACCTGTGGGCTGAATCCCAAACTCCCATCTTGGAGCTTTGGAAGTTTTAAAGCGACAGAGTGAGGAAGAGCCAGACACCACAGAGTGAGGAAGAGCCAGACACCATAACTCTGCTTATTAAAATGATGTGGGAATGAGGCGCTTCCCAGCACTAGGGAATGCAGTGGCATCAAGTTGCACCAGCGGAGTTCAGATGTGCGAGTGCAATTACTGATTTAAAATGGCTTTGCCTGCTCAGACTAGAAGTTTATACAGACATGGTAATGCCAATATTTTTTCCAGTTGAGAAACAAGGTGAAGTTAAATTGTTAAAATGACTTGTGGTGCAGTAGCTAGTAATTTCATATGTTGTGAAATAACATGGAGAGTCAGTGCAGAAAGGCCAACCATTATGTTAACTGCTTCCTTTTTGAAGGTTACAGTCTGTTGTTTTACAGGCCTATGTGTATAATCAGACTTAGGGCTTCAGGGGACTTTGAGAAAACATCAGGCCAATGCCAATGACCTAAGGCAGTCACCTGTCAGGAATGGTTTAGATTGTTTTATCTAACTGTCCTCGTAAATCTCCAGTGGTGGAGGTTGTACAGCCTCCATAAGCACCATGTATCACTGCTCATCTATTCCAACCACCAGAAACTTTTTCCTTAGGTTGGAATTTCCCCTGTTCCAATTCTAAGCTTGTTATTCTTCTCACTGAACATAGGAAGACTTTATTTTTTCCTCTGTATGAAATGTCATTTCTCATGACAGCATGCATTCTTTGTAGAACACATAACCCCAATTCTTTGATGATTTTGATCAGAAATCTGAAAGACTTATTACATTCTTATTAGCCTAAACTGTTCTTGAAGTACAGTGCTCAAAATTTACAGTATTTCAGCTAAAACACTCAACAGTATTGACTAGAAATGCAATATTATGTGTAAAATATGTAAGAGTCTATTTATTCATGACGTTGTAAAACTTATCCCACAATTATGCAAGTGGGATATTGAGTCATGCTCAGTTTCTGTTTACTGTGATCCCAAGAAACTTTCCTTTAAAGCTGATAAACTGTCATACTACATATTTTGCTTTTGGGCAGTTGATTATTCCTACCTGTAATACTTACTGTACTCATCCTATTTAGTTCATTGGTCTTGACAAATTGAAAATTAATGCTGTCCTCTAACGAGTTCTTTGTTCCTACCTTGGATTTTATGTGTACCCTATTCCAGAAGCATGTGCATCATCTGCGGAAATACTAAATAGTTCTGGAATCAAATAGACTACCATGGAATTGCCTAATACATTGTCCTTACTTATTCATGTCTTGTTTTCACAGAAGCTTAAGAGGATGTTTAAGGGGAAGAGAAATCCCTTGAGAGCTACTGACACATGGGAACCATGTCTGGCTGTCAAAGCTTGAGATGATTAGAAGGTTCCGTAGAGGCATCCCCTATCCTTACACAAGGCATCCACTTGAGGCTGCTTGTCAGAGACACTGTGTTCTGACCACGTCAGTCAGTCTGAAGACTGACTTTAGCTGCACTTAACGTTCTTGTGACTATGATTTATTGATACTTAATTAGGTAACACAGCTTTTCAGCCACTTGTGCCATCCACAGTATAGGCTTCAGGAAATAATTGTATTTCCCTGCATTTTTAAGAAACTGGCATTTGAAACAGAAGGTCCATGTTAGTACCTCTTTTGCTTTTTTCCTGATCCATAGCACTTGTTCAGTAAGGAAACAGAGGATACATGACGAGATTTGTAGTGCCAGCTCTATGATAGTCTTTTTTTCTCCCTGTTAGTTTGATATGGTCTAAAATTCCTTGACTTCTTTTCTTCTTCCTTTTTTTTGTCATCATGCTTTTCTGTATTTCCCTCCTAGTCTTTTAAAATCCTGCCTACTCCAGAATCCACAAACATCATAGCATACAACATCATAGCTGCATGGATGACTTCAGGGATGTTCTGCACTGTCATTCCGTGGTAATGTGCTTTGCCTGGATGGGTGCCTTCACAGAACCTCACACTGACAATGTTTCTGTGTTTTTAACACCCAGAGACTTTCAACAGGATCATCCTTACATTCCCTTACTGCAGGGAATAGATCCACTTGGCTACTTGATTCTGTCATATTTTTCCAAATTAGAGAAAGGAAAAGATTTAGAACTGCTGTAAGTAGTATTCTGAGTTGTGTAGTCCCAAACTATGTAACATTTCTTGTACTACAATATAGTGTTAATCTCTTATTGTATATTTTTGTATGATAATTGATTATATTTAAGATAAAACCATAGCCACAACTGTCACTGTAATCTTCACAGCTCAATCACATTACAAGAGGTGAAAACTAGATTGATTAGCAGATTAAAACTCCTGTACTGCCACCTTTTCCTTACTTGTAATCTCTCACCTACATCTGCTTTGGTCTATAGATATCATGAGAGCAATATTTCCCCTAATTGCTTTGAAGACACTGTACCGTTTACATTAGTGTTATCTGCAGAGCAGTGATGAACAGTTGTCTCTAAATATTTGTGCTGTTCAGCACGATGCTTTTACAACGTAACAGGCACTATGGCTTCCCTGCCACTTTTTATTTGTGTAGTTGAAGTGGTTTATTATATAGTTTGCCTAAACATCAGTAGAACAGTCATAGGCAAATAACTATGTGAAAGATTTTTTATCAAAATCAAGAGTAAGAGATAAAGTTGCACAAGCAATTAAACGATGAGGAGTTGGTAGAATGGTTCAATATAACTTGATTAACTTAATGTAAGAAAAAAGAACAGAGCCATCTTTCAGTTGCTGTTACTTCACAAGTTGTCCTCATGTTAAAAGTCAGTTGTTATATGTGGTATGGCTCTTTCCAACCACACCACATTGCATCAAAACCTCTTAATTTGCTTGCCACTTACAAAGAACGCTGGATGTGAAAGCCAGGATTTATTACTATGCTGGTATTGGTGAACCCGTGTATTAATCCAAAAGCTTCCCTAGACCAGCATCTTCAAATGAGGCAGACTTCAGAGAATTTTTGCTGGGTTGAACTGTAACTGTGTTGAAATTCAGTTACTTGAAAGGGACATAACTCTGAATAGACTACTGAAATTGAAAATACAAAGTGCATGAAATAACAGCATTTTTTTTATTACTTCCTGTTGTACAAAGAAATTCACAGCTAAGTTCATAGCACTAAGATGAGCATTAGGCACAAACCTTTTATCTTAGATACAATCAGAGAGGAGCAGCAGACCTTTCCTTTGTCCATTTACTTTTAAGACTAAAATTTACTTTTAATCCTAAACTCCTTCATTTCTAAAGAGTCAAAAAAAGAGGCAGTGATATGACCCACACGCTTTATGAAAGAGTTGGACTTCCATTCTGTAGTTGGTTGTAATCCTGTAAGTGATGACATATTTGTGGCTGTGCCTTCAAAGTAGGACTTTTGACACTCAAGATTGTCATTTTACTAGTTTTCAACACACACAATGTTGATAATGCATAAATTTATCAGTACATTTTTTGTGCCTAGTTACATCTAAACATGTTGAGAGATTGCAAAAGAGGTGTCGGAATAAACAAAATATGTTAAAGGTTATTAATTCATCAACTTTATCTGAATCTACTCACTTTAATATTCAACAACTGACCACCTAATGAGGTGCAGAGTTTCAGTCCTCCTCTACAGTACCAGCTTCTAATGAGCAAGTGTTTTAGGCTAATTTAAGAAAGCCTCAGAATTACTTCAGAGAAGACTGCTGACCTGTAGCAGGCAAACTTATTTCATCTATAATACATAAAAGATCAGAATTTCTTCTTACAGAAACCATGCTGACTATACAACTGAGAATAGAATACTAGCTGATTAATGTGCTGTTAAAAGACAACTTAAAACTTCCAAAAGTAGTTTAATAAGAGATTAAAGTCAAAGGCTGGAATGAAAAGTGTAGTTATTATCCTGCATTTAAAAGCTATTTAGAAGAACATGAAATTAAGGGAATTTCCATCATAGCAAGACCTTACAATTCCAAAGCGTAATTTACTTCACTTGATAGTTCATCACATCTTCCCTAAATCGCAGCAGCAGGTTTTCTGGCCAAATTGTCAAAGACAAAGATTAGCCTGAGAGACAGTAAAATTGAAAAGTGGCAATACAATCTCTGTCTCAAACACTGGCTTTATCAACAACATAATTCAGTATCATGATAGTAACTGAAAGAAAAAAAAAAAAAAAACTTTGAAAACACCCTTATATGTAAAAGTAGGATTTAACCATTAAAGAGTAGAGAGAATGTTATGGGTTAGAGGCACAAAATTTTACAGTAAATTGTAATGGAAAAAACTGACACCAGGTAGCCATTCAATTCAATATACCAGAAAAAGCTATACCTTGGAGTCTGGCTGAGTGTAGGTAATTTCCTGGCCTCAGCAAGCCATAAAGTTGTAAAAGCAGCAAACACCTTAGCTAGTGTGCTTTCTTAAGAATTCTTCACTTTAATCATTCTCATGAAAGGAGTACTTGCTGAACTTTACTAGAGGTACAAGGAAGAAAATGCTAGCAACAGACCCAGGTTTACAGTAGACACTAGAAGAAAATGATGTGATTGTGATGTGATTGCAAATCAATAAATTCAGCTTTTGTCAGTTTCTAATTAGCTGCAAAAAGTTACTGCCAGCTTGTTTTAGAAGAGAGTAGTTCAGTTGGAACGGACCTTCAAAGATCATCTAGTCCAACTGCCTGACTACTTCAGGACTAACCAAAATTTAAAGCATTCTATTAATAGCATTATCCAAATGCCTCTTGAACACTAAAAGGCATTTTCTGTACTGGTATGAAATAGTGACACTCCAGTTCAGTGGAGTACTTTATTAAAACCTACACCTCTTTATTACTTATTAAAACCTGCACTTTTAAATTGGAAGACTTAAAACAGGTTTAATAACTGACATTTTCCTACTTGAACCAGTAAAATACAGAAGCGCAAACTGAAGTTCACTTCAGCTTAACTGGATATGTAAACTTCCAACTTGGTTTCCGACAGCATCTGATATGGAAGCTTTTTTCAGTACTCATGACATCCATTGTTGCTAAGAAATTGTTTACCCAATGATGTTTTTGAGAAGAACTTACACATGGTCAGCATTTTTGTATGAGCTCCAAGTCACCCCAACTGTGGTTCAGAAAAACGCTACTTACAATGTTTTCAACATAAATCTTAAGTAGCAAAGACATTAACATGGACCTTCCTGAGTTTGTACATATAGATGTGACACATAACATACATTTGTGTATAGTGCACATATTATAGCAAAGTCTTTTTGCTACAAGCAGTCAGGATTCATCAGCCAAGAACTGAATATGCCAAGTATTGAAGTCTGACACAAAAGCTGTGTTTTACTTATTTTTAATAGTGCAATAAAATGTCAGTAGCTTATTACTTGAAAATATTCCTAATTCTACAAATATTTCCACTTGCAACAAGAAATGCAGTAGCTGTTTCCACAAATGTCAGGTGAAATATGAGACCAAATAAATTACTATTATTTTTATTTTTAACTGAAATGCAAAGCTAGCAGTCCTTTGTACAACCTTGAGAGAAGAGCTTTACAAAAATCTTTTGCCTTTGCAGGACAGTATGCTGGAAGTGTGTAAAGACCAAATATATTAAGTCCATTTGGAGCTTAAGCTGTACAGAAGTCAATATGCGCTAGTAATTCTCTGTGCTGGCTTGTTGGATATTGTACTTTACATCTGGGACACTCAAGAAAACTTTCATCAAGGAGATTTGAATGTTTCTGGGAAGGACTTCTGTCATACACTGTCACCTTCTCTTCGAATGCAGCTTGCAAGTCTTCTTGTGGTTCCACACATCCAGATTCCTGGAGTTTCTGGAAAAGGAGAACCTTTAGTGAGGGACTGGAACATGTAGGGTCCCAGTCAAATAGATGTAGGGAAAGAGATGTTTAATGGCACACAAATCATGTGTGTTACAGCACTAAGGATTGAATTTTAAATATGGCTAAAAGCAATTATGCTGCTTGCATTAAAAACAGAGCAATGTGGGCCTGTTGTATAATTTGAACACTGCATTTAAATTAGATTACAGGTAGCTTTTCTGAAGGCTATTTAAAGCAAGCTTTCCACAATGTCTGATGAAGTATACAAATAAGAGTACATCACTTACATTATGTGCACTAAATAGTGCACATTCGTATTTTGAAGTAGTTTTCCCTTCATGGACCACTGAATGTGATTCCTGCCACTTTTAAACTGTAGCTAGTTCATAAGGTATAATGAAAGAAGCTATGGTGAAAGCTGAGACAGAAAGCCTCAGACCCCCGCATTATCACTGCTAATACACAGCATTTTAGGCTTCTTACAGCTTTCATATACATCCTAATAAGAAAGCAAAGTTTCTGTACACTAAATATGAAACAGTTGAGCATGGCTCTTAGAAATGTTGGTACTGCATACAGGTATTTTAAGGATTTTATAATACATTTGTTTACATATGCATTTCTATGGATTTATTTTGGGGTGGGGGGGAGGGAAGGAAATAAAGATCAAGAACTGAAACCTTGTTACAACAGGACCCCAAGCTTAATATCAATATTAAAATCATAAAAAGTGCAATGAACAAAAACTAAGCTGCATTTATTTTGGAAGTTGTTTTAAATTACCTTTGAAATTTCTAAAACTATGTCCATAAATGTACCCAGGAATTCAATGTGATGTACAGGTGTGCCTATATAAAAGAAATTTGTTTCACCTTTGCAACAAACCCTTCCCCAACCATCTTCCTAGGCACTCATACACACTGTCTCCCCTTAATAAAAGGCCTCAGCCCCCTCTATAGGGGATGCTGCCTGCCTCTGCCTAGCTTCCTTCCCAAATTCTTCCATGTTTTTCCTCATCTCCACTAGACACCATGGACAGTTTCCAAGCAGGAAGAGACAAAGTCACCCGGTTCTCCATTTGGCAGTTAGCCAGCCAGCTTCTCAGCACAGGGAAAGAGCACTACAGCTTCCCCCTCCTCTGCACGAAATTCAGCTGAACAGCTGCTGCTCCTAGCAGCCAGAAGGTTTTCTAGTGGCCTCTGCTGGCAGCAGCGGCAACTACAGTCCTATAGCTAGTGAGTCTCTCACAGGGACAGGAACACAAAGGTCGCCAGTATCTCAGGATTCATTCGAGAAAGTACTTCCAAGTTGCATGCAACTAAGAGGGTGAACAGTTTGTCAGAAGAATTCTTCTGCTCTGCAACTAGTTAGGAGCTTTTGCATTTATCTTCTTTGTAAGAAGCCTCAGACCTGATCTAATGAAGGACAGAGGCATCTGATTTCTGCTCTGAACCTCATTTAAATAAATCCATAACTGCAGTCTTGACAATTCTATTTAGCTATCACCTAATCTTACAAGACCCTGTATCATAGAGTTCCACAGTGGCTTGCTTGATATATAATCCTTCCTTATAAATTTGTTGAATCAGATGGTCAAATCTAGGTGGCTTTCTTTGGGCTTATATAAGTAGCAAACAGACCACTGCCCTCAATACAAGTGTTTTTTCATTTTAGGAAGTAGGCAGATCCGCTCTAGTGGCACACCCATCCTATATCGTGGATGTATTGAATGGGGGTCAGGCAGGAATTCAACTACATTTAAGGGTAGTGCCTTGTCCACTAGCAGCAAATTCCAGTAGAAACATGCTACAGCTTTGTTATTGTGTATGGAGTTTTGTCTGTTGCATGTGGTGATACAAAGTACAATTATGTTCCCTGCTGAGGGACCTTGACTATTCTATATCTCCTTCTTTCTATATCTCCTGCAGTACAAGCTCCCGGTGGTGCTATAGAGAAAATAGCTATAGCTTGCTAGCTAACATAGGGTTCTGCACCTTAGGGCTATGTATCTAAGAAATGTAAACACCTGCAGTCAGTATCTGTTGACATTAACCGCACTCTGAAGTGAAGAAGTATTCATTTATGCAAAATCACCAAGTTTTCCTGCAAGTTAACCAGTACATACCAAAGGTTCCAGCCGGGTTATTTGCTCCCTGGCCTTGCGTAGTTCCTTAAGGACTTGGTTTAACTGATGCTGCAAGTTCTGGCGGTCTAGCTTTTCATTCTCAAAGTCTGTAGTGCATATCTGGATCTGGCAACCCCCCAGAGGGAAAATTGAAGAATTAAATGCAGAATTAAGTGTGTGAGGGGAATATTTCCCATTTATCTATTTGAAGTTTTACTCAGCAATCACATCCTCAAATGGAATAAAATTATTTGTTCCTTTCATTTCCGTAAAGTTCATACATGCCCAATTAGGAAGTCCGTAGAGGTGGAGTCAAAGGTAACTTTAGTTAGAGAGCATGTGAGCTATCTCAGTCTTAAACTGAAGATTTTACATGGAAGACCATGTAGTACATGTTCTCAATAAAAATGCCAGTTCTTACTCAGGGATCTTTCTTGTAGCTGTTTGAAAAGAATACGTGAGTAACACTACACCCAAGCTTAGCAAGTGTGATATAACTTTCTCCAAGGACATCAGTTAGATCTGTAAGAACATAGTTGGGGGAAAAAAAATCAGTAATATGAAAGATGATAATGCAATTATTTGTATAACTATCAAGAGTATGTTACACATTTCAGTGAGCTGAGTGGTTTTAGGATGTCTTCCATACCTAATTTGAGGCTGTACAGTTTCTATTTATTTGAACAAGCAATTGCCTGTAGTAGCATCAGGTTTAGTTGCAACCTTTTACCTGTAAAAGGTTACAGATTTCCTCCAACAAGTGTCAGAATTCTTAGAAGCACTAAGGGATCACCCATAATTGCATATTTATGTCTAATATTACTTTAATATACCACTTAAGCTTGAAAAGTTAGTCTAGAAAACCTTTCTGCATATAACACAATTTAAGTATCAGATTCTTGGATAATCAACTCAGTATCTGAACATATAATTGGTACCTGTTGTTCCAGCAAAGCTATCCTAGTGTGTTCCTCCTGCTGTTTGAGCAATGATTTACGAAGAAGTTGTACCTACAAGGCAGAAGAACATGTAACAAGCAATTTCCACACACAATAGATAATAAACTTGAGAAGCAATTAGTCTAGAGAGGAATGGAGCTGAGTTTCTCTATGCCAGTGCCAGCAGAAAACATATGCCTGTTATGCAACAGCCAAGCCCAATTTAAATACTTCCTTGGGGAAAACCCAGGGAAGTGTTATCACTGCACTGAGGGGGAAGAATGCAGGTTGATATTCTAGTTAAATATAAGTGAAAGAGTTAGAAAATGCTCAACAATAATGGATTAAGTAACTGCATAAGTAAAAATATCCTCCAGGCAGGACATACCAATCTTTATAGTGAATGCTTTTGTTCAGTTGCAAAAAAAAAAAGTTAGTAACTATTATTAACCAGTGACAGACACTAACCTCTGTTTAGAGAGTTAAACTGATGCTCTAGTGTTAACTTAACTCGGTGCCTAGTAAATTATATCCTCTTATTTCAAATTTCAGTTCTATGCTGTTTTATGCTATTGACTGCAAGCTTCTCTAAGTAGCTTCTCTAAGTATCTTATTTGGACGCCCTGAGGACAGACCTTCAAGGAGAACTTTCCACATTCTCTTCAATCAGTAGGTAATCATGATTTCATGCCCAGAAAGAGAAAGTTTTTGTCAGCATGGTGATGCTAACAAGAGTATTTTGTTTCATGATACCACAGTAATTAGTTGTCCACATAGGGAAGGTAGCAAAGTCCTCATGACTACTCCAAAAGAGAAGTAAACAGTGATTTTTTTAAATCCAAACATGCAGTATGTACATGTTATCCATATTTTGAGGGGAAAACTCTTAATCCAAAGCGTTTAAAAGTCATTGGGCTCAGGAAAATGGAAGGAAGAATCAAGAACTACATGTACGAATAACAGAACTATTTAACTTGAAGTCATGAAGTTACTCCCTGGGAGACAGGCAAGCCCTGCAAACAATTAGAACCTAATAGAAAAACAGGTGTGGTAACAGTGAAACCCAGGCATAATGAACAGCCTGCCTCACATGCAACTTCTTGACTTTTGTGACAAGTTCCAGGACTCTTATCAGTGGTTTCTACCATAGCTGTCCAAAACAGTGATAACTTCCCTTGCTTATCTGGCCATTTCTTTTTAGCAGTCTGATGTGCTTGCTTTATTATCTGCAACAATATACAGAGAACCTATTGCAGCAGCACATCTGAATGAAATAACCCAGTGCATGTTACAGCCGTTGGGTGGGGGCACTATCCAGGGACATGGCTACTTATCCAGCAATTATGAAATTATAGCTGACAGCAAACAGCAACATCCCAGTTCAGACCATATGATAAAATGGCCTGTATAAATTTTAATTTTTACCTTTTCTGTTCTCATTCACCAATAGCCTTGAGGATGAAGCCAGATTAAAATTAATGATGCATTCTCGCTTCCTCTTACACCCCACAAGACTCTTAAGATAAGTGAGCTAGAACATTTTTTATCAAGTAAATCTCACAAAACTTTGGATTGTGACCTAAATCAATATTAAGTAATTCAGTTTTAACCACAAGGACATGAGTCTAGATGTACATAAAGAGCTGTTACCAGAGTAAGTATGACTTCTCAGCTCTTGAATCTTTGCTAAGGATCTTCAATTTCCAAATGCATCCACTTACCTGAGATAACAGTTCTTCAGACTTTTCTTTTTCTTCTCTTAGCTGTACTTTAATACTTTCATTTTCTTGTTTTAGTCTCTGCACTTTCTCTCCTTTTATTTTGTTTTCATTTTCTAGAGCCTTCATTTCAACAGCCTGTTGGGACTGCAGTAAGTCATTTAAACTCATCATTTCTCGTTGTGTTTCTTCATACTTCTTTTTGAATTCATGAAGTTCACATCTCAGCTGGGTTATAGTGCGTCTTTCAGTCTCAAGATCACTTTTAGCAGTTAACAACAACTGGTCATAATATTTTTGCTTTTCTTCTGGTAGATGACCTTAATGTGACAAACATGGAGACAGTAACATTGAAAAAAAAATCACTTAAAAATCAGAGCACCAAATCAGCTCAGATTATCACCAAGATGGACTTAAAACAACTTTCAATACTTCTAAAGGAGAAAAATCTTCTCTGAAGATAGAGGAAAACAGTAGCTCTGCTTTCACATGCCATACTGTGCTCTAGCTACTTCCTTGACTAACTGTTATAGCAATGTTACATCATTTGCCCTGACTACACAAACTGAATGATCCCGCAAACAGTTCTTATATAACCTCACACATTATATTGAGGCATTGAAATAGATGCCTAAAGACACTAGATTCTCACATCCAGATTTAGGCATGTTAGGCAAGGTTCTGGCATTACTCTCACTCCAGAGATACCCTGGGGTTCTGATGGTCTCTGTCGTTGACTGAAGACAGAATATTTGTCTTTTACAGACTGTCTTCAAAGTATATGCAATCGCTTATTTCTAAATTTCAACTAAAGCAACCTAGGATAGGCCTTTTGATCAAAAACATCTGCTTCTTGGCTAGTGACTATTGCTTAAACCAATGTTCATGAAGTTGGTGCTTGTTGACCCAAGAAAAGCTTATCAGCTAGAAAGAAGAGGCAGACTGCAAGAACTCAGAAGTAATACTAAGTATACCTAGAGCAGAACAAGGAATGCTGTCTTAAAAAGGCTTTGATGTACAGTACTCCGAAGTTCTTGTCTTTGGTACTTCTCTTGTTGAAGAATGTGAGGGAAGCCTTCAAAGTGTAATTTACTAGGCAAATTTTCCTGCTTGAATGTTTTCAAGATAAGGAAAACATAAGCTAAGGCTTAGCTTTTTGTTAACAATACTTCTTTGTAAGGTAGCAAGGTCTTCAGAGAGGTACCAACGTTTTCCTTGGAAAAAAGTTTGTCATATCTACTTTCAATTTGTTCAACTAGATTTTTTTTCATCTTTGATCTCTACTACTGTCTGTTTGAAGAGGAACTTTCATCCTCTTACTCCATGTTTCCTAGCTGCTCTGATGACAAAGCTTTGACTGCAGTAACTGAGTTATTTTTTCTGGTGAGCTACTTCAATCTTCTTCCTTCTAAAATACTAGAAAAACAGATGTCTAAAACAGCACTGAAGGTTAAGATGATATTTTACTGTTTCCCATAAGGATACCAGCAGCAATAGAGAAACCAAGCCACTGCAAACAAGTTACTAAGCAGCAAGTACCTGTTAGCATACTCTTACTCTAGGTGAGGCTAGTTCTATTTCGTGAATTTACCTTGTAGACCAGTTGTGGCATATATGAAATTAATTTGATAAGAAAGGGAAGTAAACTCCTTCTGGCTCTTCTGTTCAAGATTATTTTAATTTTATCCCACATGCTGGTCAAGCATGACTCAAGTCAATATGAATGCATGGTACTGAGAGGGTGCTAATGAGGAACTGCGTCACATAGAAGCAAGCTAGAGATTACCATATCCATATTGCAAAGCATTGTTTTGGATAGGTGCCAAAATCTATCACAGGTTTTCATGCCATGTAAGAACTTCTCAGATGGATAAAGAACGTGCCAGTCTTGAGTCACTTTTATAATATTTATTTTGAAAAGAGACTGATCCACACCTAGCCAGTAAATTCTTAATGCTTCCTTTATGTAGGCTGAGAGTGTACTTTGAAGGATGGTATATACATGTATTTACCTCAACGCTTCCTGCAAACAGAAAGGTGGCCAATAGACTGTCAAGACTTTAGAAAAACATTTGGTGAAGTAGATAGGAACAAGAAATATTGATCAAGTAACAGCTAGATAAAGCACAGAAATTTTTCATTAAGAAAGCAAAATATTGTGAAAAAAGTCAATCATATGCTATAGTTCATGGAAAATGTATTCTATAGAAAATTGTAGTTTAGGTCAATCATGGAAAAAATCAATACCTTCTGTATTAGATTCTTTTGGTTGTTGCTGGCTAACTATTTCTGACTTCTTTTCAAGTTCAAAGATCCTTCCAAGCAGTCCCCTGACATACACTTCACGTTGCTGGTCATAGAGTAACCATTGTTGGTTCTTCTCAAGAGCCTTCATGGAAAGGAACAGAAGAAAAACAGAAAAGCCTGTAGTAGTTTATCAGATTTAGAAAGTATTAGTTTTGTTCCTTTAACATAAGTTAAATTGCAGCAATATTAAATTCTGATTGGCTTATTTGCAGGAATAGGGAAATGACTCAGAACTAAACACTTTGAAAACTAAACGCTTTCATGAAACACATCCCAGATAATGAAGAATTATCCTTTCATTTTCTATTTCATCATCAGGACCTATTATTTTGTATGTAACTAAAACTGTATAATTACAACTTAAAGTTTCCAAGAACCAGTACGTTGATTTTATATCTGATTATAGAATTACTCAGGTTCAAAGGGACCTCAGGAGGCTTATAATTTAACCTTATGCTATCCCAGGCAACTTCAGTTCTGTGGACAAACCATGTTCCTTGGGATTTCTGTTGTCAGCAGCAACTATGTTCTGTTGTTCCAAGGACTGTTTTCAACAATTATAGATTTAGATCTGCAAATATTTTTGCAAAAAAAAAAAAAAAAGCAAGACTTGCAATATTATAGAAATGTCTTTCACAAGCCCTTCATTATTTGATTGCTTTCTCACAAAATAATTTTAGTTACAATATTTTAGAGGAAAACATACTCTGAGGTTCCAATCTACCAAAACCATTGGTAATAGTTCCCATTCTTATAGATTTTAGTACATGATTTATCCTTGGAATGTTGTACAGAAAGCTTACATCTTTCAGTTGTTTTTCTACTTCACTAAGATTAGTTGATGATCCAGTGCTGTTTGTTACAGCTTCCTGCAAACAAAGAACAATAAACGTTGTTTAAAACAGAAGACTGAAACAGTAAAACTAGTTCTATATAACTATTAATTTCATAAATAGTATAAGTGTAGTTCAAAAGGTGTACATCTGATACTTGCATTTGGAGATCTTCATAATCTGTTTAGAAGGACCTAAGTTATGGAGGAAACCATTTCACAGATTATAGAAAAATCTCCTGGAAAATATGGGACAGATTTAAATTTTGTTTATTCAATAATCCTAAAGCTCAGTTACATTAAAATATTTTCTAAGAACATTTCACTGAACTTCTGTCTTGGGAGAACTGAAAGGTATAATGGAGCTTTTGATAAATGTAGATATATAGGGTTTTATTTAAATGAAAGAAAATGTGTTTGTTCTATTTTCATATCCTCAGAATACCAGTATGACAATAAAGCAGACCTATAGGAGTCACTGGGGGAAGCTAGAGCACTCAACAGCTTCACTGGGATAACCATATAATTATAAATAACTGGGAAACCATGCAAGCCTGTCTGGAACCATAAGGACATTGATTGGGTTTCCAAGACTTGATCCAAAGTAGAATGCTTGAAGTTTGAGTTTCAGAATTCTTTAGACCCACAGAACTAAAGAGCTGTTAAACATTTAAACTTTATTCATAATATGACATGTTTATTCACTACTCAATAGAAAGCTTTAAGTTACATAGATAAGTCAGAGGGAACTTTAAAGACAAATAACTTCAAAGACAAATCTAGATTACTACCTAAATCCAAGCTACATTTTTCCCAAAGTTTTCCTGTTTTAGAGCATATCTAGAACCAGTTTTACAGCTGGAAAAATAGGAGATTTTGCATGTTGAATGCAGTTCAAGTTCAGTGCTAATAGGATTTAGATCCACAACAACTGCTCAGATATTTCTGTAAATATTAGAACTCTGCATCAATGAAAACTTCCCCACTTCCTCATAGTCATACAACTGTTGTTTCCACTTCAGAGTATACCTGCTACTTGTATGCCACCTAGCAGTTTTAAGAAACATTGCTAAACTCATTTTCAAGTTTCCCAAAACATTCAGTGAAAAAGTCAGTAAAGTTTTATTGTCCTTCACTGATACATCAGTAAAAATTAAATATAAAATTCTAATTTAAAAGATATTTTGGTAATCAGAATCCAATTTGTAACTGTCCAGTATATCTTGCTATCTTCATGCTTCTTTCTTTTTATCACTGTGACAGCAAGGAAGCTATTCTAAAGGTAGAGAAAGAGCCCAATTTCTAATGTCACCCAAAAGAAACCTTGTCTAATAGGTAGATTATAATTACACTCTTGAATCCTCATATTTTGTACCTCAGATTGAAAGAAAGATACACCTCCTCCATCTAGCAGACCACTTGGAGTTTCTCACATCAGTGTTGGAGACTTTGTACAGATAGCAAGTGGTGGTCTTCATCCTTCAATGCCAGGAAGGATTCTGTAGACTACAGGATTCTTTGCCTTTGTTTGTTTTTTATGACCTATTATTCTGACGTGACCTTTCTGCAAAGTCAGAATATTATATAGTATTGCTACTGAAGTTTAACTCTGTACTGTTTAACTACCTGCAGCTCACTATGCTAGATGCAATAAGGAATGTCCATACAGAAAGCAACTTGATATTTTCAAGTGAACCAAGAGGCTTTTAATTTCATGCTCAGAGATGCAGTTCTAATATTGCTGTGGTTTAGAAGAAAAATTCCTGTAGTGATTACTAGAAAGATAAGTCCATTGACAAAGATAGCATAAAAATATGTTAATTTTCTCTAACAAGGTTCAAAGTCTCTTGAAATTGGAAGTAAGCACATTACATTTGAAGTAGCAATATTTCCCAAGATCCATATTTGCACCACACTGAATAATGCAGTATTATCAACTAAAGCTGAATTTCTATAACTTAATTTCATTATGTAGTTTGGGTAACTAGCACCATCCATAGGTTAGAACTGGAAAAGACTTAGCTGCACCTCCTGTAAAGCACCAGTTTCCATGTCCCCTACCGGGGTACTGCATTTCCCATTGAGCATTAGAACAGGCAGAACAGGCAGGGTGAATAAGCAACTGTAGAAACTAAATGCACTTGTAAAAGCAGCCAAGTGCCTGACACCTTAGCTATTAAGCATTTTAAATGAAGTCAGCAACTCACTATTCCTTTCCTATCTTGTTACATTGAAGCATTTACCACATATTATGCCATGTAAATTGCAGACAGTGTTAACCAAGGAACAAATGATGATTCATAACAGCAGGGAGGAGAGAGGTATTGTCATCACAGAACACGAATTAGGTGATGAGTTTAGTGTTCTTTTAAGGTCCTATCTCTCTATTACTGCTGCCTTCTCAGTCTGCTTAACCACTGAGCATATGAATTCAAGAAGGGCATATATCTGCTTAGCAACAGTGGGCCATTCCATGTCATACCACTTGTCATACCTGCATGCATGCCAGCCTGAAGAAGGGACCTTGCCATACAGAATTCTCTCCTCAGCTGTGTTATCTGAAGCTGTACTCTGACTGCTTGTTTAGTGTTCAGTCTAGATACCTTGTCATGTTGCATGCTGAAATCTTGTATGAATATTTGTGAGAAGAGTAAAAACTCATCCCATTCTATAACAGATACTGGTGCTTAGCGGATGCAAGTTCCAGCCCTAACCTGTAAACAGTTACACTATTTTTCAGTGCTTACCTCGGATGCATGAGAATTATTGGCTTTGTTTTCAAGCTCAGAACATTTTGCGGTAACAGTGGATAAATTACACTTTAACCGGTTCATTTCTTCTGATAGAGAACTAAGTAACTGTTCTCTCCTTTCTGCTTCCTTTGTCTTTTCTTCTAGTTGACTTTGTAATGAGGAGACTTCACTGTTCTTGTTCTTGGACTTAAGTTTGTCTTTTAGGTTTTGGATTTCTTTGTCCTTCTCTCCAAGCAGATGGTTGTGTTTTTGTTTTTCTTTTTCAAGAGAAAATATCTTCTAAATGAAACACAAAGAAGTGGCACAAATGAGTAAGTGTCTGTATACAGGAACAGCATTAGCAAGTTTACAACAGCTTAAAAAAGTCACTTCGAAAGATTCTCTTCACCTTTAGTTACCTTAGAATATTACTTTTTAATAAGACAGACAGTGCTACAATGATCACCTGAAACATTTCAGATGATGGTAAGACAGTCTACAGCAGATGAAACAAGGAAATAATGCAGAAAATCAAATTTCACAGGCTTAGTATTTCTGTATATGAATGTGAATCACTACAATATATGGACTTGAAAATGCAAGCAGTACAAGAACTTCTAGTTACAAGGGAAAATTGGTAATACTTTTCCTCACATCATATTTTGTAGAAAAATATATTCAGAAGAATAACACTGTTTGTGTTCCAAATTACCTGTCCTTTTAGTTTCAAACTGTGCTTTACTAGGTGTTTTCAGTGACTCCTTCAGGCTGGCCACCAGCACTGTTAATTATTGAATAGCATTAGAACTTAACCACCTTGGAGCTCTACATAAGTTTGTTACAATAGCATTTCTTTTCCATTAGAAAGGTTAAAGTTCAAATCCTGCACATGGCTATCAAAGCATTAGAAGATGGCAGAGAAACCAAGCAGCTTTATTTTACAGGACCTTATTTAGGGAGTTGAAGACAACACACAGTGCTTACTAGAACTAAAACACTGACACTACATGCTATCTAAAAATGCCTGTCATTTTCCACATGCAAGCTAGTAACCAGATTCCAAGTAGCCAATGCTAAGGAATGCTAATCAGGAAACTCCACCATACACAGGAAACACTAAGGAATTTGGCCCTAACACTAAGCCGTGTCTGGTACTTGGACTAGCACATAGGAACTGATGCTGCAGCACAGATGTATCAGGGTCCATGTTGTGAAAAGAAGTAGCCTAGAAGTGTTGTGCTTAGTCTGTTACATCCTTTAAAAGACTCCGTTTAAAGTTTAATTGTCCTGGAAAGCCTGATAGTGTCACATAAGAAGTCTGACTTCTGTCTCCGCAGCCACAGGTTTACCTCTAATGCACCAGGAGGCGTGGAAGCTGCAGTGCCTCAGCACCTGCTCTCTGGATGCCATGGAATCACCGGGGAACCAGTTACCATTTTACCCACCTGCAGCCAAGTAGGACCTTGGTTAGGAGCCTGGTTCAAATAAGCGCTCAGCACTCCCTGGAGCACCCTCATTGCCTGTGAGGGCAGCGTTCAGCACGGTTCTGCAGGAGCTGATCAGCTGCACATCATGCACCAGGACCTCACGGGCTAACGGGTGCCTGGGCCTCAAGGCTCAGCGTTTCCGTGCCTGGCCAGCTGACTTACACTGCATTAGGCCAGCCACCACCGGAAAACGCCTGGGGACAGACGCGACAGGCGGAGCAAGGCTCCGGAGCACAGGCAAGCGCTCACCTGCAGCAGGCTGCTTCTCTCGGGGGATGCCAGCGGGCCCTGCGCGGCGAGCGCCTCCTCTGGGGGCTTCCTCGGCGCCGCACCGTCCCGCTCGCCCCTCCCGGGGCCGTCGCCGTGCCCGCGGCGCCACCGGCCCGCCAACAGCTCCCGGCCCGCCCAGGCGCTCATCGCCCAGCGCCGCTTCCGCGAGTTTGAATCCCGCGCCTGCCCTAGCGTCACTTCCGCCCGCACTGCCCACGCCGCGAAGCCGGAGCTACGGCGTCTTCCGGGGGTTAAAACAGGCGGGCGGGCGTGGCCGCGGGGGCACGTGCTGCTCGGGCCTAGGCGACCGTTAACGGCCGGTGGGTGCGGCTGGGCTCTCTGCGGGGCGAATGAGAGGAGGCATCCCATTGGCTAGCGCGGGCGGTGGAGCAGCCCGGCTGGCCAATGTCGCGCGGCCTTCCTTCTGCTACGCCGCCTGGGCAGCCTTCGACCGCGTGCACGAGGCTCGTTTGCCCTCGCGCGACAGCTGTTGGAGGGGACCGCAGCGCCCTCACAGGGCAGCCAGCCCGACGGGCGGCTCTGGGGCAAGGCGGTGGCTGCAAGCCTTGTGGCGTTGCTCTGCCCTGCCCTGCTTCCATGTCCTCGTCCTTCTCCATTCCTGGGCACGTTGCTTTCAGATTCCTCCTCTTTCCCTTGACACCCTCCCTATCCCTTTAGCTGTCTAAAATATGATTGCCAGCGGGCTTTGCTTCGAAGATGATAAGCTGAGGGTGGCTCTCGTGGGGCCCGTGGTAAAACGCTGCCCTGTGTCCGTGGGTGGTTCCTTGTGCTCTGTCTCCCTGGCTCCATCTTCCTCTCTCGTCTGCTTGAAATCGGCTTTGTGGAAGTGGTGTGAACCGCTTCTCTTTTACGGCTGGCTCACCGCTGAGAGAAGCTCCAATGTTGGCGACGGGGCAGCTCTGCACAAGGAGCTCTTGTTCTTGCCATGTAAGTTTCACCAAGTTTCATTTTAGTGCAATCCTAACACAAGCGCATGCAGTAAGTACGTGTTACAGATACACAGGCTCTTACCACCGCTTATTGTTTTGCATGTATTTGCTTTTTTGTATCTTCTTTACTTACGAATATGTATTCTAGCCATTTCTTAAGAAATCTACTCAACACACCGAGTTAAATGCGGCACCTGCAGTAATTAAAACCTGGCTGTTCCAGAGCGCAGCTGAAGGGGGAGCTCTTAGCCTGATTTTGCAGACACGGGTGTTTCTGATTACAGGCGAACACAGAGGCAGGCTAAAAACATTTACCAATGACGAAGTTCTAAAAATGAAGAGGAAAAACGCGTAAGCGGTCATGAAATTTAATACCTCGGTGTTGCAAGAGACAGATGTGGGTGTATCCCGACTACTGGAGTCGTGCTTAATGTGTTGCTTAAGCTTATTCTTGCCTTGGTAATTTACGAGATATTTGTCACCCAGTGTAAGAATCAAAGCAACAAAAGAAATCTGCAGTTGTTTTTACACTGTGCCCTTTCTGTTACTGGATCTCACCAGTCAGAGTCCCTTTATGCAACAGTACAGTACTTGGTGTCAATTTACAGGCACTTACTTTTTTCATAGCCTTCAGGAGCTAGTCCGTCATAGATCCACCCATAGACTTTCTTTACTGTGGGCGAGCTGTTCCCTGCCTCCTCTTCCTGCTAGCAGTTCAGTCCAGAGACTATGGAGTTTGCAACTTAGACTTCCTTCAATTTCTTTGGTAACAATTAACATTTAGTCAAGGCTGGAAACAATGCTTCGGGTGATTGTGGAATCTGCTACAAATATCCCGAAAACCAAGTTTGGGAAACCAGATCCTATTGTTTCTGTTATTTTTAAAGGTAAGGAAAACTGTCATAAACGTACTTGGGAAGGGAGGTTTTTTTAAGGATAACGTTCTGTGTAAGAATTTGAAAATCGGTGAAAACGTTTTCAAGAAGTTACAGCTGATGTAATGTCAGGGAAGTATTTTTAATTGCAGAGACTGGAGTTACCTGGATGGGGCTTGTACTGGGTGGAGTGCCTTATTTTTTTCTGGCCTGGAGCGTTTCTGTTGCAAAATCCAAATTTTATGAGATTTTACAAAGGATTAGCCCTTTGCTTTAAAAACCTCAACTATACTGCATAGATAAATACGTTTGCAGTATAGATTTGTTTTAATTATTTTGTTCCTTGTTTATCTGAAAAATCAATCCTCTGTCTTACTACTTTGTCCAGCCACTGCTCACTAACAATGCTGTTATTACACCAATTTACCTTTGATTTGAGTGGTTTATTGCTGTATTACCATCATGTTGAAAAACAGTAGTACAATTACTGAAGATCTTAGGGTTATTTTTTTACAGTCTGGTTTGCACTTTATTTTTTTCCCTTTTAAGACAATTTAAAGATTAAGGGGGGATACGTTTTGAGCTTTTAATTGTTAGTTGCATCTGGGAGAAGGAGAAAATGTAAAATAGTATTTATAAGTAATATGTAAAGGTAATGATATTTTTCTATGTGTTTTACCTGTTGCCATCTTTTCCTCTCGTGTAGACTAAAAGAATTTCATTTCAGGTATTGGTTTATCTTAAAGGTGCAGAAACATCCATGCAATTTTGGATCAAGTAATACATTAAACAGAACTGTGAAAAATTTATCTTAATTCCTGGGGACTTAGTTTCCTAACTGTGCACTGAAATGACATTGGTGTTTCTTATAGTATGAAAGTGCATTGCAAGGGTTTACCACCTTCAGAAACCAAGTATGAAATCATGACGTTTTGGTGGAGGCTGGTAGAGGAAGAGGTAGTGGTTATCCAATTTCTTAACTTGCAAAATAATTTCAGATACTTTATTTCAGAAAAAAAAAAAAGATATGATATCATTTCATTTCCTTTTTATTTTTTCCCTGCTTTTTCAGGTAGGGCAAGTGGCTGAGCCTGTCTCAGGAGCTTCTGGGCTTCCCAATTCTTAAATGTGATTTAATTTGCCCTGCAAAAATTGCCATTAAAAAATCGGTGTACTGTAATTGCTCTGCCTTGCTCCATTTGTTGCTGCTGTATTATAAGCATTCATATTTTATTTTCAATTTCGTGTCCTTTTTTTTCTTTCCTGTCTCGCTTTTGCCTTTCTGTGTCACCTCTATTTCTTGTAGTTTTATGCTCTAGAGTTGCCTCATGCTATCTCTTTTTTATGCCTCAAGCATCTGTTTAATTCCTGCCTATAATCTTTTGCTTCTACTGTGTGCTCTAATACAATTATTTTTACCCAGGAAGTATAATTTACAGTTTTTATTTATTTATGCATTGCTGGATTTCTCAGTCCTGCAGTTACCTTGACACAGGAATTTTGCATGAGATGTTTTATCTTTTATGTTCTACACTGGCATTGTTAGTGTTTACAAACATAGTTAACTATTACCTTAAATGCAACTTCATAATTTTGACAGATTTCCAATTAAAATATGTAATTTATCATTGCACCTGCCAATTTTTTTTTATTTTTTTTTTATGTCATTGTACTACCTAGCAAAGGTCAGCTTTTTTGCTTTCTGTAGAGTTGTTTAAAGGGAGCAGAAAGCATCAGGCTTGTAGCTGCGTACATTTTTATGTTCTTTGTTGACTCAATGCTGTGGAGTACTCTTGGAGAAGTATCAGAATTATCTGACAGAAAATTGTTCTGGAAGTTCACATTTTGTTAAACAGTGTTTTCTTCTTAACTTTTTAAAAATTGAGTTTACATAGCCTCCCCTGATGTCAAGGTTAAGTAATCTAAGACTTCAATGAAAATACTTAGTATCTCTCAGGATTAGATCTTCACAGCCATATCATGAAAAAGGCCATGAACCTACAGATATTAGTATGTAAGTGACCCTGAGAACACTTCATATGCTAACATGCATATGTTAATATAGTTTTATTTAAGTATAGAACAGACTTCATCAATGCTTGTAGAGCTAAGCTCATTATAGACTATCTATAGTCAGCACAATGTAATGCTAAGTATGTATTAAGAGGAAATAGGCAGCCGTTTCCATTTGGATGCTTTATTTACAATAGAGGCTTTTTGTGCAAGCATTTGACATTTTTAACACATTTCTCTCCAGTCCAGTGGATTGGAACGTTTCATTTATTTACCTTAGCAACAAGTCATTGTTCAAACAGAGCTACACCCTTGAGAGTAAACTAGTATTGCCATCTGAAACTCAGTGCTGTTACTGCAGAATTCAGAGTTTGTCATCACTTTAAGTGAGACAAAGTATTCGTCAAATTAATAAGAAAAAGTGTTGCCATTTGCTAAAGTGGCATGAAGTGATGATTAATCCAGTTAGATATACCAAACTGGAGAAAAATGTGTAAGATTCATGTCTTTGGTTGCAAAAAAATGATATAATTGCTTATATGTGCAGTCAGGAGTAGGATATTTAGTGTTTTGTTCATTCTTTTTGACTATTACTTAGCTTTTTTCATTAAAAACTGACATGAAACAGCATTCAGTTTTATTGGGTCAACCTAAACACAATGTCTTGTTCCATTAATTTTAAATCTAAGAGCTTTCCAACAGGCCTGCAGCAATATGTTAGTTCATATTTCAGTGTGTGAGAGAAAGGACTATTAGAGTGTAATTGTCCAAAAAAACATATTTTTTTGCTTTGCAGAGATTTCAATTACCCTAACTTGCATTTCCTGGTTTTTGGAGGTCTCCATGTTTCCTCCTGCAGTTGCTAAAACAATGCAATCTTAATATTTCATTAACAATACTTCTGTGGAAAACTTAGTGTACTAGAATGTGACACTCTTGTGAATTTCAGATTTAGGACTGTTCTAGCAGATAATGTTTGCTTCTGCTATTCCTCACCTGCTGAAATTGATAAAAACAATGTTTAAAATAGAGTAAATTTAAGATTTAACCATTGGTTATTGTAATTACTTTTGTAATGATGGAACAGTTCTTAAACAGATCACCTCTGAATGAATTTTTTTGAATGCTGCGATCTCATTGACTATAATAAAGTTCTTATGTTGAAATATTTCCAGTGGAGACTATTGAACAACCTGTGGTAGTGTGATGCCTCCATCAAGATAAAGCAAAGAAAGATTTATTTTACAGTATGGAGGTTATCACAGTTGTTTAATGAAGCAGATGTGTAAAGTGTCCTACCTATATCCGTTATCATTTTGTACTTATTCTTGGTAGGGCTAAACTAAAAATAAGGACTGGCCCTGTCTTACATTTATTGTGATTTGGTTTACAGTCTTGGCTACTGTACGTGGGCTCATTACCAGTAGAAAGGGACAGCCTGAGGACCTAAAGTTTAACTTGAGCCCCCAGGAAAACTGGGCAGTCCATCTTATCCTGCGTGGCAAAGAAATGTTTAGCAAGGTACCTTTGGAGGGAAGAAGAAGGCACTTGCCAACAATTTTAAAAGCAAATAAAAAAACAGTTAATTAGGAGAATGATTAAAGTATAATAAATAGAAAGTTGGCAAAGAAAAAAAAAAGAAAGTGGAGAAAATACATGCAAGTTATGTGCTTAAGAAATAAGAATGCTACACTCAGACTGACTAAAATTACAGCTGAATACCAGTGTAAGCTCTGCTTTCCAGTGTTTTTCATCCAACTTTCATGAAAGCGCGCAACACAAAATGTTTTTGCATGGTATAGTCTAGAATATGCATACTGTCAGTGGAATCATAAATCTTATTCTCTTGTTTTTATGAAAATTGATAGTCCACAGTGGGAAAATGTTATTCCTTGTCAAGAATTACTTAACTGCTGTTAAAGCCAGGGCTTTCCGTACGTTACAGTTACATTTGAGCTTATGCAGGGGATCATAGGATTTTTATTCATGAGTTCTCTCAGGATCAGGTCTGTGATTCATTGTCTCCATTACAAACAGCTGCAACTGTTCCTTTTTCCAAGAGCATTGAGAACGTCTTTTCTCTGACTGTCAGCTTCTATTTGTGGGATGACTTGGAGTACCAAGTTCAAACCCCAGGTGTTCAGGTTATTCGGTTTTGAGAGTGCTCTAACTTCTATTAGATAGCTTTCATTTATGTGAAGTTGGATTTCCCTTACTGGCATGATAATTACATTTTTGTTCCGCAAAATGAGAGTCTGAAGCATGGTAGGTTATGAATGCTCTTTCCTTTGTGGTATGATGTGAGTCAATATCCTGTACAAATTGTAGACAATTCCTGTTACATAAATGTGAGTCAGTTCTCACCATTTGCATTCTGGGTCTGGGATGACTAATTTTTTTTTTTCTCTTGTACATCCCACTCTCATCCAACAGGAAGAGTCACCACAGTCTCCTGCTTGAATAGTGTGTATGAAATGACATTGCCCACGTGGTGTATCTTTACTCTTGCTTCCCAGGCTTTTACAAAGTTTTCCTGGCAAAGTATAGCCATAACTTGCAAGTAATAAAAATGTTACCACATTTACTGTACTCCTTAAACTCAGCTAGTGTACTAACTTTACTTAGATATCCTCATTTGTTGCCACTGATACATGACATTTCTGCTCAGAGATCTGCTTGTTTGCTGGTGTTCGGTGCTCCCAAGTGTTGGGTAAAGACGTTTTCCATTGGAGCTGTATGTGTATAATACAACTAAAACTTAAAAATAAAGCTATAATGCGTTACCTGCTTTGAACCCGTTGTAACAACAGAATTGTGTTTTGCTTGTTTTTAGGTGAGAAGGACCTGCAAATAGCCTCTGCAGCACTTAGGGTTGTATTGTTCTCAGGAGAAGGAGCTTGAATAGAAATGTCACTCTCTAAGTAGTTTACAATCCTACCCTCCTCTGTCATTTGTAGATTGACCAAATACAAGTTTTATCATGGAAGTATGGAAAAATTGTAACGTTTAGGCTATAGTAAAAGATAGTAAAGTGATACATTTACATGACCTCTGGAAGCCTTTATTTTTTTTTTATTTTTTTTTTAAGGAAGGACTGCATTTACTTTATTTTTGCTAATATTTCTCATTTAAAGCAGAAAATGTTGGCATTGTAATACATTATGAAGATTTTTTTTTAAGTGATGCTATTTCAGAGTTAGGCACCTACAAATATTGTGTAACACTGATACGGAAAATGTGTAGCATGTTTTCTTTACTAATTAGGTTCACAGAATCATCTAGGTTGGAAGAGACCTCCAAGATCACCAGGTCCAACCTCTGACCTAACACTAACAAGTCCTCCACTAAACCATATCCCTAACCTCTACATCTAAACATCTTTTAAAGACATCCAGGGATGGTGACTCAACCACTTCCCTGGGCAGCCCATTCCAATGCCTAACAACCCTTTCAGGAAAGAAGTTCTTCCTAATATCCAACCTAAACCTCCCGTGGTGCAACTTTAGCCCATTCCCCCTCATCCTGTCACAAGGCACATGGAAGAATAGACCAACCCCCACCTCGCTACAGCCTCCTTTCATGTACCTGTAGAGTGCGATAAGGTCACCCCTGAGCCTCCTCTTCCCCAGGCTGAACAACCTCAGCTCTCTCAGTTGCTCCTCGTAAGACTTGTTCTCCAGACCCTTCACCAGCTTCGTAGCCCTTCTCTGGACTTGTTCGAGCACCTCCATGTCCTTCTTGTAGCGAGGGGCCCAAAACTGCACACAGTATTCGAGCTGCAGCCTCACCAGAGCTGAGTACAGGGGGACAATCGCTTCCCTAGTCCTGCTGGCCACACTGTTTCTTATGCAAGCCAGGATGCTGTTGGCCTTCTTGGCCACCTGAGCACACTGCTGGCTCACATTCAGCTGACTATCAACCGATACTCCCAGGTCCTTCTCTACTTGGCAGCTTTCTAACCACTCATCTCCCAGCCTGTAGCTCTGCTTGGGGTTGTTGTGCCCCAGTTGCAGGATCCAGCACTTGGCCTTGTTGAACTTCATACAGTTGGCTTCATGCCTTTGAGGTTACTGTTCAGTTGGATGTCTCCAGGCTTTTTAAGTTGGTGCTTTTAAATCAGTACTGAAGTTGTAGTCAAAATTCACAGAAGGTTGAGGTACCTAAACAAATTTTTTTCTTTATGGGAGTACATCTAGATGTGCTTTAACAAAACAGAATAAAAGGCCCCTCAAACAACCTCAACAACCTCTCAAATTGCCCAGGGAACTTTTTGTCTGTAAAATGTGCAAGTACTGGAAGAGGCAAAAAGAATCGGAAAGTTTGGTTTAAAGCTCAAGCTTCCTTTTGAAAAATGAAAATGTACTGGTACTTGTAATGCTTTAGTGAAAGCAAATCATAATGCTTTATTTGTATTTACAGATGAAAAAAAGAAAACAAAGAAAATTGACAGTGAACTCAATCCTGTTTGGAATGAGGTAATTTTTATTTTAATTAATTCTTGGTCTTTTATAATACAAATACTTGTAAAATTTGTAAGTCAATTTCTACAGTTATGAATATAAGAAACAGGAGATGTATGTTCTTACAACGTATTAGCAATTTCAGGTGAGTGGATTTGTCTTGTTCCATGTATTACAATGCATTAAGTAATATTTTTAGGTAAAAGTAAATGAGTATCTGGTGAATTTCTGGCTTGCTTTCTTTTTTTCTCCCTCCCCTCTCCCCCAGCCACTTAGTCATATATATGGGTACATAATTGGATCCTTTAATGTACACTAAGAAAAAAAGTCACAAAATTAGAATGAATTATGAATTGAATAGTTTGTGTAGTTTGTGTGTAGGGCTGCTATGTTGCATCTTCAATAATATTTTTATTGGGGAAAATATTTTCTTAGTATGTTTTTTGCAACCATTGCTCTGGATAGTTCATCTTCCCTGACAGTTATTGTGAAGGATTTCGAAACAATTGAACAAAACAAGTATGTCCTTTTTTTTAGAATATCAAACACAACTTTTACTGCAGAAGTCCAGAGAGAAAGATTATTCTTACATGTTATAGATAGCACTTCAAAGAAAGGGAACCTACAAATACTCATCTAAATTTAACAACAACTGGCTTCAAGCGGTTTTGAAGGAGAATTGTATCAGAGCCTGTGAATGAAAATACTTATGTTAGTATGAGGAAGTGGAACTGCAAAAGAAATAATAGCTCAGTATTGAACAACTGAGCTATTTTTTCTGTTACTGTTAATAGTAACTAGCAACTCAAGAATGTGCTATGAGCACGTTCCAAGACTTTTAATTTTGCTTTTGCAAACGCAAACAGATCTGTTTCTAACTAAATGCAAAATTTATTTCTGAATAATTTTATCGTATATGCTACCCCACTGTTAATTAACTTATGTATAATTTATGATTTTGTTTTTCACCTTTTTTATTCAGATTCTTGAATTTGACTTGAAAGGAATTGCTCTGGATAGTTCATCTTCCCTGACAATTATTGTGAAGGATTTCGAAACAATTGGACAAAACAAGTATGTATTTTTTTTGGAATATCAAACACAACTTTCACTGCAGAAGTCCAGGGAGAAAGTAGAACTGATAGTTGCTAGAGAGAAATGATGAATGCAATTAAATGTTTTCTGATGTAGTAACTACTTGTAGCCAGTAATCCAGCAGGTTTCCCATCCTTCATCAGTTTGACTGCTCATGTGAATGAAAGTGTCAGGTATCCTTTTAGACTTAATTTTAGAAATGCTAGAGCTAAATCCAAGGCATTTAAGGCAGAATTTGGAAAAAAAAATAGATCCCTACGGCTATTACTGTCATTTGAAGCTGCTGTGATTCAGTTGTGCTTCCTTGTAATTATGGTTCTTGTGTACCTAGATTTATGTCACTCCAGATACCTGGAGCATGTTATCACCTTGCATAACTGTGTACTGCAGTACCCAAGACTACTGTAGTTTAAAAATGTCAAAACATAGCCCTGAAGAGCCCTAATTAGGCATTCTCAGAGAGTGGCTAAAACAAACCCCACAAAATGCAGTTAAGTCTCATAGCCCCTAGGTGAGATTTTTAAAGATATATTTTATGACACTTATTAAAATCTTGTCAAAGAAAAGTGGAAACCTAAGTTCATTTTCCTACCTTGTCTGAAGAGATTAGGACTGAAGTGCTAGGTTTCAGTCTCCTGGGAGAGTGACTTAACCATCAAGATTAATATGTTGGATGACATACAAAAATTGTCTTGGGAATGAAATCCATGTTCTTGTTCTTTTGAATATCCTAGCCAGTGGGGTCATGTTCCTGTTGTTTTCTTCCTAACTCAGTGAATCTTGAGTTCTCTAGACAGTCAGTAAAAGACTTGAACTTGAAAACAAGAGTAACTTCCCTAAGATCAACTTGTAGAACTCTATTTAATGTGAGGGTAAATTCCCTCACACTGAGCAAGGAACAGAATCTCAGCCTCAAACTGCTGGGTGAATGTTACAAGCCTCAGGCTCAGCACATACATGGAAGACTGGCAGTGCTGTTGCTACCTCCACATCATTTTTGTTACAAAATAAATGACTGTTTAAAAACAGTTTGAGGATTTTGTTTGTTTGTTTATTTTGCTGTTTTTTATTTTGTTTTTATTAGGAAGAGAAAGTATTTTCTGGTAGTCTTCTGAGAAAAGTTAAATAACCTTAGTGGTAGTTATTTAAGGCTTTTTCCTTCCTGCTACATTTCTGTTCGGGTCTGTGCTGTTAATGTATGCTGGTAGGCTCAAATCATGCTCTAGAAGCATAAACTCTCCTAATGCAGTATGTAGAGTATCCATATACTTAACATCAGCTTCTGCATTCTTCAGGAGTCCAAAAATCAAGCATAATGGGATCCAAGGCTGCTGGTCTTCCTTTTTTTTCTTGTTGTGAGAGGTCAAAGGAAAGTTGTTTTTCTTAGGCTTTTGATTAAGTACCCAGTGCTCAGACAAAAATACTCTTCATGAAGAATTAAATTGAAGCTGCTATCTTTATGTGAAGGGAGAGGATGTCATAAAATGTTTTAGAGTACCTAAAAGCTGTCAGATATCCATGTTGGGATTTCAACATTTTTCATAGGTTTATACTCTTACAGAATAGGAACATGTAGTAAATAAATGTATAAATAACAAAGCATTCTGTCCTACTAACTTTAAAAAGTAATTCATGTATTTTTCAAGCTTACTTTTTTAATTAACTTTGTTCCTATGAATTCAGTGGATGGGACTATTTTATGGTGGCTGTTGAAAATTGTTGCTTCAGAAAACTAAAGTGTTATACATGCAACGCTAGAATGGAATTAATTCAGATTCTCTTAAAAAGCACACTATATAAACTTTAGTAAAGTTTAGGTTATTTCTTACATGATTTTAAACTGGAATTTGAGGTTCATGCTGTATTTGTGGAAAAGCGAATGCATAATACATACTCTAAAGTTTTATATGGTCCTGAACATAAGATTTGTTTTTGTTGTTGTTTGGGTTTTTATGTTTGTTTGGTTGTTTTGTTTGTTTGCTTTTAAAATCTCTATGAGTTGTTTTGTAGAAATTCAGCTTTAATTTATTATTAGAATTAGTGGTATACAGGACAACTTAAAGCAATGCACACAGATCATTCCAGTAACGAAGACATAAATTACAGAAAGTTTGGTGAAGTTGTTGGGAACCTCTTGTGGTTTGCCTTCTTTTCGTCACACAGAAATAAATCTGCTCTCTAAAATCAGTTGCAGGAGAAGGTTAAGTTCTTCAGTGAGGGTAAGCTATTGGAAAGCTTTTCTTTCAAAGAATCTGTAGTAGGGATATAGTGTATACTTCTGTGTCCAAACATGGTTGTTCTAAAAGCTCTGGCAAAGCCTAGGAGTTCTTAACACTCATAGCAAGTTAAAGCTTTAAGAATGTTTAATCTTTATCTGTCCTGTAGTGGGTATGCTCTTCTGCTGATCTCTGCTTTTCTCTAAAAAACTAAGTATGTACATTTGGACAAACATCCACTTTCCAACTCAGAGAGGATTTTTTAAAATATGCAGAAAAAAAATACCCACAACTTATCCATAATGAAATGCCAGTTCCCTACTACTTTGTACTAGATTTTTGAAAAAGGATTCATTTCTCTTCTGGTCAGTCCTGTTCCTCCACATGAATGCAAAGTAGCATTGCCTGTTGCTATTTTGAAAGGGATTATGATATGATGTCATCATCTTCTCTTTTGTGGTAAATTTGGATATTTTTTTTATGATGCTGTGTATGTTCACGTCTATTGATAGTAGTCCACTTCCATTCTAGATTTTCTTTACAGCTTTGTGCCTCCTCCCAACATGTAAATTGCGCTTGAGGTTTTTACAGTACCTCATCAGACTTGACTTTCAAATCACCGTTAGGCAAGCAGATGCCCTCAGGTCTCTCATTGCTGAGATTCCATTAAGTCAGTAAAGCAGGAATATATTGTGTGCTTCTGACTTCAGGAAAATCCCAGAAACTACAGAACTTGGTAGAGGAAAGCTTGCCAGGAATCAGAATTTTGTAATGGATTTTACAGAATATCACTATATCAGAGAAGGTGCTTATCTGAAGCCCTAAAATGTTCTGCTCTGTACATGGGTTCAAACTTAAGCAAATGTGTTGTTTTTTGTTTGTTTGTTTTCCAAACCCTGTTTGTGTCACCTGGACTCATGTCTGTAGAATTTAACCCCCAGCTTATGCAAATGCCTGTCTGCGTTCTTTTGTTTATGCACTGTCTGCCACTTACTTATTCTGTGTAAATAAAAAAAGTAAACCAGTAAAATTCTGTGGGAAAATGAGTTCCATGCATGGAACAGTGCAGAGATGTGTATAATCTAGACCAAACACAGAGCAACATCTACAAAGTTTTACTCTTTGAAAATACATCCTAAACAACAACAAAAAATATTTGAACATATTTGTAGCATGTGATGTATTTGGAAGGGCTATTGGCAGGGAAGCAGGATAAGGGGGGTTAGAAGTGGGGGTACATGAGCAACTTTCCTGACTGTAAGAAGATAATAGGAAATGTCATCTCAGATTTCTTTTAAAGACAGGAAGCACTGTAGCAGCAGAATAGATTGGGTATTAATGAACATTTAGATAAAGGAGCATATGAAAGAGGTAGAAAAAGATCTGCATTAAGTTTCCCAGATACTACTTGCGTGTATGCATAACCTGTATTTCTGGAGAGTTGCGGATCCTATTTACTAATACTGAATTGGGTAAGGTTTTAGAGTTATTGGTTCTGTTTACTGGGTTGGGGAATGTTTTAGGACTACCATGTTGTTTTGACATTCTTTCACAGTATCCTATTCTAACACTTTTAGGGAAGAAAGTTAGTAAAAATAAAAAATAAAAAAAAATAATAAAAAAAACACTTTGTAGCAACTTTATCCCATTCTATAACATGAATGATACATTTCAAATATTCATTTATTTTTTTTTTTTAGATTTTGCTGAGAGGTTTTCTGTTTATTGTTTCTTCATGGCTTTAGTTCAATATATATCTCCTAGAGTAGAGAGAGTTGGTTTGTCTGGGGAGTTTTGTTTTAGGGCTGCTCATAATAGTCAAAGTGATTTTTCTGGCTCATACTTCAGAGACTTATGTGACCTGTATTGCAGGTGAACCTTAAGGTCTAAACACTTGAGAAAATAACAGTTCTTTGTTGGTATTCATCCATTCTTCAGAATAGTCTGATAGTTTGTACCAAGGTGGTCTCAATGATAGCCTAAGAGGTTTTATAGGGTGTACATACTATTAAATGCCTTTAAAGGCTAATGGGACTAAAACGTACTTGAATTAAGAATTCTTTTAAAAAATAAGAGTTGTTCTGTTTTCTTTAAATAACAATCTCTTTTTTAAAGAGAAGATCTTGTACTCAGCCAAGCACGGTAATATTGGTATATTTATTCTTCAAAGTGCATAAATATGCTAGAAATTATAGCTGCCTTTTTTTTCTTCAGGTTATTATACCTGTTTATATGTAATAAAGAAGAATGCAGATTTTTAGTTCTTAAAGAGAATAAATGAGGCATTGCTCCCAAAACTAAGCCTTACTTTCTCATTTCATTAGTGTCAGCTTCTGCTGATTTACAAGAAGAGGGAGTTTTACACTACATTTATAATTAGGGAACTATTGAAGTCCTCAAAAGGTTTGCAGAAGTCTTGTACTAAAAGGAGGTCACCCTGCCAATTCCACTTTTCTATACATTTCTTTGAGAATTTATGTTGAAAACCTCTCCAGTTAATTTTTCTATTAATTTATTGCTCACTAAGGCAGTTAGCCAAAGTAAGGACAAAATTGTCTTGCACAGACCTCAGGGCAGTCCAGCACATATTTACAGTGGTGCAGCATTTCAAAAAGATACTCAGCAGAAGGGGCGTGCAGATGACTTTGCCTTGCATTGTCTACATGCTAGTTTAGGATTGGAAAGATGGAGTTCAATGTCTACCTAAGGTTCTCACTACTGTCATTATAAATTACAGCGAAAAAATAATAAATAAAGGCAGAACAGGGTTATTTTGTATTAATATTTAGATGTAATATTGCTAACTGAACTAAAGGCCCATTATTTCAGTCAAGCAGTGTTTGTCATGGGCTTTTGATGTTATTCATGAGCAGATCCATTAACTTCAGAGGTATGTCTTGCGCTTAATGTAATAAGATTTGAGTCTAAATCAAAAATCTTTTCTGTAAAGGTTTGTGATTTTATTTATTATTTTACTTCACTTTAAAGTCTAGATTGAGCTGGGATTTAGGTTTTGATTGTAAAAGGTATGTGTAGGGGATTGTGTTGCCTGAGAAAGCACTGACAAGAAACTAGACCGTCTTTGGCCTTATTTTCTCTGTTCTGGAGGAACTTTCCTATACTGACGCAGGAGAAGGACCACAGTGGCTGTTATTGTTTTTACACTGTGCCAAAACACTTGACTCATGGCTTTGGCATGTTTCTATAAAACAGGCTTGAGAGAACATTTGAAATTTTTTCCATTCCTCTTTTCCTGGAGATAGAATTTGCTGCTTCATTTACAAGATCACTAAACTTTGGCAGATAGATTAAATGTGTGCTCTTGATGGTAAAAAGACAGTCATTGGAAAAGATAAATAAAGCAAACCGCGCTCACATATATGCAGATGGATCACCATAGGAATAAAAGAGAACTCATGATCTGTGTTAAGCTAGATTTTCCAGTGTAAAGATGTCTGAAAAGAGAACACATCTGTTTTCTATTATGTCTAATAATGTTAGTTAAAAGATTTCAAACTCTCAGAACACATATCTTTATGCAGTCTAAAAAAAATCAAAACAATAAAAATCCTTCATTTTTCCCTGTGAAGTTAAAAGAACAACAAAAATTAACAGGAAGTTAGTCTTGTCTGAGTGAAGTGGTTTTCATTCTATTTGAAGGAAAGGGTTGTGATTATGTGTTTCTCCAGGTATTTTGCGTAGTTAGTAACATAGCAACAACAGAAAAAACACTGTGCACACCCTTTTCTCAAGCAGCAAAATGCGACCACAAATTAACAGTGCAGCAGATTATTTAATGGTGTTTAAGTATTTTCCATAGTTAAATAATTCCTAGATTGTTTGAATCCTTCTGTAGTTGGATCCTTTAGTGTGACTTCTTTTCTAAGTCAGTGTAGCTGTGCATGGTGGCAAGCTTTCCTTTACGTACTTTGTACTGGAAGATCAAGGCAGGTTAAGATTCAGTTTGGGGGTTTTCTGCTTTGCACAAAATAGCATCCATGCTTTTTTTC
Source organism: Oxyura jamaicensis (assembly GCF_011077185.1). NCBI lineage: Eukaryota > Metazoa > Chordata > Aves > Anseriformes > Anatidae > Oxyura > Oxyura jamaicensis. The sequence continues at coordinate 20,181,719 of NC_048898.1, forward strand.
TTTGTTTGTGCCATAATTATTATCAAATAACTAAAGATAATAATTGGTTTGCTCTTAATAAAAAAATTCAAACAGAGCAAATAACAGAAGGTCAGTGTTAGGTCATATAGCATAGGAACTATAATGGAATATATATACTGATAAAGAAAAGATGAATATAGAAATTATAACTACTGTGTGGGATCAAGTTTGCTGATGAGAATAATAAATATAAATCTCTGCCAAATAAACCCTTAAAAATAAGCTAAAATAATTTAATGGCTTGAATCGCAGCTTGTTAAAATTCCTGGTTAAAATCACTGGGCTTCCTTGGAACTCAGTAGACATAGCATGTAAGTGGATGGAGGACTTGATATGCTAAGGAGTTCAGTGCAAGTTGCTACCTGCTAACAGAGAGGGAGTAATAGAATGGTTGGTAATGTGAGTTAGCATTTTCAGATCCAGGAATGGGTGTGAAGTTTCACTTCTCTTGGTTATTTGGGCAGCTAACAGGAAGTGCTAACCACAGCACTAACAGATTATTTAGCTTTGGCACAAATGCAACACTATGTTTAATAGTTGGTCATCAGTAGATTAGTCACTTCATGGCGATCAACTAAGTATTTCCTTTTTGATTACTGATAAGAAAGTATCGCAGGCCTAGTACTGATATAGTATACTTGAAGTGATTTAAAATCTGCTTCTGAATGTAGGTAGGAGTTACATTTATCTTTTGATGTCTTATTTAGTGATATAACAGGACTGTTTGTGGCAGGACAGGATTTTTGTTGTTGTTGTTTTACTTCAGCAAAGCTGGAAAAGTTTGAGACCTGCCTGACTGAGCACCATACGTGTGCAATACTTGGGGATGGTCAGAAAGGTACATGTGCAGAGTTAAGAAGCAACACTCAGTTGCTGTTTACAGCCAAAACACCTGATTGAAAAAAAAGTCAGAACATTTATTGAGCCATTCAAAAGCAGAAACTATCCTATGTCTAGAGATGTGCCACTTGGTGTCAGGAGACCAGTGCTGAGCTGGAATTAAATATTGTCTGCCCAGGCAAGAGCAAGAAGGCTGAAAGAACCCCAGCAAAGGGCAGTGTCCTTTGAAGATGAATAGATGACAGAAGGTCTTTACAGCTATGTGGGAAGAAAAGGACTCCCTGTCACCTTTAAAGTCATGACTGCAGAGGGAGATTGCAGGCAATTTTGCCTCAAGGTGTTTATTATTATTATTATTATTATTATTATTATTGTGTGTGTGTGTTTTTTTGTTGTTTGTTTGTTTGTTTAAAAAAAAAAGTCTAGAGAGTTCAGAGGAACAGAACTTCTTCATAGGCATCCACAGTCCTGGTGCAGAAAACTGGGTGTCTAAATACATATCAGAAGCAAACAGAGTAGAAGACCTTGCAGGAAAGGATTGAACAGCAACAAATTGTTGAAAGACATGATGGGAGGGTGGAGGGGTCTATTCAAGACTCTTGGAAGTCATACAGATGAGATTTAGCGATGACCTTGAAGCACCCTTATTACATCTGAAAACATTACTTCAGCCATTGGGTAGCCATGTGATCAAAACCAGAGTGGATATGGTCCTGGATGACCTGTTGTAGCTGAGACTGTTTGGGCAGTGAAGTTGAGCTAGTTGATCCTGAGAGGTCCCTTCCAACCTTAGCAGTTCTGTCATTCTGTTAAGGGAGGAGTGAAACATCCAGCATCCTGTGAACAGGACCATTTTAGGGAAAGCAAAAGACCACTTGCCTAAAGCTTGAAGTTTGGCTAAAGCTTAGAATTAGTCTGAGATAGTATATCAGCTGAATATTAGATGTCTTGCTCTTGCTAGAGTGGGAAAAGATGGGAGGCTATTGTTGTCCAACCTGTTAGAGCCGGGGGAAACATAGGACTTTAGAGGCAACTAGTAGCAGGCAAGTAGACTGTCTAATTGACCCACCCTTCCTGAGGTAATTGCAATTTAAAAAAAGATTACTATGTATTCAAATGTGCACACACTGCTGTCATTTGCTCAGGACAGATGAAAATGTGGAAGTGCAAATTTACACTGGAAAATTTTGAAAGAACTACTGTTGATGAGCTATTCATGAGTTAATGTCACCATGTAAGAGGGTGTGGTTGCTGAACCAGTCATCCAGATGATTTGAGACTTCTGAAGTTCTTTTGGGAGTTAATGTAAGTCACTCCAGCTCCATATCAAAACAAAATAGTGAGTCTGCAAATTTTTTCTAAAAATGTACATCAGAAAATATTTTATTTGCCTTTCTCTAGAATCAGATTTTGTTTAGGTGTCTTTTGAGTAGTCTTACTGTTTGTTTGTTTTCCCCTTCCATTATTATTTAAACTACGTATGTTTCCATCTGTTGTTCTGAAATAGGAAGTCATACTGGTGGTTGAACTATGTAAGGGAAAATAAGAAAATTTGGAATAGACATTTTTTGTTGATTAATTTTGCATTGATGGAAAAAGTGAAGAGAAGTTGTTTTTTCAGAATCCAACTGCGTAAAGGACATTGAAGCATTTGTTCCTTTCACCTGTAGGAATTGTTTCCAATTTGTTCATGTATAGTTACTCTCAAAGATATTTACATTCTAGAAGCTGATGTGATAAAGAGAAAAAGGCATTAAGCTACACAGTATTCTTCTGGCTTATGCACTTTGGGCTTTGCAGTCATATGGAATGAAACTTTTGGACTTTGTTGAATAATATCAGTGCTTGTCTGCAGGACATCTGCTCTTAGAAAAGTTTGGTCAAATGTAGAGGGAGATGTTTCTTTGGTGTGTAATGTCAGACTTACATGAGTTGTATAGAACATCACTTTTTGGAATGTTCAAGCCACAGGAAAAAAAAAAAATAATAAAGCCTCTCTGTTTGAGAAAGGTCATCTGCTGTTGTTTCCTGTGCTGGGTGTACATTACTCCGTGATGTCAAGATTTGCTGCATCAAATCGCAATGTTAAATAATCCTATAGTTGGAGGTATAAATAACCTAAATAATTTAATAACATAAACACTGAAATAAGGCATATCTGATGTTCTAAATCTAGGTTTGTCTTGTGGGTTGAATGCAATTATGGTTACATAACAGGAGAAATAGTTTCTTAAGCTCCCTGAAGTTGAGGCATGCATGGAGTCAGTTTCAGCTAACGTGCAGCTCTGTGCAACAATTTGTAAAAAGTGAAGATGTATCTAGGATTGATGTAATGCTCACTGAAATAACCTGATATTTTTCCATAGCTCCTAAAGGACACTGAATCAAGGGTATGCTACTGAATCAAGGTGTCTGTTCAGTAAAGAGAAGGCAGGTGTCAGAAATGGCATCAGTTTCAGTTGGGGTCAATTAAAGGTTAGAACAGCTTCATGCAGTACCTGTACAGCAAAGCCTGATCTTAAACTGCTTTTCATGTCTAACCCATCCCCTGTGTGAGAAATGTGAGGCATAGCTGGAATATCACTGTGCTCTGGCCACTCTTTCACCATTATTATTTTTTTTTTTTTTTGATGGGCAGGGCTGGTGGAAGTCCTCCAGCTGGTATAGGGACTGGCTGTTGGCTGAGGATTGCCAATGTGCCAGCACACAATGACTACTTTATGTAGCATGTCACTTAAATTACAGGACCAAAAGCAATTTAATTTCAGAGAGTAAAAAGCTCTGCAAGAGAGAATTGTGAATATTAATTCATAACCTAATTTAATGACAATATTGTGTGGAAAAGGACTAAGATTATGTTGACACCTATGAGAGCCTAGTGTCCTATTGTTGGAGTGGGAAATGGACCCGGAGTAACGATGCAACCTCAATTCAAGTATAATCGTTACCCTTTATTGAATGTTCTAACAAGGTATATATATGCTACTCCCTACAGCACGTGCCGACAACAACTTATGATTGGTCTAGCTTCTCTATGCACACGTCTTTAGCACTAATATAATTGGTACAATGATGTCGTCTCTCCTCCTGAACATAGTTCTGCATATTTTAGTTGTAACATCACTCAAAGTTATCAGCCCTGGGCCTATATTATCTTCACGGTCCTTCAAAGCCTGAGTTGCTCATTGTAATTAAATCATGCCCCTTCTCACTTAACCATAACTCCACACCCTATGTATATCCTTTCACTTCTAAAGTCTTGTGGCAAACTAAAAAAGTTTTTAGACAGAAAAAGGTAAGGAGGGCAAGAAAGATCTATGGAACCTAAAGGAAGGCTAAGGCTTGAAGGAGTAGTGTGTGAATGATGGTATCAATATGCTGATAGCTCAAACAAGACACTGTTGTAGACCCTGAAATTCAGCTGAGAAGACTTCATTAGAGACTTTTACAAGTTTTCTCAATCTAGCTGGGGAGAACAGGATGGACTGAAGAGGTTCTCAGAGCTCAAGTGGAACATCCCCAGTCAAATGTAAATGATGTGTTCAGTGAACTGGGAGATAAAAATGAATTGACAATAGGTTGAAAACAGAGCTGGGTGTTTTTTAAGATACAACAAAGAAAGGGAAAGACAGGCAAGAGGGAGGTTAAGACAAGGAGAGGAAAGCTAGATTGGGAAACAGGATGTCCAGAGGGTCACAAGTTAAACGAGAAGGGTCAGCAGTGAAGTAGAGAGAAGTTCTGCATCTGTCATGGAGAGAGTTGTAGAAGTAGGGAGAGCGAGAGCTGCATAGACCCAGCATAATCCTGTTGCAGAGAATCCTTAGCTTCTCCATAAAAAAGCACTGTAATCTGCTCAAAGGGACCTCACTTAAATTCTATGCTCATGGGTCTTTTTTTCCACACTTCATCTGCAAAGTTGGTATTTTGTTTGAAAAAGTTCTCTATAATATTTACAAGGTGAAATTATCTCAGGATTTTCTCACTGGCAACAATCTCAGTTATTCCAATAATCCACTTTAGTATTGGAGTAAACTGTTACTGCATGGTAACTAAAGGCAGTGCCAGAAATCATGAGGCCAATGCCACACTGTTAGAAAGTCTGCTTAAAAGAAGTTTCCAAAGTTGAAAGTGCATGCAATTTTCACTTTTTGAGGAGGACGAGGGTGACAAATGCTGTCCCAATGGAGGCAGAAGCAGCTCAGAAGGGTCTGCCACAGGAGTCATTATCTCCTGGGTGTCTTCTGTTGGTAGCACTCCCGTGAGCCATGTCTAAACTTTCGGAGAATTTAGAGGCAAACAGATGAACCTATTGCAAAAAGTAGACTATGGGCAAGAAGATTAATTTTGCGAAGAATGTAGTAAGCAAGTAGATTGTGTTTGTTCTGTTTCATTGTTTTCAGAACAGAGATGCGTGTATGTATTTTTTTGTCGGTTTTTGTGTGATACAGCTGTAATATCTTCATACAGTACTTCTCATCTGAGAGAATGCAAAACTACATAGGTAAAGAATGTATTATATCCTGTAGTTTACCAGTGAGAACTATGTGGATGGAACAAGTGACATGGCTGTTAAAGGTTATACAGAAAATAATTACAAAAAACATACATCTTTTTTTAAATTTAGATGTTTAACCTCTTTTAGGTTAATGGTATATCTTCAGGAAAGAAAGCATGTTTAAGTTCAGTGAAACAAAAATACAAATCAGTCATTAGATACATTAGTATCTAGATAGTATCATAGATTAGTATCATAGATACTAGATTAGTATCATAGATACATACTACTCAGTCATTAGATAACATTTGCAATGATCTTTTGTCTTGGGTTTTCAGGTCACGCCTGGAATCATTTGGTTGACAGACACAAGCAAAGGATAAAATGAAACTTCTGTTTGAATTATAATAATGATTTTCACTTCATTTCAGGTTAATTGGCAGTGCATCCATAGCACTTAAGGATCTTGTAGGTAACCAAAGCAGATCTTTTCCCTTCAAACTCATACCTCTGCTAAACGAAAGGGGACAAGAAACTGGAGTGAGTGGCTTACATTTCCTTCTTTTCCTATATTCTTGATCAAAATGCTGCAGCAACAGAACTAATAGTGATATAAGTATACTTCCAAGTTATTTTTACTGTATAGAATAAATTATTTGCAATTTTGTTGCAAAAGCATCAGACGTAATTACGTCGTGTTATAAATTACACCGAGTTTAATATCAAATATAATTCTTTAAAGAAACAGTTTTCTCTGTATGAACTATGTATTTGTATACATGTGTTATAGATACTGTGAAAATCAGCCTGGTATTAAAAAAAAAAGGAAAGAAAAAGAATTTTCTTAAATAACAGATAGTTCATATTCACTTCTTTCTGTATTCTTTCTAATACCTACCTGTGTCCTAATGCTGATTCTAAGAAGCACATAATCACATGCATGTTTACTTCCAGCTCAGTTCAGAACATTAGGCAAGAACTTGCTTAACTTTGTTTAGCATGTGTTTAAGTTTAACAGAGTAATTAACTGATATCTGATAAAAGTAATGTCTAGAACTGGGACCTTACTGTTTGCACAGACTGGCTGCTAAGCCACTTCATGCTACATTCCAGTCCTCTTAATAAGAGGCTTGAAAGGGTAATTTCAGTATCTCTTCAGCTGCAGTTTAATATCGTGGTTAGTTGGTCACAGGGTTGTGGTGGTTTTGCTGACTCCTCATGTTAATGTTGCAACTAGAAATAATAATGTTTTATTCATTAATGCAAAAACACAGTCAAGCACTAAAAAACAATTCTATAATTACAATGGAAAATGACATCATTTTTTTTTTCCAGGATGGAAGTATGAACAAGCAATTAGAAGAGCCAGATAGGAAATTTTACTTATGGTTCAGACTTGTTAAGTTGTTGGTTAGATAGTGTTATTTCTCTCTGCCTTTTTCATTTGTAAATTTAGGATGTCACCTAATCTTCTATCAGTATTGTGAAAATATATTAATATTTGTTGAACATTTTATATACTTGCATTGCAACAGTTATTTTCTAAACACTGAAATCCCATTTTTAAATATAATTTTAGAGCCTATTCCATTACCTGCAAATTCTTCAGCCTTTATTATTATAATAAAGGATTATTATACACAGATTATTATCTGTGTATAGCTTATTATCTATTTACTCATTTACTAATAAACTGAAACTTTATAATAAACTCTGCTGTGATCATGAATAGTTACTGCTCATGTACAGTGTTAGAATGACCTAGGGCATTAAATGAATTGTTGTGAATACTGTGTGCTTCACACAAAACCGTGTATTTCCTCTATAGGCAACAATTGATTTGGTAGTAGGATATGAGCCACCAGCTGGACCTGCAAATCCAAATGACCCAGGAGGGACCAATACACAGGAAGGTATTTAAACCATTTTTCAGAACATTGCTAAAAGATCTTGGAAATACGTAAGATAAGGGAAGAAAGAGATTAAACAGAATTATTTGTCACAAAATACTAATAATAATAACAATAATAATAATAACCAGAAGCAAGCATGCCATGACTGCCAAATAGTGATTTAAAAAGAAATTAAGGATGATTCAGCACTACAGTTAGGAGGAAAATTGGAATTTCCTGACACAAAATGTTTTTAACTTCATTTTCTCCAGTGGAATTGAATTACAAAAGAATAAATTTGCTTAAAAGCTTAAGCTTAATATACATATATTTCTATATATAAATATAAATATATAAATATATAAATATTTATATTATTTATATATTATATTTTATACATAGTATAAATATTAATATATTTAATGCTCAAAGAAATAGCAGTTATCTTTCATAATACTGCAGAGGTAAGCAAAATATGCAGGGAAGTTGCGCTTTTTGAAAAATATATTTCTATGTCGGAGTTTTATGAAAAGATTTTCTTTAAGCATTAAATGTGTTTTGTTTTTTTTGTAGAATAAGTAAGTTTTGAAAGACACTTTTGTATCTTAATTTATGCTTGATACTTGAGTAGTCCATATAATTATTGTAATCAGTAGGGAATATTCTTTGGTCTTGATATATAATTTTACCCAGTCTTTTTCTGAGAATGTTTTTGAGATCCACTGTTTTTTCAGATTCATCAGAGAACTGTGAAGTAACAGATTTCTTCAGCTGACAGGCATATAATTACCCTAATAGCCAGACTGTGCTTGTGCAGAAAGAAATAAATGTAAAAAAAAATGATACGTTTGAGAAAAAGTAAATCAGTTTGGCCATTATCTGCTGATAGAGAGTTACATAAGAAGGAAAAAAAATGAAATGAAGAGTCTCCTGAAATTTTGATTCCACTGAGAGGTGTACTTGAGGAGTGGAAGGTTAGGTAGTGTAAACAGAAAAGTTGTTTGTTAAATTACTAAACTTCACAATATTATATAGAAATATGGACTTGCAGTTTAAAAATACTAATTGACTTGTATGAGATTATTTTGATAGCCTTTTAAAAATGCACTTATATTTGAACTATAAGGTAATACAGATAAATAGAACACAGCAGGCTTTTAGCTAGTATCCAGCAACTGTGTGAAAATTATTTCAGTGCAAACACACCTTAGTTCATTATTGTAAATACGTATTTCCCATGAAATGAAGTCACCTCCCCAGTTATGGCTGCTGCAGTTCCTTTTCAGAAATTAAAAATGAAGTGCTAAGTCAGGATGTGTAATCAAACAGATGCATATATCCATCAGGGCAGATGAATCTGAAAAATGTTAGGGAGGTGGAGTCTTCCAGTTATCAAGTAGATGGTATGTCAGTCTTTGTGGTTTTACACATCTCTTACAAGGACTGTTGATGAATTCATTATGCAAAGTGTTCATCACCCTGTGTTGGCAATTTAACTCATGAAGTTAATAAACATTGTTAATGCTAGCCACCAGATGCACAGCTTGTTCTTACTGTAGATTTTACCATATTCACTGTCCTCCATTTAAGAAAAGAAACTAGAAACACAAAGGAATTAAACAATTTTGTGGTCTAGATATTTATGGATCCTGTTTTGCAGTGCTGGAATTTCACTGTATGATGTAGAACTGTCTTCCACTCAGCTACTGTGATTTCAGAACTGTCTTTGAAGGCTTACTAAAAAACTTCCCTTATTCCACAGTTAAATGCTGTGGAGGGGGATTCAGATTTTTATTTTAGATGGCAGTATCCACCCTTGAGAAACCCTAAATGTCTTCATATTTTCAAGGCTCTGAATTAAAAACTTCAGATGCTATGCTAGAGCCTAGTCTTGCTTCTAGGAAAAATAGCTTTAACTGGAATTAAAGTAATTGCTTCTGGTGGTATTCTCATGATGATTAATTACAACTGAATTGCACTTTGCTACAACTGCAGTGGTTTGGTTCAAAAAAGTATATAGGAATTGTATTAGATAATCTGCATCCTGAAGTGGGACAGACCTACAGTTAGCTTGGTTAGGATATACCTTTATTCTTAAACAGATTAAAATGACTAACTTTCAAAAGGAGTTGGAAGCATGTGGTCAGCAAAATAAATAAATAAATAAATTTGTTAAAATGAGATGATAATACAATTCCAATAATAATACAATTCTTGTATATCAGACTCTTATTCTTGAAACTTCAATATTAAGCTGTACTATCTGTTTGTTAACTGCAATGTTTTTTAACTGTAGCAGATGGAGAAGATGATGGAGATTATGAGGATGGCATGGATGGTCCTGTTGGTAACATCACATCAACAATTCCAACTGGCACAAAGGAAGCCCAGCTAGCTAGGCGCATCACCAAAGGAAAGAAAACACGGAGAATCCTTTCTAACAAACCACAAGATTTCCAGGTAATAGATTTATTAAATATTGCATGTTGCCTTTTTCTGACTTAGCATGACATCACTCTTTTCACATTGTCTTGAGTATAATTTAATGTCAGATCATGCAAAGACTGTAGAAACAATTAACCACTTTGTTTGAAAGCCTATACTTCCAAAGTATTTTTCAAAAGTGCCTGTTACAGAGATGTCCAGTTTTGAACAGCTGACTGAAATCTAGGTAAACCTTATTTATTATACATTTGTAGATACCAAGCTACAATAGCACCTTTAAAAATAATTAGTAAAAGCATGTAAAAAAACCCTTGCTGAAAAACGTATCTCCAACTTGTCTTGAAAATGTCAAGTAAAATTATACTTGCTATCATAATTTATGCTTAAAAAGTCTGTCTGTATCTGCCAGCAACCAGGTGCTGGTTAACTTTTTTGGTGGTGTACTGAGAAATTGTTGTCAACAGAGATAGCATAGGGAGTGAGTTAATACAGATGTTTGATTTTCATTATTATTTGTTTATATTTATTCAGATTCGTGTTAGAGTCATCGAAGGTCGTCAGTTGTCTGGAAATAACATAAAACCAGTTGTCAAAGTTCATGTTTGTGGTCAGACACACCGAACAAGAATCAAAAGAGGAAACAACCCATATTTTGATGAAGTGAGTGTTGTAAGAAAATTTCAGCTGAAAGGTTAATGCCATCAAATGAGGAAAAAATAGTTATCACAACTTTCATTATAGTCAATAAATAATAATTTTGTAATATTTAAGGATAATGTGACTAACGTAATTTCCAAGTACCCAGTCCCTTTCTTTATGTATACACATTACTAAATGCAACATCACTATTTCTGGCAGTCCTAGCAAACTATCTAGAAAGAAATCAAACTTCAACTGAAACATATGGAACTTGTTCTTTGATATGATTGGCCATGTGACATAAGGGCATTGAATAGTTGTGTGCAGGTTATAAAATCACAGAAAAAATTAGGAAATCACTTTAGACTTCTTTGGTGTTTGCAGTTGAGCTTTCCATACAGTGCTTTGGGTCAGTAAGACTTCTACACAGAATCTGGAAAAGCTTTTGTGTTACTACACATAATTTGTAAATGCACAGCTAGATTTTTGTCCAGACAGGGATTTGTACATTAAACGTATGGAAATGGCAGGAAGGAATTTATAGTAGTATAAACTGCACAAAAAATAAATGATCCTGTGTCTGGAACAGTAAACATATGGGTGTTTAACTCATGCAGGCAAAAATAAGGAATGTAGAGAAAAGACTGAGACTTGAACTAAGCTGTAGGTAGCATTCAAGATTTATTAAACATTGGTTGGGAAAAAGAAAAGAGGGAGAAGGGAAGGGGAGAAAACCATATGCACCTTGTATCAAATCAAATTTTAGTCAGTCTCAGTATTCAGAGGTGGCACCATGTTTATGTACTACTTTCTGTTGGATAGAGTACTGACTGAAATATCTCTGGTCTCAAAGACCAAACTTAGTAAAGCATATACTATCAATAAAGAAAATAACCTATTAAATAGAATATTTATCTTCATGCTATCAGACTATCAGGTTTGTTACAATAGCCTGAATTTCACAGATGTGTTACAATCGCTTATCATCATGATCACTAAAGACCATTTTGACAGGTACAACAGAGATGACTAGACCAGGATTGAATGTCCCAGAGAACAAATAACTTTTACAGTTGCAGAAGCTGTTCCCCTGAGAAGACTATGAAGTGCAGAGCAAGGGCAATGCTGAAAGTTTATGACAGGACTATACCTACTACTACATTCTTTCAAATGGAAGTCTTGACTTTGTCTTCTATTTTATACTAAGTTTATTTACCTAGTTCAGTTTTTAATTCTGCACTAAATATCAGATAATGTTTCCAACAAGGAGGCAGGCTGATAGTATTTTAGCAGGCATACTTCACAAGCCTTTAAAAATCATGGTATCATATTTTCTATACAGAGAGTTATGTGATGCATTTTCTGTTTCAAAATGTTTTTTTGTTTTTGTTTTTACTTTAACAGCTATTTTTCTACAATGTCCACATGACTCCTTTAGAGTTGCTTGATGAAACAATTAGCATTCGGGTAAGAAAAAATAGTGCATGTTCCAAGGGGCTGCTGGATGCATATGGGGTTGTCTGGCCATTTCACTGTGAAGTTTAGGATCATTCCTGTTTCATACCTATCTTTATAGGTGTATGATTCTTATTCTCTACGAGCAGACTGTCTAATGGGAGAGTTTAAGGTGGGTATGAAACCAACTTCCGTATCTTGACTAAAGAAAATGAGAGAAATTTTTGAAGTCCGTGTTTTAAATGTTTAAATTTATACAGCTTTACCATGGGTCCAAAGGTTACCTAGTGATGTCTTGCTTGTTATGCTAGAGACTATTTGTTCTAACCACTGATAATCAGTGGTTCTTATTTGAATAGATGATTGTTGCTAAAGAAAATTGTGTTTTATATATCAAGATCTCTCACTTGTACCCAAGAGAAAAAATGTATTTTCCAAAAGGTAAGTGTTTCACTTGAAAAGTAGCAAGGTGATTATTTGGTATGAGGTAGAGCTTGAAGAAATAATTTTATTAGGCAGAATAGTGATGCACGTGGCAGCATAAAGGCGCACATTCTCAAGTCATGTGGAAAGGTCATTTTGTCAGAAATTTGTTAAGTAAAAATCATGGAAAAGTTTCTTAATTTATGTGGTTCTGATGATATTGGTGAGGTTGTTTTTGTTTGTATGCATTACAAGTCGTTATTGAGAGATGAACATCTGCCCATTGAAGGTATCGTAAGGCAGTACAGACAAAGTATTCACATGGCAATTGTAATAGTTGCTGAGATCCTGTGTTATAACATTTCCAGTATCAGTGTTGGTTGTCTGTTGTGTCTGCTTATTTTGTACTGCAAAAATTAAATACATCTCTGGACCACCTTTTCATGAAAATATGTACATGTGGAAGAGCACTCTTCTCTAGATGAAGCTTGCTTATTTTCGCTCTGTGCTGCGTATTTACCCTGTAATTTCTAATGATCCAGACAGGTATATTTCTCTATGAAGGACTGAAGGACTAATCAGAACAGGCAGGTGATAGCATGTCATTCAGATGCTTTCTGTTCCCACATGCATTCCAGGAAGAAACCTCAAGAATAATTCTCTCTAGAAAATGACCTTTTCAGACCAGTTGCCATGAGTAAACATACTTGCATTCCTAAGCGTGTTTGAAACCTAATACAATCAATACAGTAGGGGTACATGTGCAAACTTGTCCAGGTTTGACACAGTGGGGAAAAATTGCTCATCTTCAATAAAACAGAAATTAAATTACTCATTTAAAAAAAAAAAAAATCTGCAACTGAACTATGAGATGCTGAGGAAGAAATAGGGGAAAAAAGAATTCTGAAAAGCCTGTATGAACATAAAATAATTGAGCAACATAAGGAGTTCAAGAAGAAGTAATTAGCCCCATCTTCTGTCTCCAATAAATGGGAAAACTGGGGATCCAAGGAAGGAAGGAGCAAGCTATAAGTTTGCACCCACCTTTTATTGCATTTTCTTCTTGATTGCTCTGCACATTCAGAATTCCTTTTTTGTAAACATATGGCATTTTCTCTATCTCATCCCAAGAATATGCTATGTAAATTTCCTCTTGTTTGTGACAAACTTTTGAAAAAGTGTGGAGGACTTGCCTAGTGTTTTCCTGTTCTGATATTTCTTCAGATATAATGCCTTTAATCTTTATTGCAGATTGACATTGGCTATGTTTATGATGAACCTGGTAAGTAACAGCTACTTCAGAGCTTCTTTAAGAAAAGCGTGCTTGAGTTCTTGAAACTTGGAATTGAAACGTTTTCATTATTGTTTCTAAAGTAAAAATGTAAGTAAATGAAAAGTTGAAATTGCTGCTTAAAGTATAAACAACAAAAAAATCCAACAATATGTAATTCCTTTCAATGGTTTTAAGATGAAGAACAAGCATAAAATTTGGATATTAACTTTGGTATCAAAGACAAAAAAAAAAATGAAAGATGATGCAAAAGTATTTGTAAATTGTGTCACTGAAATAGTGTGCCACTTAATGTTTTAACTCCACTAGATTTCCTGTTTTGAATAGAGATGTTCAGACCTGTCTAAGGATATTTTTTAAAATAATTAGTTATAGGATAAAGTAAGCTTTTTGGAGCAGTTGACTTTGACATTAATTTTTGTCTTTATTTAATGGATGTTACTAGGGGTGTTTTACTTTCATTTTAGGCCATGCAATCATGAGAAAATGGCTTTTGCTGAGTGATCCTGAGGATACAAGCTCAGGAGCTAAAGGCTATATGAAAGTTAGCATGTTTGTCCTGGGAACTGGAGATGAGCCACCAGTAAGTTTGATTTACGTGCTTTTCTTTTTTATCCACCCTTGATAATTCATGTTTCCCTTCACAGTTCTGTATAATGTCCTCTGTAAGCAGTATATAACTTCCATGTACCGGAAGAAGCACAGATGTGTTAGCCTGATGTCACATGCAAGCTAATATGTAATTCCTCTTAGCATATCTAATCAGGCTGAGCAGCATACTGATACCAGTTCCAGAACTAACTCAGGGATGTCTTGACTACTGTGTAATATAGACAAGCCTGCAGAGAACCTGAGTACCAGAAAGCTCCTAATACCTACCAGGTGAAAATCAGGCCCATCAATAATTGCAGTTTAGGCATGAGTTAATTTGATGTGTAGGAAAGCATATAATTGGTAAGAGTAACTACTGCTTTTAACAATTCAGTCTTTAACTGTCTGTTGTCATGTCAAGGTAATAATAAGCCCCCTCTGTGTGACTTTTTTCTCACTTGACTGTTGTCTGAAGTTCCAATACTGCTGTTATTCCTGCTTAAGATTTTTACATTCTACTACTTCTTAGTTAAATGTAATGTCAATACAACCATGGAATATATCCTCCTTGTTCAATATTATAGGATCATAGAATGTTTTGGATTGGAAGGGACTTTTAGAGGTCAGGCTGTCTTCATGATTCTTGACATCACAAGGATATAAGGATATTTGTAGTTATTTTTGGTGACAATTTTGATCTCCTGTTTATTTCTAAAGGAGGAAGCAGTAAATTTTGGTAAATTATATGAGAGTTGTATGTATTTTCTAATTACAGTAAGATTCCTTACCACAATATTCATCTTGAGATGGGTATGAAAATTGCACAAAGTTGGCCTTATGCATGAGTGCAATAATGATCATCAGATGATGGTTTTAGAAGTATTATTATAGTAGGCTTCTACTGTTGAATAGCATAGAGATTGAAATATAAACTAGTTTGAGTAGAACTAATTTTTATAGTTTGATAATTCAATGAAGTCTCATTCTTTATAATGAAACTGACAGAGTCTTCTACCTGTAAGGTATTGTGGACACCAGTTCAACTAATCACCTTAAATTTGTAGATTACTCTTTCTTACATACCAGATACTATGTGCCAATATGTCTCCCACCAGGTCGAAAAAAGGGAAAGAGATAATGAAAGCGATGATGTGGAGAGCAATCTGTTATTACCAGCTGGAATTGCACTTCGATGGGTCACTTTCCTTCTCAAAATCTACAGAGCTGAGGATATTCCACAAAGTACATCAGTTCCTATTACTTGTCCATCGGTGTATTTGATTGCCATTAGAAATACCTGTGATAGCTGTTTGTAAACATTCCATGAACATAACACATCTTGAGTGTTTTACATTGTTATTTGAGCCAATAATTCTGTGATGGTTTAAGTAGCCTATTTCAAGCTCTTTGGTAATACTCAGTAAGTCTACTTAATTCTTGTAATGGATAATTTAATGTTACATACTAGATGAGTAATGTTCCTCTGTTGCTGAGTGGGCCACATAGCCTCAAGTGGTGGTCATCTTCATTAGACTATGTCCAATCACAGAAGTTAACATTCGAGTCCAGATGATCTGCAGGTACACTGGATGTTCTGTGCCTGTCTTGTTTGAGTATATAGTGCATGTTTCAGTTTCATCCATCTTAGCATGATTTCTCCCCTTTATCTGTGACAAGTGATTGTGTCTACAGGTAATTGAGTAATTTTTTTCCAATACAACTATGCCCCTAAATTCAGGAGCACATTAGCACTCCTTAGGATATTTCCAAAAATTATATTACTGAAATTTCACCAAAGCCTAAACTCTCCATTTTCCCTGATAGATTCTTACTCTTCACAACTTTCTTCATCAGATTAGACTTCACCCTACCTAGATCTGTAAATTGGTTGATTTTGGTGGGATTGCTATGGCAAGTTTAAAATAATAATAATAATTTTTTTATTTATAAAAAAAAGGAAAAACACTTATTTCTGTTTTGAAACTTCTGTGCAGTGGATGATGCTTTTGCACAGACTGTCAAGGAAATATTTGGAGGAGAAGCAGACAAGAAAAACCTGGTGGATCCCTTTGTAGAAGTTTCCTTTGCTGGAAAAAAGGTAACTGAGTAAATACCTGAATTACTTTATTTTAGTCATAGTCCTCAGAACAGAATTTATATGCCAATATACATTTTTAAGCTTACTTAAATTACGGAAATAAAAAAGTATTAGCCCTAAAGTTCACTTAGTAGAATGAGGACAAACTTATGAGGTATAGTAGAATGGGTGCAAAGTTGATGACTAATAAAAGGAATGTATGACTAAACGCTAGGAAATTATGTATGCCAGATTGCTTACCTATTGGTTGTTCCTGATCAGTTTTTGTAACTCATGGTGCAGATTTTTCTGGACAGTTTAACAGCATTTGTGCATTTTATGACTAATATGCTCCTCAGAATACCAAATTTGAGCTGAAGCCCAATTGCACAGCCTATATTCATAGCTAGACAGTCTTCAAGAGGAAAAATGTCAGTCCTTTGTTGTGTTATGTAATCGGGTCAACACCCCCAGTAACACAGGGAATCTTCAGCAGATATTACCGGTAATTAAGATAGTCTTTCTCATAGAGTATATTCTTCATCCTCTCTAAAATCTACATAAAATAATCTGGACTCAAGTCATTCCTATGTCTTACTTCTCTGCTGTGATAAGAGATCAGTACTAGTGTGAAAGCATCTTTGTGGTAGCTAGTGAAAATAACAAGCTTTTTTCTTTTTAAAGTGACTCCAGCCTCAGGTTTAAACACAGTTTCAAAATTTTATTTTCCATCCAATAGCCATTAACATTGTATATGTAGGTCAGTTTAGCAGTATTTACCAAATGAAAGTTGATTGGAGCATAAACCTCTCAGCATTCATCATTAACTACTACTCTCTCACTGATTAGAATATGATTGATCCTAAATCATAGCTAGTATATTCTTTTCTGTCTGTTTTATCTTTGTGCTATACAATTGATTTTTATTTTTTAGGTTTGCACAAACATAATTGAGAAAAATGCTAACCCAGAGTGGAACCAAATTATTTATCTTCAAGTCAAGGTCATTTTTTTCTCATTTCTTCAGTAGATTTGCATTCTTTTGGGATCTAGGGCATTAACATTACAGAATTGAAATAAGTAATGGGTTATTTTATTATCATTGCTTTTTTCAGTTTCCTTCAATGTGTGAGAAAATAAAGCTTGCAGTTGTTGACTGGTGAGTTATGACTTAATCAAAGCACTAGACAAGATGAATTATATTAAGTGAAGTCTGGTTCTGTGTCAGGTGTTGTTGAAGTCTCGGTCTACAAGAGTATATAAACAAGTGTTTAATTTTAATAATATGGTTTATTTACAATAGGTGTGATTAGCATAATATGGGAGTATTGTTACTTTTGTACAGTGAACACTGAGCACTATTGCTAGTTAGGTGATAATGTAATGTTTCTAATACATGCGCTTACCATTTTTTCTTTCTTAGTTTTGTGCCCACTAACTAGTTCATCAATGTTTTTTAAAAAAGTTAATTCCATTATATTTTCAAGTAAAACTCGAATGTCTGCTTTTGTAAACATTTGTCTTGCTCATATCATCTTCCTATTCATGTATTGTTGAATGCTATTCAGAACATTAAGCATATTTTGAGTTCTGGTTTAGGTGGTTCAAATACTAGTAAGTCACAGAGTTGCTATTCTTTCTGTATATCTGATTGCACTTATTAAGCATAGTTCTGGGGAGAAGGCAGAATATATCACAGGGCTCTGGTTTACACATTGCAGACTACTTGTACTCCTGAGAAACAAATTATTTTTTTCAACAGAGCTTCGCGTTTGGTAACTGAAATTCTACCAGGTTTTTAAAGCGTTTTACAGTACTTCATGTGACTTCCTCAAATACCTTCTGTTAGTAATATTAAGGCATTCCAAGTGATATTAAATGTGAATATACCATCTTGGAGTGCCTTTGGCTTGCTTCTATGTAGGATGGCCAGCATTATGTTTAACTAAAATCTTTCTCTTTTTGTAGGGATCGTCTTACAAAAAATGATGTAGTAGGAACAACATATTTAAGTCTCTCAAAAATTGCTTCTTCTGGAGGAGAAGTTGAAGGTAACTGATTCAGCTATCTTCTCTTGTGTTATTGGGAATAGCAAGGGTCAGTGCTCCTAAGAAAATATACTTTCCTATAGTTTCTCAGTTCTATGGCAACAAGATAGTCTATTTCCAGAGTTTTCAAAACAATGCACACAGAAAACATACAGTGGGACTTTTCAAGGTAGTAAAATTTTAACATTTAAACTACATCATCATCAAATTGCAGTAACTACCTCAAAATCAGTTTTATTTATAAAGGTAATCAATTAATTAAGTTTGCAAACCGGTTCTTTCCCAGCTTCAGAAAACCATGTAATCACAGTGCCATTAGTGAGATGCATACATTTACTAAGATTCTTAGTACAACATTTACAATCCAGAGTTACTCTTTCATACTCACTACTTCATTGGGTACTAGCAGACAAGATTTTTTTTTGCCACCTTATAAGCCTGTCTGTGCTACAGACAGAGAACCTATAAACAGGAGAATGTTCCTGAGTAGTTAGCCTGCAGGAGTGATCTAGAACCATCTCCGCATTTCCTTTGTACTGCTTTCAGATGGGGGGGGGGTGGAGGGGTGGGGGGGTAGGAGGAGACGGATCAGTCACTGCTTTGATCAGCAGTTTTATAGAAATTGCCACTGCCTCTCATCATATGAATGCTCCACGTAACTATTAAGTAGCCCTTGTTTTAGTAGCTTCAATGAACTAATGGAGTGTCTGCAATACTATGATTGCAGAGAATTAGCTTACATGCTTCAGTTTAGGTGACTAGATTTGTAATTTCATAAATATTAAAAGGCAGAACTGATTAACTGCAAGAAAACAAATTTTGTTAGGCAATTTTGGGGAAATATTAAATAATACATTTCCTGTTATTTTCCTGTTCTAATACAATGTTGTAAATGTTTTATTAATAATTTCTTGGTGATCTATTTCTAAAATCCCATCTTATTTTTATATCAGGATCTTTCATACAACTGAGCCAGCTCCATGACAATGATTGTGTTACTTTGCCAGAAAAAAAATTGTGTTGTCTTTTTAATATACATAGTGTGGCATATTAGGTGTCCGTACATAATGATAAAGTACATGGTTAAACAGACTTAACATTTATTTATATGTGTACATTAGCTAGTAGGACACTGACTCAAAACCATTTCCACAATGAGGATCTAAATTGCTGTTTTTTTCTGTTGTGTTTATGAAACCCGTATGTTATGTGCATGTTGTCTGAAAACAGACTAGTTTGTCCTTGAGGTGGTAGCTATGTCAGGAGTTTAAAAACAAAAGGAGTGGCTCCAATTCTGCAATGACTTGAACAGGTATTTAATTATCTTATCAGATGGAACTGTATTTTCAGTCAGGTAACTGCAAGCTTATAATCCAGTCCCCTTCGAAGTATTTGCTGTTGAAAGTACAACTTTGTGCAAACATTGTTTTTGTGTATCCCACACACAACGAGAGGCAAAAGCAAAAGTTATAGAAAAAGGCAATGGGAAGTTAAAGATAGAAGGGCTGGGCTGTTGGGGAAAATTCAGTTGTGGAGGAATCACTTGTGCTACTCACACGAGTATGTAACTTGAACTGCTGCTGAGTCATGCCTTGCTTATGAGTCTAAATAGATTATCTCTGTTTTGAAGTTCTGACATTGGAATGGCCATTTTCCTATAAAATCACAGCTGATAATCTTTCCAGGAGGTCAACGCTTGAAGCTCCTAATGGGCTATGAAATGTAGTGGTTTTCTGAAATGTTCTTAAGATTTTTTTATAATTGGAGAGGAGGACTGTACAAATCTGAAACAGGCAACAAAACAGTATCCCTTGTGTTAGCTATATGCTATATGCTTTTTTCTTTTTTTATTATTTGGAAATGGTACAAGAAAAGTAGTACCTTCGTTATTGTAATCAGGAAACAAAATTCTAGCCCGTTGAATTTTATTTTTTCTCAGGCCTTCAACTGTATTTTTAAAGCAGATGGCTTTTTGTTGTATTTATTTTTTAAATGCTATTGTCTCCTGTCATGTAACATGTTCTCTTTTTATAATATAGAATTTTCATCCTCGGGAACTGGGGCTTCATCATATGAAGGTTTATATCTTGGTCTGTTACTGATTTTTCTTTCCATTGCCCAAACTAAGAAGTATTGATTGAGAAAACGTATCATCTTAAAAAATAAAATAAAAAATTGTGAAGCGCTTAACCATTGTTATTAAAAAGTATCAAACACTGCTAACTTTACAGTTTTGGCACTGGAACTGGTGTGAAAATATTTCAGTTTGGCTGGTGCTTCAGGCTGTGTTTTAGAGTTGACTATGCAGTCGCTTCAATTTTAAAGTGCTCTAACAATAGCTTGCAATTTTTAACATAGCAATGAGATCAAAACTATGTTTCCAGCTGCAAAGCCCTATAGAAGTAAATAACTGCATAAAATAATTAGTGCTTGCTTTGCTTATGCTTAGATAACTGTATAAGTTTGAAAAATGAAATCTGATTCTGTTACAACCTGTGGAGAGATGGCTCGATGTAACTTTATAGATTGACATCCAGTTTTGAAAGATTTTGTGTTAAATATTGATATAGTGAGAAATAAATACAGTTGGAGTGCAGTTCAAAGGTAACAAACACATTCATCCACCCAAATACTTTATAACTTTTCTTTCTTACTTAAGTAATTTATATTGAAGATCGAAGTAGTGTTTTGAAATTACTTTCTGTAATGAGACTGTAAGCTTTCTAAAAAAAAAAAAAAAAAAGGCAAAAGGATGCAAGATAGAGAAGTGCAAATCTTTATTTCATATTTTGCAGATTTTAAATGTCTTTGACAGAAAATTGTATCAAGCTATGACATTAATTTTATTATTCATTTCTGTCCCCGTGGCAGTCACAGAAGGCATAACCTTTTATTTTCCCTTTCTTACGTCAGCTATCCTTTGCTGTGATAAATGTGTCATTCATTGTGCTGCAGATTATTCTAAGTGATTTATGTTGCAAGGTTTAGAACCTGACTCTGATCTTTTTTTACACTGGGATCATTTAAACAGGACGAGTTAGGAAACAGCAAGAAATAGAATATAGAATCTTTCCTGTTCGGTCATAACAATGCAGTACTTTTCTTAGTTGTGGAATAAAAACAGGATATAAAATGGAGCTTATTAGTAATTAACTGAGAATTAACTGAGTTTGCAGACTTTCAGTCTTGCATGAATTCTAACTTATTTAAAAGGTAGTTTGTGCACTATTCTGCATTGTAGCAGTTAGAGTCTATAGTAGTCTGTTTTACTATAAAGTATAACCACAGAATGAATATACTACATTAGAAACAGTAGGATTAATTTTGTTAATTTTAATTTTGCTAATTTTTAATTTTGGTACATCTCAGAAAATAGCAAAAATATTTAAATCATGATTTGCATTGAAAAATACTAGATTTTTATGATACGGTGTGCATCTTTATTGTAGCTGTTCAGTGAGAACAATAATGATCTGTGCACTTAAGTGAATGCAAATGTCATGTTACTCAATTTCATTTATTTGTATGAGATGGTTTTCCATTAACATAAGAGTATACTACTCTTTCACGTTAATGAAAACCTGATATTTGGAGTGGGGCAGAAGTTCTATCTATTTTGTGGGGTTTTTTACTGCATGAAATAGTATATAGTAAATATTGTACAAGGACAGGGGAAGTTAGGAAGAAATACAGTCATTGATATAGCTACTTTAAATTCATATTGCATACCCAGAAATAGTGTTCTCACTTCACTAATAACTAATACCTGACTAATATCTAACATTTGTTCTGTTGGATTTCAAAGTAATGGTGATTGCTTTTCTGGCTCTGAATGATAATTAACAAAAATAAAATGTTGATGTTTTCCTGTTAGCAAACACTGGAGAAACAGAAGTTGGCTTTTTACCAACATTTGGGCCTTGCTACCTAAACTTTTATGGAAGTCCAAGAGAATACACTGGATTTCCAGATCCATATGATGAATTGAACTTCGGAAAGGTCAGTTTCTTTATTCACTGTTTTTAATAAAAGGATTAAACCCAATTATTTTTAATTAATGAATCCATTCATTTTAATGCTTGTTTCACATTATGCTACCTTTGGTGTTTCTTTTTGAATAATAATTTGTATTTATGATTAGCAAGATAGCATGACATAATATTATATTTTTAATGTATTTTTTTAAAGGAGCAGCAGTGGTTTTGGTGATTTTCACTATCTGCATCTCTACATTTTATAAAACTGGATTAAATGTCTCGTTATTTTACAGGGAGAAGGAGTTGCTTACAGAGGGAGAATTCTGGTTGAGCTATCAACAGTACTTGAAAGCAGACCTGTTAATAAAAAGTTAGATATGATTCCTAATGATGACATACTGGTTGTTGAGGTAAATTCTTGTTTTACTGTCACTGTTGGTAATGGAGATGTGCCTCGTCTGGTTAGTTTTGGAGAATGGTTTGACTTAAAAATTGAAGTTGAATCTTAGAATTAAGAGGTGCTTTTTTATGGTGTGGTTACAAAAATGTCAGACCCTGGTAGCATGACATGTTGAGACGTTTTTGTAATCTCAAACAATATTTTTTTATACAACGTATATATTTTTGGTACATCTCAGAAAATAGCAAAAATATTGAAATCATTATTTCCATTGAAAAAAGTATTACCATTTTCTGTGATAGTTAATTCTATTTTAGACATATGTCGATACAACTAAAAAGGTTCTTATTGTAGAAATACCAGCGCAGACGAAAGTTCTGCTTGGCTGCTGTGTTTCATTCTGCTACCATGCTGCAAGACACTGGCGAGCCTATCCAGTTTGAAGTTAGCATTGGTAACTATGGCAACAAGTTTGATACCACGTGTAAACCTTTGGCATCAACAACTCAGTACAGTCGTGCTGTTTTTGATGGTAAGGATGCTGCTGGTATGGGGATAAAGCCATGTAAAAGTCTCCTTTGAAGGTGCAAGGTGTTTATTCTCTAGCTTTGGAATGACAGTTCTTACCCCAGTAAAAATTACTGAAAATGTGACAGAAAATAATGCTTGGTTCCTCATTGCCTTTGATGAAAAGTTACATTTTAATAAACACTGCAAAGACTACTGATGGTATTAAAGATTTTTTTGTAGAATTCAGTGAGATCTTTGACTATGCACTAGATGTAGACAGGAAAACTGGCAAGAAAAAAAAAATCAGTATTTTACAGGTATTTAGAAGCTATGGATTAAGATGGGAAAACACCATCAGAACATTCTGATTTTAAAAATAATAAAAACTTATCTTTTTAACCAAGGGTCTGGCAGCCTAGAAGAAAACAACCTACCCAGATCACAGAAAAATATCTCCTGGCTTTAACTTTTGTTTTATTAAATACAAACAGTAAGAATAATTTTTTCTGCCTATTAAATGAAGTGATCATGTTTACTCTGGTAAAATGATTATTTGAACATTTTATTTCGGAGAAACACATCAATTTTCTGTCAACATCAGTAAGTTACTCGATAGAATAATTAACATATTAACAGATGATTTATTGATTTTAAAAAATCCACTGGATTTTGAAACAGTTTGAGGTAAAAGCTTAACATTCAGCAGATGCTGAGTTGGCTGAAAAATGTAGATCCTTTGATAAGTTTGGACAAGCATGTACATTCATCATGAATTATAGTGCATAAGTGAAAAAGGAGCAACTTGTACAATGAATAGTATGTGTCCCTGCCATGAGTTCTAACATACAGATGTTTCACACCAGGTAATTATTATTACTATTTGCCATGGGCGAACACAAAGCCAGTGGTAACACTGACTTCCTTTTGGGAGGACATAAGTCACAGATTAGACCCTGTGAATGTAATCCTTAATATGGTTGAAAGACTGGTAAGTAACTTTCTTTTTGCTGATATGGTTTTCGTTTTTCTCTTTAAAAAATAAAATGAAGAGATATAATCAAAAGTGACATTGTAAGCAAATTGTGGAACATAACTTTTTTTTTCTTTAATTCCTTTTTCCTCTTCAAAATTAAACAGAACTGTGTCACAAATGGCACTGCTAATCATAGTTGTGTATTCTGGCAAGGCCCAAGGCTCTCATGCTTGAATCTGCAGGAAAGTCCCACAGGAAGGAACTCTTCTTAGTTAAGGGCATGTTAATTTTTGTAGAACTGTAATTGATTTGGAAGTTAGGTGCGACATTATATAGTGTTAAATACAGTGTGAAAGAATATACTGAGTATATAAATATGTATCAGGTTTGAACATTTTTAGTCTTTTTTGATTTGGGATTTATACATGCAAATAAGTGAGATCAAATAAAGTCTTAAAAATTGAGTTGACTATAATATCACGATGGAGGTTTGTAAGTGTAAATCCTTTCATTTTAAATTCCACAGCAATCCAACTTAACCACCTTAAAATCAGGAATGCAGGCTAAAATTTCTGAAAACCGATTAGCTGAGAAGTGGTTGAAGCTGATTGATGAACTTACAGAAGATATAGGGTAAAAGTACCGCATTCTTTTTTATCTCTTGCCTTATCATTCTAGGCCTGCTTGGAATCTTCTCTGTTGCCTTTACTAAGTCAGAAAACAAAATATAAGGACTATAAAACTGATTACTGCTATGAACTGACCTCAAAACTGCAATTCCAAGTCTCTGAAAGTAGTAAAGCAGCACAGATATTGCCAGTGAAGTCATCTGTCTAGTTTTATAATTCTCCATTCTTAGTCAATGACAGTAGTAAAACAGCATATCTTGAAGGAAACAAACAAAAAGTTATTGTGCAAATGTGAAATCGTGGCTGCTGTCTGTCACCATACCTTTAGAATTCCTCGTGTACATTTTGTTTACCTAAATTTCAAAGTTATTTGTGAAACTGAAGAAGGAAGAAATTACATTATTTACTGGTAAGCACGGGAAAAAAAAAATGTAAAAGCAGTTTAGAGCTTAAGGGCCATAAAGATGACGTTTTTGAGTAATCCTTTAGTCAACATGTCTCAATGTATGGGAGTGGTCCGAGAAGGCAACACGAGTCACCACTTAGAGTTTAAAAGGAGGGAGAAAGGAATTGTATGAGAAAAAGAAGGAGAAAAGGAAAGGAAAAATGAGAGAACAATTATTATTCATTAGAGAAAATAGCAGAAAACATGAAATGAGAGAACTAATTCATCAAGCTGAAGAGCCAAAACAAAAGTGAACATAGGAAAAAGCAAATGCAATGGAAGCTGATATGCATTAGGAAATAATTTTATTATAGAAAGCTTATGTCAAAATATAAACTAGTAACTTCATAGAATGCATGCTTTCATACAGAAAAATCAGAAAAAGAATTGACATACTTTAGGAAAGCAAAATGTGAAGGGCAAACTATATGGAGCCGTCTAGAGAATGTAGGAACTTGAGGCCTTGTATCAGTTATAACAAGCCATCCTCTGACGTGTCTTCACTGTTATTCAGGATATTATTTTATTAAATAGCATTAGCATCCAGATGTATCAACCACATTAGCTTCCTATTGTTTGCAGGATATGGTGCCCTTCATGGTGTTTTCAGGAAATACATGAAAGCAGTCCCAAAGGTATAATACCCTGGGCTGAATTCATTAAAAATGTTCTTTGTCATGTTAAAGTTTTAAATAGAGTAGGAGTTTGAAAGAGTTTTCAGTGCACCATTTAAACCTGAAATGTGATGACTTTCTGGAAGTTCTGATCTGGTAGATTTGAATCAAGTGTAAATACTTTAACCCAGGGCAGGTAGCATTTGCATTCAGATTAGCAGAACTAACTATACTGGTAAGTGCAACAGTCAGTAATAAGGTTTTCCTGAGTCAGTCAGAAATACGTGGCTTGTTATTAAAACTAGGTCAAAGGAGTATCATCCTTTCCAAACTTGGCAGTGTCTCTGGATTTTTTTTAATTGTTTTTTAATAATCATATTAGAGAACTCTTAATGAAATCTATTGAAGGAACACAGTCATTGGTCTTTGAAAAGCTGCCTTTTCCTCAAACTACCACCACCTCAAAAAAAAAAAAAAAAAAAAAAAAAAAAAAAAAAAACTGGGCCCTACTACAATGCTATAGTATTTCTTGATTCCATTAAAAAGAGTACTCTGCCCTCTAGTGACTGAAAGTTCTGTGAGTTCTGTGTCATGGATTTGTTTTAGAGGTTTTTAGAGGTTTTTCCATGTTTTGTTGCCATAGAGTGAGATAGCTCTCATAATCATAAATACAAGCTGTATTTTTATATTGAATTTCTGAGAATTTACATTTCAGTGAAAGAAAAGATCCTAATCTTGGTCTGAAGTAACTTATTGAGGTGTACTGTCTGAGACAGTTTTCTGATTTGCATATACAGGGAAATGGATTTTGCTTGATTTGGTTAGCAAAAAATACATTAAAGCATAAACCTCAAGCTATTTTATATTCATGCTTCCTAGGTAAGCACAGCATTTCTATTGCTTACTGTAAATGCTTTGTCAGTTGGAAATCTCTGCAGAAATAGATGCAGAGACGTTTCTAATTCTGGTGGTTTTCAATCAAAGAAATTTGTAGCACTCAACCTCTTGCCACTTTATGCATGTCTAAGTTTAGTGTATGGCTAAATAAAATCCACTTAGATTATTAACCACGATAATAATTTTTCTTTTTAGTAAACCATTTCCCCTCATAGAAGGCAAATCTAATATTACAGTCCTTGACACTCAGATAGAAAAACTGCGCCTGAAGTCTCTCAAACAGATTGGAGAAGCAGCAACAAGGATGAGAAATGAAGCTACTGATGTGAAAGCCACTCTGACAGAAATTGAGGATTGGTTGGATAAATTACTGCAACTGAGTGAAGAGGTTAGTACTATACAATATCAGTAATTCAGGTAGTTCAGAAGTAGCCATCCAGTGCAAACTGGTGTGATGTTCACTGCTGATCAAGCAGTATCCCCTCTGTTTAGAACATAAATTTTAGATGCTGTGAAAGTAAATATGTTCACCTCTGTAATTAGGATTTACTTGAATGTATTATTCTAGGCTGTTATCTGACTTCACTGAGAATGTATGTTGGGAAATAACCACTGACTTGTAGAATTAGAATAGACTCTTGCCTGGACAAGGTGGCAGTATTTTGCCCTTTATTTTCCTCCAGATTTTCAAGTGACCTTGCTGGTTCGGGAACTGTAGGATATATGTAGTACTTCTGCAGCTCATAACTTCCAACAGAGTTTTTTAAATTTTCAGTAACATATTAAGTCTTAAACATCTGCATTATGCTCTCTAATAATTGGTTTTCATGACATTATAGAAATATTTTGGTTTTTCTTTGTCATTTCTGCTTTGATTTTTTTATTTAAAAAAAAAAAAAAAAACTTCATTAGGAAGGTAGTGTACAAAGGTGGGGACAAAGCTGCAAAAAAAAAAAAAAGGTAGTATTTGTCTTCCGCTAAAAGTCTTAAGATCATCTACCCTTAGCATGCAAGCATTACAAGCATTTAAATGTGAACCACATCAAGTCAAATTTTTAGCAATTGGAATCAGTCACTATAGTCACTGTAAATGAATTGGGTCACAACATATTTCTAGATAAAATTTCAAAAGATGTAGGAAACAAATCTGTTAACAACAGCATCTTGTTTTCCAGCAATCTTAATGGTATTTTCAATGGTTGTTTCAGAACTATGTATTACATTACTTGCAAAGTAAAACCATTTCCTCCATTTATCACTAATTCATGTTTAGTATTGATTCTTACATGGGAGATCCATTTGACCATAACCAGTCTACATTTCTGTTGTCTAAGCATTAGGTTAATTTAACTTCCTATTAATTACCAAATTTCTTTTCCACGCAAATAATCCACAGCCACAAAACAGTATGCCTGATGTAATCATATGGATGATCCGAGGGGAGAAAAGACTGGCTTATGCTCGTGTTCCTGCACACCAAGTGCTGTATTCCACCACAAGCCCTGAATCATCTGGTAAATATTGCGGAAAGACCCAAACAATCTTCTTAAAGGTAGGTGTTTTTTTTTGTTTTGTCTTTTTTTTGTTTTCTTCTCACAATCATTTTGTAACTTTAACTCCCTAAACTGCAATGTTGTGTGACGTGCACATGGAACATGCGAGCAAATTCCAAACAATGAGGTATCAAAATTCTGAGCAGATAAATGCATATAGTTTCTTCAACAAATGACAGAAATTGTAATGTAAACCTGGTCATAAGCCAGAGTTAGAATAATCATTGGCCCCTAACTGTGATGCTTTTTTGGAGAAGCTCAGAATTTTGATAGGGCTTTTAAAGTACTATTGGAGTTGGTGGGTTTGGGTTGGACATGAATGGAGAATTTGAGAGGGAAGAATTAGTGTAAGTCAGAGAAGTTCCATAAACCTATTCAAAATTTTGTATGTTTTTCTGCATGTACTGTAGAGCATGTCTACACTCAGAAGTTCCTTGGTACATCTCTCTGCATTAAGTCTTATTCTTGAATAGGAGTGCCTTTCTCCATTTAGTTGATACTGTTTCTAAGTGGTATGAACTTGACCAGAAAAAAGGCAATCTGACTGTGAAACAATAGCATTTAGAGTCCGTTAATGTACTATTAGTTACACTGCAGACAAGTTCATATTTTAATGATCTTGTGCAGGCCCCTTAATCATGTGTGTTATGACGCACTGCTTCTAAGTTTAGTGAACCATTCTGATTGCCTGCTGCATTTCTAGACTCTCCTGACAAAAAACACTAAAATTTAAAGTTGTCATCCCAATTAAAAAACTCATTACTGGATGAAACTTGGGAGAGGATATACAGGAGCAGGGATGATGCTAATGGTTACTGTGTTTGGTTTTCACATGTCCTAGCGAGGTACCATTTAAAGAATGTCTTCTTCCTGAACTATTTTATTAGCTCCTTTTGAGGAAATGCAGTACAGGAAGAGATCAGTAAATCATCTATTATTACTCATATTTCTGTGTTATTGTACATATTTTACTGAAAGCTACAATACCTGTGTAACATAAAGAATAACCTTGTGTGTGTGCCAGTACCCACAGGACAAGACGAAAGATGTCAAAATGCCTGTGGAGTTGCGAATTAACATTTGGCTTGGGCTGAGTGCAGTTGAAAAGAAGTTCAATAGCTTTGCAGAGGGAACATTCAGTGTTTTTGCAGAAATGGTATGTCCGTCATTGCTTTCTTACGTTAAATTTGGATATGAACTTCTGGAATCCAGTGAAATTTGAGCTCTTCTGAAATTGTTTTGCATGCTTGGCAGAAAGGGAGAGTAGAATTTATTATCTTGAAAAATGCACTGAAACAAGTAGACCACATTAAAGGCATTTAATTATAAAGTTCATTGTACCTACCAGGTGAACTTCAGCAGAACAGATTCTGAACTGGTTAATCAAGTGAAAATCTGGGTAACTGGTGATTTCAAAATGCTTATTTTAGATTGGTATCAGTGTAATTAATTAAAGATTGAGATCTAGAACATAATGTTTTGGCATGCAAATAACTTTCTGTATTAATAACTTCAATTCTCTACAAATGATACATGGATACAAGTGGTTTTGTTTAATAATGGCTCTTTTGTAGGAGCAAAAAAATTACCAAAAGTTGACTGTTGAAGGAAAAACTGGTCAAATGCAGTAGATTTTGCTGACAAAAGACTGTATCATAACAAGTCAATGGTAAAAGCTAACAAAATTTGGAATAAAAATACTTGAAGTAGTCCCACATATAATACATATTTTCTATGATAATAAGCTGTAAGCATCTATTCTCTGCCTCATTGCCTAATGGCACATGTAATCTTGTATCAGTTGATGAAACAAGGCATTTTTACAGAGGCTTGTGCCGCCATTACACCTATACTTAAATTACTTAGTAGTTCTATAGCAAATAATTTACAATAGGCAATGGATTTTCAAAGCCATTATTAGTTAAGTGTAGGGTTTTAAGAGGCTGTGTAATACCTCTTGTTTTCCTCTTAATACAGCAATCCAAAATTTTTGTACTGATAAAAGCAGAAAACTCAAGACCATCAAAAACTAGGAATAATACCATTAGCAGGAAGGGAAATATACTATATAAACTGTGCTGACATTGGAATTGTTCCCCCAGTAATTTCCATAATAAGACTGACCATTATCTTGAGTTTGGCATGTTACAAAGGAAGAAGGTATAAGTAGGAGGTTTGAGATGTAAAAGGATGAGAGGATCGTACATTTAGGGAATGAAAGAAACTTTTGTTTGAATAATGAAAAGTAATTTTATTTAACAAGCCTTTAGTTTGCGGGAAGTTTGACTGTAGTTGTAGAGATGCATTAAATTGACAAGATAGTGTAGTTTAGCAAGGGAGTTGTTTGTAAGACAACATAGGAGAAAATGAAAGGAAGAAATTAATGAAGGCAGTGCAGGGAAACGTGGGAAGGAAATACTTCATTTCAGAGAAAGAAAATATATAGTAGAATGTTTCAATTGTAACAGTTACATACATCTTTTTTTCCCTTCTAAAATCTCTTTGTTGTTCCTAAAGTATTGTTTTATTCTTTATTCTCAAACAGTATGAAAATCAGGCTCTTCTTTTTGGAAAGTGGGGTACCTCAGGACTTGTTGGTCGCCACAAGTTTTCTGATGTCACAGGAAAAATCAAATTGAAAAGAGAATATTTTCTACCCCCAAAGGGCTGGGACTGGGAAGGAGAATGGATGGTTGATCCTGAAAGAAGGTCAGATTCTTTTAATTTTATACAAGCAGGAATAAAGGAGTTGACCTCAAAGTGTAGAGGAAAACATCCCCTCTCTGTTTTCTTTACTGGGAAATTTTTAAGGCAAACTTTTTAGGACAGAAAAAGCCAGCCAATAGTCAAAGCTATTTAATAACTCTAAAGATACTATTATGTTTTTAAAAAGTAAATCACATGACAAAAAGAATGCTTCGACTTCCTAGGAACCAGGTTACATTTTAAAAGTATTCATGTGATAATAGGCATATTGCTTTTATATTCCCAGTGTCTCAGAGCCCCATCTTTAAAATAATGGACAATTTTTTTCTTTGCCTAGAAAGCTATTGTGAGGATCACTTGTGTGAGGTTCTCATGTCCTGCTGAGAAGGTATCAGATAAGACTCTTAGGTAAATTGATCTTCCATAGATAGAAACTGAACTCAGACATCTGGTATAAATCTGAGGCCCATGTATCAACACTATTAAGGTATTTGTATGGTTGTTCATGTACAATATAAGATTTTTAGTGTTTATTTCACTAAATGTTGCAAAGGTCCATGACCCTTATTGAACAACAAATCGCAAGTGATTTCTCAGAGTGACTTAAGGTAGGGGTTATTTTCAGAGTCCAGGGCTGTGGTGCCATATGACCCTTCCTCTCCTGGCAGATCTCATACATGAGGTCTCTGTCCTCCTCAGCTACAGCAGATTCAGTCTTGCTCAGACAGAAGTTTTCAATGCCTAAATTGTGCCCGTTCAGCCATTTGCACTGCCACACTTTGAAGTGGACTGGGTAAACAAGTTGTCTAAAAAACAAAATCCAGCCTCCAAAAAGATGCTTTTTTCTTAAAATGAAAGGTTCGCTCCATTTTTAATTCTTGTTTTGATGGTAAGGATACATGGGACAGTTGCTATAGGAACACTCTGCAGGATGTGTGTCTCATATGTATGCTATTTGATCCATTTAAAAATCACGAGTTTGTAGGTATAGATGTATTTATTTTCGTGTTATTTCAGTTAATAGTCCAAGATGAATAAAAGCAATAGCTCATTTTCTCAAATAATTGGAATGAAACTACTGTTAAAATGTTCAAGTATGTTTATGCTTCATACCTGTTTTTATCGGGCAATAATCTGCATGGCCTTATTTGAACAGCAGATGGCATTTCAGAACATATTTTAGTGCTTTCTGAATCCCAGTTAATCACAAGTGGAAACAGACTATTTTGTGTAAATTAATGTTTTTTCATTTATTTAACTTGCAAGCTAGAAAAGTATTAGCCAATGGATTACTCACCTTGTCAATAGTAGAAAGAGGATAAAATTAATAACACTGCCCAATTTTAGTGCGTACTTAAATAAAAATTAGAAATGCATGTAGCTGTCATGCAGTCTGTTTTTCTCTGCATTTAAATGTATGATACGTTTACTTTTTCCAAGAAGTGTTCAAAGCAGATCTTGAGTACTACAGCGGTTAAAACACTCCTGCTAGTTGCCCATGAGTAGCATTCCTCCTATTGCTATATAAACAGACTTTAGCAAAGATGGACAATCCAGAATTCCAGAATATACATTGTTTCTAGGTATTCTTTGTAGCTTACTTACATATTTTTGGTGTAATACTGTATTTACTTTGAGCTTGCAGTTTGTTGACTGAAGCTGATGCTGGTCATACTGAGTTTACTGATGAAGTATATGAAAATGAGAGTCGTTATCCTGGAGGGGAATGGAAAGCAGCCGAAGAGAATTACACAGATGTGGTGAGATTTATAAGTTAATACTTTTCACTAAAAAAGAAGGTTTAAGAGAAAGAGTTCTATGACTTGCTACAAAGTATATTTCATCTATTAAAGCACAGAACTGTTGTGTTTCCTCTGTATAAAAGAATGGAGAAAAGGCTCCACCACCACGTGAGTTCACATGTCCTCATGGATGGATGTGGGAAGATGATGCTTGGAAATCAGATTTAAATCGAGCAGTAGATGAGCATGGTAAGATTTACTGTTCATGTGCTATGTAATAAATGTATTTGTAAGAGTCTACTAGAGAGCATATTGTATAATCTAAGAAGCTGTACGCTGGTTTTGACTGCAGCAGCAGACGACAGTTTTGAGCCAAAAGCTCAAAAAAATTAAGCAAGTAAAAAGGCTACTGTGAACACTGGTCTACTAACATGAGAGGTTCCACTTTG
The DNA here is from genome assembly GCF_011077185.1 of Oxyura jamaicensis. NCBI lineage: Eukaryota > Metazoa > Chordata > Aves > Anseriformes > Anatidae > Oxyura > Oxyura jamaicensis. The sequence goes on from NC_048898.1 coordinate 20,214,831, forward strand.
GAAAGCTGGATGTATAAACAACGTACTTGGAAATAGAACCTATCCCTGTTTGAAGTTTCATGGTTTTGCTTTGACTTCTATATGTTTGTTACTTACACTAAATTAAACCTGTTACCAGCTTAGGTACTTGCAATGTAAACAACCTCATAAGACCATAACTTGGATTCTATAGCAATAGGAAAAAGCAGTCTATCCTTCATAGCACAGTATTTAGAGGAATTTATTTATCAAAGAGTACTCATGGGACTGGAACCTCTGATACGGTTCTGCAGCAACATTTTAGTAAGAGATCAATCTCAGTAAAAATCAGAGTCCTAGATACCTGGCAACTGAATTCTAACATGCAGAGCTAAAATAAAGTAACAATTTCACCAATTCTTACATATTTACAATCAGAGTTCAAATAGTTGTTTATTTAAAAGCCAAGCTGCTGGAGTTGCAAGAGCACATAAAATGCCATCTGTGGGAGAAGATCATTCCCTAGCTATTGGACATTTAAGGTTTCAATATTATAGAAGTGCAGAATGGCTTAGGTTGGAAGGAACCTTAAAGACCATCCAGTTCCACCCCCCTGCCATGGGGAGGGACACCTTTGCTAGACTAGGCTGCCCAAAGCCCCATCCAGCCTGGCTTTGAACACTGTAAGGGATGGCGCACCCATGACATCTCTGGGCAGCCTGTTCCAGTGCCTCACCACCCTCATTGTGAAGATTTCTTCCTAATGTCTAATATAACCTTACTCTCTTTTAGCAGGGACTGTAGTGATAGGACAAGGCTTTAAACTAAGAGTCCCTCCCCCATGTTTCCTGTGGTCCCCCTTTAAGTACTGGAAGGCTGCTATAAAGTCACCCTTGAGCCTTCTCTTATCTAGGCTAAACAATCCCAACTCTCTCAGCCTGTCTTCACAGGACATATCAAATAGCTCTTTGTGACTAAATCTTCACCCTCTGCAGTTAAACTACTTCTCCTGCTTTTCTTATTTGCATCTTGAATGTGTTTCTAGAAATATACCAACTATTCAGTTCTTTTTTTTTTTTTTTAGGATGGGAATATGGAATTACTATTCCTCCAGACTCTAAACCGAAGTCATGGGTTGCTGCAGAGAAAATGTATCATACACACCGACGACGAAGACTGGTGCGGAAGCGTAAGAGGGATCCAGCTCAAGCAGTAACAACAGGAAGGGTAAGCAGAAGAGAAATGCAATCACAGACTGTATTTCTTGCACATTGCAATAGTGTCTGCCAGAGCAATTCCCCCCCCCCTTTTTTATGACATTTATACAATACTGTAGATAACAGGGATTTACATTTCCCAGGGGTTGCCGTCATATGAAGATCAAGAAGGATGGGAATATGCTTCCTTGATTGGCTGGAAATTTCACTGGAAACAACGCAGTTCTGACACTTTTCGTCGAAGACGATGGAGAAGAAAAATGGCTCCCTCAGAGACACACGGTGCAGCAGCTATCTTTAAACTTGAAGGTGCTTTGGTAAGGAACACAGTATCAATAGTCTTTAAAAGGTCAATATGTTAATTTTCAGTAATTAAGCAGTTAAATATTAATAACAATTTAATCAGCTATTTTAGTCCCTGAATCATAGGTTAATATATAACTGGGGAACAAATGCATTTTATATTATTTAAATAGTTTAAAGTCTGAAATGGAGCACTGAAATAACTACCGAGGCTTTTGAATAACACAATTATTACTTGATTCTAAAAATTATTTTTATTATTGTATTATGTGAGACTTCAATCAAAAGGCAAAATGACTAGATGAGCCTTGTGTAAGTAAAGTGAAAAGATGGCTCAAGCTTTCCCTGCACATAATTTAAGTGTATTTGCATGTATAAACAACCAAGCACAAGGAAAAAAATAGCAAAGTATAGGACAAATCAGAATGTTGTCAGTCATGTTTCATCAAAATACAAATATTCCTCAAGTTTCCAGGTTCATAGGTAAGCTTCATAGGTAAGCTCTATTTACCAAGATACAAATTGGAGCGAGTAACAGTAAGGCACAGCCTTAGAAGAGAAGGCTCATTTGTTTTTTCTCAGCTAATGATTTGAGTACAGTATTAACGAAAGTTTGCCTTTTTTTTTTTTTTTTTTTTTTTTCTCAACATGTTTCTCTTTTTTTGCTCCAAATGTCAACCCATGATTCATTGATAGTATTTTCTTTCTCCACTTAGTTTGGTGCCACAGAGTTTAAAAATTCCCATTTCTGACTACAAATAGCCACTGTCAAAGTGGCTGTCCTACTGCTAGGGTAGCCTTAGAGAACTTCTCTGCAACAGGGCAGTGCAGAAAGACCTACAACTTCTCCTGCAGTAAGAGCTGAGAGGTAGCTAGTGTATCTCCAGCAGTAAGATATTCTGGCAAGGAAGATGAACTGACTGGATCTGATTTCTGCACAACTTTGATGGCAACAAGAAATTACATTTGCATGAGTAAACATCTTTTACAGTACATCTATTCAGGAAGGTAAATTTTTCCTTATCCTGGAGAAAAGACTGACACCCGTATATTCTCACATACAGTCCACTTTTATGAAGTGCTTTCTGCATTTGTAAGCATGCAGTGACTTTTTTTTTCTTTACATAATTTTAGGGAGCAGACACTAGTACTGACGATGGCGAAGCGAAGAGTTCAGACAAAACCAAGGAGTCAGCTATGAAAGTGTTTGGTGCCAATACACCACTTGTTTCTTGCTACTTTGACAGTAAGTTCTAAATAATTCCTTTCTAATAAATCAGGTCTGTTTCTCTTCGATCTCAAATAGAGTTGTGATTCTTTGTGTTTTACATCAAGGTTTATAAACCTCCTGCAATATTTACCATCCACTTCTTGATCAGGCTCTGTTTAGCCTACTAACAAAAAATACAGTTGGTCATTTCAATATGTCAGTCTTCAGTTCATATTATTATATAAATGCTTATATATTTTATGTTATATACAGTTCATGTTCTAATATAAAAATGGAATAAGGTAATGTTATATGGATCAAGTAATCTCAGTTTGTTCAGTGTCACTCAGACATTTGTAAAACCTCTATGGGGCAGGAATTCTAAAGCTAAATATTGCAACAGCTTAATATTAAGTTCTCGTAAAAGATGCAATTTTAGCAATAGGATCCTTCCATAACAATGCAGGGAGCTAAGCCAGCAAAGACAATATACGTACAGTTAATTTTCTGCTGGTATAACTCACTTAATCAGCTAACTCCAGGATCAGACCAATGCCTGACCCAGAGTAAGCAGAAAGACCACATAGACAGGTTGGCAAAGCAAACAGAACCATAACGTCACGCTCATTGGCTAAAAATGCCTTGGAATCCCCATAATAGGATTCATGGAAGTGGGAACACTGAGGTGGGAGCCACCAGTGTTAGGAATAGAGGTCAATCCAAGGCTTCTTCTAAGACTCAAAATCCTTTTTGAGGATCTCTAACTGGAACATTGGTGTTTGTTTTGTGTCTACAGAACTTGATCTCCCTTCTGGGAACAAGTGCCCAGATTCTTGTCTTTCAGAAGCTGAGGAAGTAATCTTGCTGTTTCTTTCAAGTAATGATCACAATAGGGAGGAAAATAGTCTTTTTTTTCCTGCCAGAGTTCAGAGGTTTCAGCTCATTGGGATAGAGTGGGTCAGTTTTTCCCAAAGGTCTGAAAGGGTTGTAGATAACATCCTCAGAGAAAATCTGTAGTAACAAAGCCACATGTTGTCCTGGGTCAGGGCCTCCCTCATGTCCTCATTTTGAGCTATTCCACTGTGCCTGCAACAAGTTTATTTATCTATTTATTTTTAATCTTTTAGTCAGAGAGGGATGCAATTAGAATAATTTTCTAGAGCTAATAGCAAAAAGTGTGAAACCCTAGGTCCCTACAAGTGCTGTAGTGAATACTTAAATTAAGTACAGGAATGCCCAGTTCTTATTGCTGTTTGGAGGAGCTAGATTATCACTGTTTCAAATGATTTTTTGAGCAGAAAGAGTTTTAGATGATCATTCACTAAAAAAGCCTGAATAGCATTAGTGTGTCGTCTTTTTTTTTCCCATTTCTGTTTTAAGTTACGTTTAAACAAATTTTCACAGGTGCTAGTGCATTGGTACTCGTACACTTGTCACTAGCAAAGAAAAGCAGAAATGTTACAACAGTGTTTGTGCTTTAGTTAAGAAAATGCTTAAAGTGTTTGTATATCTTAAAATAGCTTTATTTCAGAAAAGATGGCTCTGTAATGCATTTGAACTTTAACATTTTTTTTGTTTGTTTGTTTGTTTGTTTTAATACAGGAGTATATATTTACCACCTTCGCTGTTACGTCTACCAGGCCAGAAATCTCATGGCTTTAGACAAAGACAGTTTTTCAGGTATGGAAAAACCCCACTAGTGGTGCAAAAAAAAACACTTTTGCAATGAACTATTAAATTGATTTACTTACTGAGTATCTTACATCTGTAAGTTCCGTGCATAGGTCCCAGTTACTGAAGCTATGCCAGGAAAGACGGCTCAGCTTCATTATGTATGGACCAGATTTAGTTTGTACTGTCCCAGATGCTGCCAAGAAAATAAGTGGTCTGAATGTGCAGCACCTACTGCTGCCAATGGAATTCTCAGTGAGGGAATGGGAATTCATGGAGGTCTGAATCGCCCATGACCAACCTTTTCCCATGCCTTAGCTTCTCCTGATAACTAAAGCATACATGCTGTTTCTAAACTGTCCTGCAGAAAACTTGTACAAAAGCAAGGATGAAGAAAGCTCTGTGGCTGTTATGTCAGCAACTTCCTGTCAGTGTCCAGTATTTTATATTAATTAATTACTGAGATGAATGTTTAGAATACAAAGAAAAATACAAAGAGAAGATGATAAATGCTTCTAATTTATGTATGCAGAATTCAAGATGGGTACCTTAGGTTTAGCCCACAGATGAACCAAGATGTCCATTTTCCTCTAAAACTAGTTTGAAGAGTTAGCCAAATTTTGTAACGTTCTGGTCAAGTACCTAGCCAGAAGCTGTTGAAAATAATCTAAAGATAATCTTTAAATTAACCTCAAGTCCTCAGTAATTGAAATTTGTACAGGAACTGTTAATAATAAGATACTTTCTATACAACTCCTGATGATTTAAAGACTTGCCAAACAGCGGACCAAGACCACTTTAATCATTCAGCTGATTCATAGGAAGAGGTTGCTATAAATAAGCATGTTTGAAATCAAAGTCTGATCTCAGCAATAGAGCCTGGGAGAATGTGATTTGGCATTAACGAGTCAGAACTGAAATGATCTCCTTGTATTATTTATGGGTCAATACAATTGTATATCAGTGGATACAACAATGGATGCAAGATAAGCTTCTATAGACTGTGTGTAAGAGGAGCTTCATATAGTTAATGTTTCATTTTAGTTTTCAAGTTCACTTTGTGATTTGCAAGGTATTTTAATGACTTTCCTTTATTACTCCGTTAATAATGACTTGTATAAAGGAAGCTATTTAGTAATCAAGTAGAATTTGTTCTACTAAATGTGAATAAAGTATACAGTGGGCTTTTTTATATAGAATGGCTTATAAAACTTGTAATGACAGAAGAGAAGAAAAATAAGGTACTGTATTTGATAATTGTGCTTGTGTGGCTTACAACTTCATAAGGTTTTGGTTGTCTGTAACTATATGCTTTCAATCTTTTTATAATATTTCAGATCCGTATGCTCATGTTTCTTTCCTCCATCAAAGCAAAACAACTGAGATCATTCATTCAACTCTAAATCCTACATGGGACCAAACTCTCATATTTAATGAAATTGAGATCTATGGTGACCCACAGACAGTAGCTGAGAATCCACCTAATGTTGTTATTGAACTGTTTGACAGTGACCAAGTGGTACGTGACAGCTTTTTATGTTGATTTTATTATTATTGTTGTTGGTCCTATCATATTTGACAGTAACACTAATGCCTATAATTACTATTTTTTGCTTGCAGGGTAAAGATGAGTTCCTTGGAAGAAGTGTTTGTTCTCCCCTGGTGAAGCTGATCCCAGAAGAGGATGTCACACCAAAACTGCTCTGGTATCCTGTAATAAATAACGGCAAAGCTAGCGGAGACATTCTTTTTGCTGCAGAACTTATTTTGAGGGACAAGGTATATATTTCTTATTATATTATGTATGTATATATAAAATCATATCATATATATACGTTCTTTCATAGTGAGTTATAATATGAAGAATTGTCTTAATACTTGTAAGATATTTCATTCAAGGAAGGGGAGAGAAAATTGTACGTATGTGTGTGTCTTAACAGGGCGGCACCAACCTTCCAATTCTTCCATCACAAAGAGCACCTAAGCTTTACATGGTACCTCAAGGAATCAGACCAGTAGTTCAACTCACTGCTGTTGAGGTACTGTTTAATTTTAAAGTAACTGAATACAAGTGCAGTCATCTCATCTTGCAGATAGCAACTTTGTTTGCATCGAGGGGAAAAAAATCATAATGAGAACTATGTGTGGGATTTTTTTTCTATAAGCATCTTTGAATTTGACTTTTTTCCATTAGCTTTCCTAGTGAAACAACCTTGAAATATTTTGCCAGTCACCCTTTATTGCTGAAAAGACTTCATTTCTTCTTTCCTACTTTTTGAGCATCTTTTTGAGTATCACTCTAAGCATATTGATCTGTCTCTCTCTGTCTTGTTTATACTGAATTTTATTTTACAGATTCTGGCCTGGGGGCTGCGGAACATGAAAAACTACCAACTGGCACCTGTTATGTCTCCTAGTCTAATTGTGGAATGTGGGGGTGAAATGGTGGAATCTGTGGTGATCAAAAATCTCAAAAAGACACCGAATTTTCCATCTTCTGTTCTCTTCATGAAAGTTGTACGTTGCTAAAAACTATATACCAGCTATCTATAGCAAAACCATACTTTTAAAGGTGAAGGATTTGTGTATGTAAGCATGAACAGAAACTTGCATGTCCTTTTTTGACTTAATGTAAGCAAGGCACTGAGCATGACTGATAAAGATAGTGTAAATATGTCTGTACATATGTTGAAAAATTATATGCTGCAGTGCAGTGTATAGATATATTTATTTGAGAAGACACCAATTTACCTATATGTGTGTGGCTATTTTCCTACTGCTAGGATGAGAGCTGTGTAAGATTCAATACTAAAAATTTACAGTAACTAAAAGTATTCTTACTTACTGACTTTTATTGAATCATACATATGAGGTTAGACATGTAATTTACCAAATGCCCATAGAATATCATAGTTTAATATTAAATAAATGTAGTAACAGATCTAATTTAGGAGAAAAATCTTTTTTGTTCATTTTCCTTCTGTCTGTATTATAAAAAAAAAAATCTAACCTTTCACTTTTAGCTTTTGCCAAAAGAGGAGTTGTACAGCCCATCTCTTGTTATTAAAGTAATAGACCACAGACCATTCGGACGGAAACCTATTGTGGGACAGTGTACTATTGATTTACTGGAAAGTTTTCGCTGTGACCCCTACACTACTAAAGAAGACATTGCACCACAAATGAAAGGTAAATAGATGGAATGTAAAGTTATGCTTCTTATGAGATCCTAGAATAACCAACCTTTTGTGTTTACTCTGAATACTGTACTGAACAGCCATCTCATGTTGAGTATTTACTTGAAGATAATATGATCCGAAATAAAAAAAATACATATAACTTAGTAAGTAGTGCAATGTACCTCTGAAGGGGTATAAGAGTGCAAAGGAAAGTCTGCTGTCAGAATGAGTGTACTGAATCCTGAAGTTCTGCTTTAGTATGAACTTAACTACTTGGAGATTACTACTGCTCTGATTACCGACATAACAATTCCAGAAAGAATGCTCTGAATGTAAAGCTGAGATATTCCACTGTATTTTTTCCAAAATTTACTTTTTGTAATTCTATATATTTGAGAAATGTTTGTGCATACTACACAGAAATATAGTGTATATCTGTTTTTAGCAGAACATGGCAATTAATTGCTTTCTTTAGAGGACCAAGCATGTAGGCAATGAATTGTATTCATGTTATGTAACTGTATTTCAAATTCTATAGAAATGTTCTGTAAGGTATTTTTTTTCTTACATTGTGTTGCCTTAACAAAATCTTTATCTTACAGTTAGTCTACTCTCTGCTGCACCACGCCAGGATACGGTAATTGAAATGGAAGATGCACAACCACTGCTAGCAGCCCAGGTAATGCTTGAAATTTTATGCTTGATTTTCTTCAAATCTGTGATTTCTGAGAAACTATCTAGACGACAAAATGTTCAGAAATGAAGCAAACTTTCTTTGTGTCAGGAAAGCATACGAAATGCATTAATTATTTTTACCTCTTTTTTGTATAGTAAACATCAAACTATAGGTTTTTGTGCAAGATAAAGTTCACCCAGTAGTTTAGGAATGAATTCATACAATAGCTATTGAAAGCATGTGATAGATAGAATGTTACCCACTTGTCCACTGGTGATGTAGTCTAATCTCTCAGTCTGATCCTACACAGACTGAACAACTTTAAATAGAGCTGGCAGTAAGCTTTATGCTTTGGTGAGTACAGAATCAAAGCCATGTTACCCCAAACCATTTTTTTTCCACAGTCATGGCTTTGCCTTTCTTACCATATGGTCATCCAAAACTTTTAACACTGAAACATTTTTTCCTGTGCTAACACCTCTTTTCTTTCCTGTTCTGTTGTGCCTTGTGAATCTCTCTACACTACTGCTCTGATTCTTTCAGGACCACCACAGTACAGTCTTACTTTACAGGTAAAAAAAAAATAATTCCACTTGCAGAATTTTGCTGTTGAGTTGAAACCTGAGTGAAGGCAAATTCCAGACAATATATTATCAAGGATTTTTTTCAGTCATTTTAGGACTGTACAATGTTAGGTGTTTTCATAAATGTCTAATAGCTTGTTACTATAAAGGAAGCTTTAAGTTTATACACTGTAATATATTAATTTTGTAGGCTCTTAATCCACAACTTTGATTTTTCAAAGAGACAGACTTTTTAATTATCGAGGTCCCAAAATAAATACTACTGAATTTTACTTTCAAACTCTCACTGCTATTGTAACATTACTGTTTGCATTGTTCTTCCTTTACTTCTTCCTCGCTATTTTAGTGTCATGATATTCAGACTATAATTAAAGTCTTACAGAACACTTTCTTATATTTACTTTCCTTATACATGGAAAGTATCATGAATATTTAATTTATAACAGTAGCAAAAAAGACTTACCTAATTTTCATCTGAATTAGGCCTTCTGTTCTAATACAAAAACTTTATAGATGGTACAGATGATTATTTTCTTCAGAAATTTTAAGAAAAAAGATTTAAATAAAAAACTTAGCACTTTAAACCCATTGGCAAAACCGCTATGAATTTTAATACCTGATTTAATCTATGATAGGAAAATTTTAAATGCTACTCTAAGGTGAAACAATTTCTTTTAGAGTTTGACATCACCTGACCCAAATATAGTATAATACTAGACACAGTGATAACATGCATATTAGAGAAGGAAACAATATTTGAAACAATTCAGGTTGAAATAAGTAAGGAAGGCATAAATGATATGCAGACAATACCCTAAGGACAACACAAAAGGCCAAAATTTTATCAATTACATTCCAATTTCCAGTGTTTAAGCAGTATGTCAACAGCACTCAGCAAAATGGCTTCTCCAACCACAGTGCATGTATGTATGTACAGAGCTAATGCATGGACCAAAATGGGGGCAGATGGGGAAAGAATGATAATGGGATGTAGTCTTGAGGTTGAGCTTCTCTTACAAACATTCCATAGAGAGATTTTGGAGGAAATGATGCTTATAAATATAGTACGATTAGTTACAAATTAAGGTATCCTTCTTTGGAAAGTCATAATTATCATACTATGTCTGTATGGTATTTATGAACTATTAAAACTTTTTTTTTGTATTATTTGGAATCTATATACTAAAAGCACCAAAATTAACAGGAATAATTGAGCCACATTATTTAAGCTTTGTTCAAAAGTCAGCTTTGTGGAGAATAAAATAAATCTACAGTAAATAAAATTCTAACTCTAACTATGGTACTATGGTAGGGATCCACTACATCTCTCTTTTTTTTTTTCCCCCTCCATAAATATAACATGTTCAAAAAGCTAACAGTACCTCAAAAATTGCACATATAACAATCCATAGTGAAGTCCATTGATAGATTTTTAAAAGGACAGTAATTGGTGCATAGTTATTACCATTTGAATATTTCACTCCAGAATCTCAAATTTGTCATCATGGCTTTCACCCCCCCATTCTATGAGCACATCCTGCTTACCCGTTTCAGGAGCAATAGTATCCAAATACAGAAGACTCATTATTTGTTTGGGGAATTTTTAAAGATGGCCTGAAGGTTCTGGTTTAGTCTTTTTTCATAACCTCTTCTTCCCAGAGCTGCCAAGTGCATTATTTGAAGAGACTTTTGAAGGTGTATTAAAGGGGGAAGAAGAAAAAAAAAGGGGAGGAGGGTTGGCAAAAAACGCCTAATTCCAACTCCTTAAGTATTATGCTCTTATGTGTGACTCACAGATCTACACAATTATATTTTGTGTAAAGGCTCTAATTGGCACTTCAAACAATTATTGTACAGTTATGCAATCTACCTTTCAGGTTGTCAACATTAAAAAACACCATTTAAACAAAGTCAAATTTAAATATGGCAAAGTATTTAATTCCTGAATTTTGCTTGTAAATTTTGCAAATCAGTAATGGTACGACTTCTAAGAATAAATCATTCTAATTGCCTGTAGAAAACCAACAGTGTCATGTTAACCTGAAAAAAAAAAAAATGTATTTCTGTTTTGAAGTTAGACAAGATTACTAAATGTAGCAGGCTTGAATATCACTGCAAGACAATTATTTTCAGAATAAAAATTGAAGTAATTAAATATGATACATCACAATGATGTCCTGACCTGTTGATATATTTGGCTTGTACTCATAAAATGTTTTGCATATTTTGCTTTGCTTTGCATAAAAAAAATTATGGATTATGCCTTTAAATTAAAATACAATGGACAAAATGTAAACACTAGCACAAATTATGCTAGCTTATTAGAGCTTACAAATGGGATGCATGATTCTTGCTCTTAATGGAATATCTGATCATAATTGCAGTATCTGTGATTTAACAAATGAAGCATTTTGGATTGTGCAGATTGCTATTGCACTTACACTGATAATCTGTAGGCACATGTACTGATTGTTGCTGTACTTTATATTCACATTTTTTTCAGACTCTTGAAATTCTATAGCCTGCAAACAACTAAAAAATGATAAAAAGGGAAAATGCTCTTGTTTTAGTGAATTATTCTATAAAGAAGTAGATACTCAAAAGGTGCAAAAATCACTTCATTTACGTATGTGAACTTTGGAAAAGAATAAATTCAGTTTTGTAAGTGCTCTGATTTTGGATAAAAATGTATGTATCTATATATGTGTATATATATGGAGTACATATAGATATATCTGCTCCATATATATATATATATAGTCTTAACATCCAGGCCATAATGACAGCAGCAAAAAAAATAAATTATACTGTGTCTAAATATCCCTAAAAAGTTATAAATTATTGACATTAGTTACTTTAAATGTAAAATTATATACAAAAAAGCAAAGCTTTTGGAGTTCATTTAATTTATTCAATTCTACGAAACATGTCCTTATCATTGTTCCTATTTTGTTCTTTTTTTTTATATATATATAAATTGATCCTCATGAGCAGCTAACAGAAAAGGTAATGTATACTATATTTCAAAATCTATGAAATGCTTTCTTGTGAGTGAGAACTTCAGGTGAAAATCAGCATATCAATATTACTTCCTAAATTTTAATCATTAGGATGAGGACAGCAATCTTTGACAGTATTTGACATTAAACATACCATCAACTTGTAAAATCGTAAATTTAGGAAAAATATGTAAGACTGAAATAATAACCCCTAGACAGTCAAAAAAAAATTTACATTCAATGATCTGTATAGTAGTTTAAGAATTTCTTTAAATTCAAACAGTCAAAGATTACATGGCGAATGAATACTATTACCAATTAGAGTATGTTTTCAGGGGCATATGGTTTTACTATGTTAATCCCTGAGGAAAAATATAGAAAATAGTACTCTGTTGAAAAAAAAAGTGGTATCAGTTTTAAATAAATAAACAAAGATAAGAGAAAAAAGCCACAGGAATACAGTTTTAGTGGAATGTGTAGATTGTACATGTAGCAGTTGCAAGACTTAATGTTTTTAAGAGTTTAAGATTTCACTGCTCCTTCTTCTTAACCGCATTTGGTAATCACTAAGGAAGACCATTAACTGACTAGACTTTGTCATGGTACAGATGATGTCCACTGGTTTTAATGGAATGATGTATGGTCAGAGCAGTTACAATAGTTACTTAAATGGGAATGCTGAAAGCAATCTAGCATATTTTTCCCTTCAGGGGAAATAAACAAACACATTCGCTTGTAGTTTTTACAAGAATGCAATTCTTGCAATGAATCCCAGACTTGATGGTGTTCCTTAACAGGCAAAACAATGACTGCACCAGCTAAGTGTACATTTGCTTCCTGTGACTTAAGCAATCTAAAACTTAGGTGGTTAGGCTGTGCTGCACTGCTGGTAGATGGAAGAGAAAAACATATACAGCTCCAGAAAGCAGTCCTTTGAAATGGTTATCTAGACAGTAGTAATTAATTGCTTTATTGGAGATGTCGCTCTGTTGAATAACAAGCTAGCTAGATGTCTAACCCTGGGTAAGAAAAATTCCATCTTTTCAGCCTTAACATTTGCATTCTATTTCTCTTGCAGATGAACTTTTAATAATATTTAACTGATAATGAGTTTTAGAGAATTCTGGCCTTTCCTGCCATTAACTGTGCATTGTTTCTGCTGTACTGTATGATATGACAGGCTTCATCTCCCAGTAAAAGACTTATTTGGTTTTGGTTTTGTTTTCTTTTAAGGAGGAGGAAATTGTGGATTGGTGGAGCAAATTTTATGCTTCAACAGGAGAACATGAAAAATGTGGACAGTATATTAAAAAAGGATATGACACTTTAAAGGTATTGCTGTAGATAAAATAAATGAATATTTGTCAATATTTGCAAACCCAAAACCTGGTCAGAGCTGATCCCTTCATTTTTTTTTAAACACTTTTCAAAATGTAGCTGTACATTATTTCATTTAAAGGTTTGCTATTAATTCATATGGTGAAATGAAAGTTGTAAGAAGAAATCTTTGCTGCTTTTCTACTTAATACCTCTCTTAGTAATTGTAGTTAAGTGTTTTAGTCTAACCTTCAGTCAAATGGAATTTTACTCCTAATCTTTTGGTTGCCAGTCAGGTCCTAGAACTCAACCTACAGATTGAAAAAAGTATAAACAGACTGAGGACGGTATCTTTTACTGTCCCTTTGTTGAAAGTTGAAGCCAGATCACTTTCATGTCTCATCTAAATACACTTAATGAAGAAAGTAAAAATAAGGCTGTGAAATACTATTCACTCTGTTTTTAACAAGGCCTACATAAAGCCTGATAGCATGTTCTCCAAATATTGCATCACTTCCACTCACTTAGATGTAAAAGTAAAAAGAGCTTTTAATGCTTTAGTTCCTTAAGTTTTCCATCAAATATACAGTACCCTTTGCAGTGGCACACTGTTGGAGCTGATAGATATGATAATTTCTAAACTGTGTTTTCTTTTTCCTTTTTTTTTTTTTCTCTAAGGTATACGACTGTGAATTGGAGAAAGTACCTGAATTTAATAACCTAACAGATTTCTGTGATACATTTAAGCTGTACAGAGGCAAAACTGAGGATGGTGATGATCCATCAGTTGTTGGAGAATTTAAGGTAAATTTCAGGTAATGGGCAGCAACAAAATGCTGGATGCAGTCTTTTGTACTTAAGAGCTTATCATTTAAGTAAATCTACATGCAAGCATTTCAGCAGAGTTAAATACAGATGCTCTTACCTGCTTAGGTATAGGTCTTTCCTTTTTTCACAGAAGGAACAGCTGCACATGGCTCACATTAAATGTGATACATGATAAGTTCAAAGAAATATCATTCCAGCTGATGCAATCTCTCTGGGAACCTGTCTGTGGAACAGAACCTTCCCAGATAGTCTCTTGAACAGGATCACAGTTTCACCTGCAGACATTCTCAGCAAAGTACATTTGTAGAATAAATTTTTGAACGGTATTTTTTGTACTGTATCTGTGACTTTATGAGTTTTAAAGGTGAAAATAATGTTAACATAGGTTTAAAAATAGAAGAAATTATGTTTTTGGTATGGCAAATAAACATGAAGTACGTTGCATGTTCTTAGCAGGAGCACATTAAGTAATACTGTTTAAATTTTTAAAAAGTATATCAATTTCAGTCAGCTAAGGATGTAACTTTGCCTTTGCTGTCTTACACAAAACCCACTAAAGTCAAATGACTTCCAAGTGACAACTCTTAAGTTAAAGAAAGATATAATTTTCTTGTTTCTATGTAAAACTGTGTGTATGCATAGGATAAGTAAGAAAAAAAATACAGATTTTTCTACATTTATCTTGATTGAGTCTTTGTATTACTTTTTAGGGATCCTTCAAAATCTATGCATTACCTGATGATCCCACTACTCCAGCTCCTCCTCGCCAGTTCCGCGAGCTACCAGACAGTGGGCCTCAGGAGTGTATTGTGCGCATTTATATTGTTCGAGCTTTGCAGCTTCAACCCCAGGATAATAATGGGCTGGTGAGACTTCTTGTTTTTGGAATGTCTGTGAGCTAACTGCTGTAGTATATTTTACATAAAGTTAGTCTTATAACTACTTGTTAATAACATTTCTTCTTATTTTAAATAGTGTGATCCTTACATAAAAATATCCCTAAGTAAAAAAGTAATTGAAGACAGAGATAATTACGTGCCTAATACTCTCAACCCAATTTTTGGCAGGTAACAGATTTTATTTTCCATTTCTGCATTTTAGAATGTTTCATGTTTTCTGAGAATGACATGCAATTAAGATTAACCATTATCTTAAATATCCAATGCTGTATTCACAGTTTTATACTGACAATTGTGATTGAAGTTACATAAGGTATTTCCTTTTGAAATCAATGTACAGTGTAGGTGTTTGGCTAGTCTAAAGTTTTTGTATTACACGGGTACACTGCACAAATGCAAACGATATATCTTAAAACTGCCTTGTGTTATACATACAAGAATAATGAAATGTGCTTAGAAAATATGGAAAAAGTTTTAGCTCCGAAATTTACTTCGGTGTCACGATGAATAACCAGCTCTTCCAAGTTCTTCTATAATGAATCTGGAAGTCTACGTTAAAAAGTAAGACTAGAAATTAAATCAAAAAAGGATACTGAGAATAAATTTACCACTAGAATACTCAAAGGTAATGGATTCAGCAGCAGTGACAAACATCAGGCTGAATACTTTGAAAGCAGATTCAGAGAATTAATTTAAGGAAATTCTCCAGTATTTTTTTGTAAAGGACAGCAAGATGACTAATCCCTTCTAGTAAGACACTGAACATTTGGACCATATTTATTAAAGCTCCAGCTGTGTGTATCATGATTTAAAAATTTAGAAGTTCTAATCATGCAAAAAATGTAGATTTTAAGTGTGATTAACAAGAGCCACACTAGCTTCTTTCCAAGTCTCATTTCAAGCTGCTGCACAGAAAACCCTAAGTAATGCATTGTGTAGAAAGGAATGTTGAAATATCCATAGCAGTAGAAAACAGAATTATTAATAATTACAAATACGAAGTAGACTATCAATGGTAACTGCTACTAGAATTATCAGCACTGGAAGCATCCATTTAGTATCTTATAAAGGACATTTATCAAAAATAAACTTTCTGAGTGATAGTATTAACTGGACACTTTTATATTTAGAATGTATGAACTCTGCTGCTTCTTACCTCAAGAAAAAGATCTGAAAATTTCAGTTTATGACTATGACACATTGACTCGTGATGAAAAAGTGGGAGAAACTACAATTGATCTTGAGAACAGATTTCTTTCTCGTTATGGATCTCACTGTGGCATCCCGCAGCAGTACTGCATGTAAGTCATACTGTCTGTTGAAAAGTCATATCTGTACATCTAGTCTCCACTGTCTGTAACAAATCTGGACTTCCTTCATCTTAATTGTATAGTTAAAACAATTGTATGGTTTCTGATGCTTTGCTGTTGAGCTCACCGTATCATCTGAATTCCAAGTTAAGCTTCAAAGTCTTCAAAAGAGCCTTGATTGAAAACCATGACATAAAACATTTTAGTATTCTTTTCATATGCTAATGTGTGTTGTTTCTATACAGAGAACACACATTTAACACAGTTTTCTGACCTATTCATGCTAATTAATATGAAAGTATCTGTTAATGTGTTATTTTGATATGTAAACAAAAAGCATTGTCTCAAAAGGTAATTGAGCTCGTACAAAATCGTGTCATTGTATCATACTCAAGCAGCCAATCTAAGCAGATATGTTGCTGTCCTTTCTGAATTGTTTTAAAACTAATAAATAACTTTAAGATAATTCATAAATGCCCTGAATGTTGAAAAATTTTAAGATAAGTTTCTGTTGTTCTCCTAAAAGTTCTGGTGTGAATACCTGGCGTGATCAACTGAAACCAACCCAGTTATTGGGAAACATAGCCAGGTTTAAAGGTTATGCTCCTCCTGTCATCTCTGAAAATGGTAGAAGAATTAACTACGGGGGACGAGACTATACTTTGGAGGAAGTTGGTGAGTTTGTTTACTTAAATTTCCCTCTTAAATTCACATTGGCACAAATATAAAACTCTTCAGGTATTTTGACTTTACGCAGTTTTGTGCTCAATTTTAAATTTTTATTAAAAAATTTGAAATGCAAATTCTGAGTCACAAGCCTCTGCTCTATTCAATTTGTTTTGTTTCAGAAGCTAACAAAGTACTGCATCAGCATCTTGGTCCAGGTGAAGAGCGGCTAGCCCTTCATATCCTTAGAACCCAGGGTTTGGTACCTGAGCACGTGGAGACGAGGACCTTATATAGCACCTTCCAGCCCAACATCCCTCAGGTACTATGAATTGGTTTTACTTCTGTTTCTTGAATGCAGAAATAGAGCATTCCGGTAGCAAGCAGAGAAGTCAAAATAAATAATTTTGATTATATTTGAAATGGAGCACAAAATCTGCAGTTGTTCCATTACTTCAGTCTAGTTAAGGGGAACTATAGGCCATCAGTTGCAAACAACCAGACACAAGAATCACACTGCACTTAATACTGTCTTTGAGAGAGAAGAAACTGGGACCTACAGAATGAGAACTTTACAGGCACCTAACTTGCATTGAATTCACCAGGAGGTAACATCCCTACCATCTTCTGAATTCTTGGCATTGTTCATTGTTCATAATGTGAGGGATTGGGCTTACCACTATCTGAAGCCTGTACAAGTTCTGACACTGTTAACATGAGTGAGCAAGAAATTAGTACTAATCAATAGGCATTTCCATAGAATTACCATGACAAACATGTATGCAGCAAACAATCCCTCATTCATCTTCTCTACTAATACAGGGAAAGCTCCAGATGTGGGTTGATGTTTTCCCCAAAAGCTTAGGGCCTCCAGGCCCTCCCTTCAACATCACTCCCCGAAAAGCCAAGAAGTGAGTATCTGTATATATTCTTATATATATGTATGCATATATGTATATATATGCACATATATGTATGCATATATGTATATATATGCACATCATCTAGCAGCCATGACAGAGGCAATTCAATTCTCTTTCCCCAAACATCTTCTCTCCCAGGTATGTTTTACGTGTGATTGTCTGGAACACCAAAGATGTCCTTCTTGATGAAAAGAGCATCACAGGGGAAGAAATGAGTGACATTTATGTGAAAGGGTAGGAGCACCCTCTAATTTAACACCTGCAGATAAATGATGTTCAGAATATCCTGGAACTGCCTAGAACATGGATATCAAAGATGATTTGGTTCAGCCAAGTCAGTGCACCGTTTACTCTGAAGTAGTGCTAACCTCAGATAAGTACAGAAGTATCATGAGATATAGCATGATCAGTTAATGTGTTGTGGAAGATCCAAAAATTCAGCCTTTCAATAAAAGAGAAGCAACAGACAAGCTAGCGTGTTAGCTTCGGTGCTACATATCTTGGAATCTTGTTACATTTCCTAGTTTTAATGTAAAAAAAAAAAAAAATACACAGCAAGATATTACTAGGCTATTGATCTAATTCTTCCTAAAAAATAATAAAAAAACCTCACCACAGATGGAGTACTAGTCTTAGAAGATCAAAAGTTCAGTTCAGATGTTTGTATTTGCAGCACCAAGTTTGAACCAAATAGAAAGCATGGGAAAGTTTCCATCTATGTGTCTATGGAAGCCTTTAGCCATCCATGAGCAACTCCTATGGCTTGTTTGCAACCACTCAAAACCATGGTTGCAATATGAACGAGTACCAAGGTAGTTCCACTACAAACAGTAAACATGTCTTTCTCTATTTTCAGATGGATGCCTGGTAATGAGGAAAATAAGCAGAAGACAGATGTTCACTATCGATCATTGGATGGTGAAGGGAACTTTAACTGGAGATTTGTTTTTCCTTTTGACTATCTCCCAGCAGAGCAACTCTGTATAGTTTCCAAAAAGGTAGGTATTTCTAAAGATTTCAATACTTTGAATACATACCATAATTAGTCTGTTAATTTTGTCTATTGTACATATGGAGGCAGCATAATTTTCTCAGGCTGCTATTGCAAGCAGGTTCAGTTTTTCCTTTGAGAAAGGAACAACAGCAGTCTCCTCTTAGCAAGGTCAAGAGATGCTTAATTTTCCCCCTTCCTACCCCAGAATTCACAACTACTAACAGATCACAGAACTGAATTTTCAGAGGTAATTTTAAAAAGCTCTTGTTTTGTTTTTTAAAATAGGAACATTTTTGGAGTCTTGACAAGACAGAATTCAGAATCCCTCCTAAACTGATCATCCAGATATGGGATAATGACAAGTTCTCCTTGGATGACTATCTGGGTAAGATTTTAAGAATTATCATCATCTCAAAGTAGGGTATGAAAACAATTTTAAATTATTGCCTTAAAGTCTATATTTTCAAAGCTATCTACTGAGCATGCAAGCACACTGCTGCCTTCACACAATACAGTGTTTGTAACTAGTGCTCATGAATAAATGAGTGGATATTCACTCAGTAAAAGCCCACGTGGAGGTAACACAATATACCTTGTATTCATGTAAGTCTTATCACAAAATGTGAACAGCAAGATAATCATAGAACCATTAAGGTTGGGAAAGACCTTTAAGATCATCTGGTCCCCCTACTACCGATGTCATCCACTAAACCATGCCCGTAAGCACCAAGTCCAACCTTTAAATGTGGATGAAATTTCATAAAGTGTATGAAAACTTAAAACGAGAGTACTTCAATTCTAAGTAAAGGTAGTGACCTAATGCTGTAAATGAGATTAAAGAATCTATTTCATGGTATTTTTAATTCAGATTTGTACAGTGTCCTTGCTGAGGCAGGCCTTTATTACGTTCAGAAACGTAATTTTACGTTTTACGTTTTTTACGTTTATTACGTTTTTACATTTTTTACGTTTTTTACGTTTATTACGTTCAGAAAAGCATTGATTGAGAGAATTTGTTTGAGACTTCTTAACACCAGAGGATAGATGGTATCTTTATTCAACTATGTTAACACACAGGAAATCAGAAGTCTTTCAATAAGACATGTCATGCAAGAAGTCTTGCAATAAATTTTCTACTTAGTCACTTTTGACCAATCTGAAGTTTTGCTCTAAAAATGACAAATACTGACTTTCAAAGTTAAATATCCTAGCTTACACAAAAAAATGACTTTATAGAGATACTGCCCTGCAGAAAATTCTCCACCCTGTGTTAAGGTAGATAAATCTTTAGATTACATGCAAACCGTATAGCCCTCAAAAACTGGAAACAAATCATCAATTTATAACCATCATTAAAGTTAGCTAAATAATATGTTTAACTGTCAGAAAATACACGAGCCTTATATTGCTGTACTTGGTTATTTTGTCTTTAGGTAGGTGGGGAAAAACACTATTAAATATCAAGTCATGTTGCATTAAAAAGGAGGAGGGGGCAGCTTGCCGAGTCCATTGTATCAACACCAATGCTTTCAATACCAACGGGACTTTCAATACCAACAGGACAGGTGTAAACACAGCCTCTTACCTGCCTCACAACATGCTTAGATAAATAAGAATGTAACATGTTTGTTCATCACTTTTTCTCTAGAACATGCTTGGAGATAAGGTTTATGTTGAACCACTATGCTTTTGGTTGGTAATATTACACAATGCCAACTTTTTAATCTGTGTCTTGTAGGTTTTGTGGAACTTGATTTACATAAAACAATAATTCCAGCAAAAGTTCCAGAGAAATGCAATATCGACATGATTCCAGAATACAAGGCAGACAGTTTTCAGAAGGCTCCCAAGACTGCCTCTCTCTTTGAACAGAAATCTATGAAAGGGTGGTGGCCATGTTATGTTGAAAAGGATGGCTCACGCATTTTAGCGGTATGATTACTACTACTTTAAAAATTACTTTGCTTTTCAAGTAACCAAGAAAGACTGTAAAGAGACCCTTGCTGAGCTGTTATCTCTCGGTGGATAGACAGAGGAGGAGTAAATACTTTGTCCCATGCACAAATCCAGGAAGTTTGCTCCATCAACAATTAAACTATGAGTTAAATACTGGAATTCACTTATTCTGGCTTTAACTTTGTTTACCTTGAAGGACTCTGGCACCATGTTGAGTCTGGTTATCTCACCAAATCAACAATTATTATTATAGTTATTATTTGAATGAATTTAGCATGTTGTTGCTTAGGAGAAACATGAGACATCTTAAATGAATTAAAGAATAAAAAGTTTAAATCCAAAGCTTTTTAAAATATATATATATATATTAATATATATAATTATATGCATGTATATTGTATATATTATATAATATATTGTATTATAAATAATACATATATTTATATATATATATATATGTTATTTAATTTCTATACTGAAAAGACAGATTGGCTTCTTGATTTTCAGAAGACCCAAAGCAATTTAACCTGACTTTTTTTATTGCCAAGGATCTAATCTATCTGGAGGAAAAAAAAAAACAATCCAACAGCAATATAAAAATGAGACGCTTAGTCATTCACTTAGTCATTAGGGAAAGATGCGGTCCTTGCATTGTTCTTGAAAGAAAAACAGAACTATGTTTTGCCAAATTGGAAAAAGCAATACATAAGCCTAAAATTGAACTGCTAGTAAATTAGCTACACCATTTTACGTACTCTATCTTTTTTCTTATTTGTCATTCTCTACGACTGTATTGTGACACTGCCACAGGACAGAAACAAGTATACTTTGAAATGGAAACACACACACAAAAGAAGCTTATACAAGACTGTGCTGTTTAAGTATCAAACAAGTATTCTTCCTGCTGTTTCAGTAAGATGTTTGTTTCATGCCACATATTTTCTAAAGGGTAAAGTTGAAATGACATTGGAAGTTGTCAATGAAAAAGAAGCTGAGGAAAGGCCAGCTGGTAAAGGAAGAGATGAACCCAACATGAATCCCAAACTAGATCTACCAAAGTAGGATGTTTTTCCTCTTACTAGCTTGAGAAATATGCATCTAGCAACTGTGATGTTCTTGACAAGATCTGCATGCAGCAAATGACCTATTAGATCTGAACTATCCTTTGCAAAACTATGCTTATAAAAGCCATCTGTGTTTCCTTCTGCAAATGTAAGGATAAAAAAGCAAGGTAGTTTCACTATAATGGCACACATTTACTGAAACTGCTATCTTACACCAAAAAACTGTCTATATTTTTTTCAACTCTAAAACCAGGGTGTTTTGCTGTGTTAGTCTGTCACACAACTATTCTGTGTATTTATAGTATCATTAATATTTTTTTCTTTCAAAATGCAGCCGACCAGACACTTCCTTCCTTTGGTTCACAAATCCCTGCAAGACAATGAAATTTATTGTGTGGCGCAGGTTTAAATGGCTCTTCATAGGCCTTATCATCTTGTTGATTATACTGTTGTTTGTAGCAGTGCTCCTCTATTCATTGCCGGTAAGAATTTTTTCAGTGTTACTGTTGTTCAGCTGTAGTGTGAGGCTAGCTTTTATGAGTGTCACCAACAGCATACACCCCTTTCCTCAGACAAGAGATTCTAGTCAGTTCAATTCTAGCAGGGAGATAGGGATTATATCCTTATACCTGTAAACAGTTCCAATGGATTTTTAATGAGAAAGAGGTAAGAACTATGTTAAAATTAAAGATGAAGCAAAAATGTGCTTTAGAGGTGTTAATAATGTGCACAATTTAAAATTGTGTCTGGATTTCATTCTATTTTACTCTGAAATATCTTACTTTACTATCTTTACCATATTTAAACTTAAATTAGCATACCCTGAACACATTCTGATGCAGTCTAGGATCTTAAGTATCTTTTAGAAAACTACACTGAAATATTTCATACAAATCTTCTCACTTCTGTTGTTTCCTCCCTTCTCACTCCCACAGAACTACTTGTCAATGAAGATTGTGAAACCAATTTAAAGAGTTTTTTCACCTCATCTTCTTAAATAGCAGTGAGGTTTTGCCTCAGGCTGTGGACCAAATTCAGCATGCTTATTGTCTGCTACTATTTTGAACTGGAAAAAGGATGAGAAGAAAGAATTTAACCAAGGTTAGCCAAGGTTCAAGGGGTCATGACTGGTGTTTTAAAAAAAACACACAAACAAGACCTTTTGTGTATATTTCTTGACTTCAGTAGTATCTACACATGGTAAGGTTCTATCTTACATTGCTTTTAAACTATTTTTTTTATATATATGAAAATCACTCAGGAGACTGCCTGCTCTTGCTATCTCTAATTTTTATGGATACTTTTGAGAATTCCTCTGTATTGGTTACATCTTGAAACTTTGCATTTTAAATTAATGAAAAACAAACCCTACTTATAATTACATATGCCTAAGAAACCTCACAGTGCAAACAATAATGGGTCAGATGTTTTCAGAAAATACTCCAGCATCATTCTGCTTTAAATTCTTAGTTATTGCACTGTAGACTTTACAACACTGTATGTATCTTGACAACTGCATGCACACAGAAATAAGTACATGAATATACTGTTTACTTACTGTAATGTAAAAATAGTTAAATAAAGTTATCCACAAGTAAAATGCAAGTTTCCAGATTTCCTTTTGCAAAATTACAATGCATTACGTATTGTATAGTGGCAATCAGAGGAAATAAGCCTATTAATTGGAGTTTATTTTATTATTGTCTTCACAGTGAAGAATAAGGAAATACTTCTGCACAAAATTCTAATGAGTTTACTCATTAATGAGGAAATTAATAAAGAAATGAAACTTCTTGAATAATTTCATTATACTCCTTGGATTTAGAGATGACCTTGAATCAGAACATAAAAGGATACGCAACCTAGATCAACCCTGGTTTGAAACATGATCTGAACACACAGTATTTTATTTAGACTCCTCCTCCTAGTTACCATAGAATATAAAATAATTTGCACTAAACTCAGGTTTATAGTCTGGAATTCCACTTTGATTTTATGGAGGACCAAAGCAGAAGCATGCTCCAGTGCTTTAAACATAAAAAAATCTGCAGCAGAACTTGAAATTAATGTTTTGTATGATAGTCACATTCTTAACTGCATTAAGATTCCTGCTGTTTTTAAGAGTATGGCAGTAACAACTGCAAGAATTAATTAATCTTGAAAAAAAACTATTGTGTATTTAATGGCACACAATGCTTTTTACAGCACTGTGAAATAACCATGCACTTTTCAGGCAAAATACAAAAAAATGTTACTTATTTAATTCTGTAGAATAAGCTATAGTAAAGGTATTACATAAATGTGAAGTCCTTTACAAGAGGGGAGGCAGAAGTAGCAGTCATCCTGTCAAAAAGACAGTAACACCCTTATTTTTTGGTTAAGAAACTGTCAGGCATCTTGACCTATGAATGAAAGCTCAGAGCTGGAACTAATCACTATCCAGATGGATTGTCCCTTCACTAATGATGATATAGCACTCCAGAAATAATCAGTAATTGTGTCACCTAATGTTTGATCATCCACTATTAAAATCTGTCTCAGGCAATGCCATAAATATGACAGAAGGTAAAAAATTACAGCAGCCTTATTTTCATTGTATAACAAGAAAGTGTGTTACTTGTAATGGTTGTCATTAGCCCAGCATTTAACTTTAAGGAGGTATTTAAGAACAACATTCCTCAGAAACCAATTATGAAGCAGAGTAGAGATCTGACCAAGCCTCTTCACCTAGCATTTGAAGAGGGGCAGGTACTGCCCCTTCTGAGTTCGCTGTCTTCCAGATGCCTCTTTGTGTAAGCATGCATAGGCTTGATAGTTTCATTACAATTATTCAAATGATACTTAAAAACATAACAGAAAAAGTTTGAGAAGCCATTCTGCCTCCCAGCTTGTTCCCATAACAAACAAACGAAAACACATGTTCACACACAAGAAAATGTGAGCATTATCATTTACATACAA
Source organism: Oxyura jamaicensis (assembly GCF_011077185.1). Classification (NCBI taxonomy): domain Eukaryota; kingdom Metazoa; phylum Chordata; class Aves; order Anseriformes; family Anatidae; genus Oxyura; species Oxyura jamaicensis. The sequence goes on from NC_048898.1 coordinate 20,239,546, forward strand.
TGCTAGTCAGATCTGTAATACAGTGTAGTCTATAAAACAGTGTAGTGGACTATGCATGACTCCGAAGTAGAGTAGCCTTTTACCTAGCTCAAACAGCAGCAAAGATTTAGACCTATATAGAAAAACAACTTCATGCCACACTTGCTGAGCCCTGGCTACTGGGACACACACTTAGGCCAATGTTGCTCCAGTTACCAGCAACTGAGGGAAACACCCTCTGAGGATACAGAAAAAAGGGCAGGGTATAGATGTACCTAACACTCTTCCTTACAATAGGAAATAAATTAACCCTAGGAATTCCTCTTCATGTGAGGTTGCTTTGCCTCAATTAATAGTAGCCTGTCAAATATAAATGTCCATGATTTTTTGACTACTCCATAAAAATATAAGATTTTTGTGTTACTATCTTCAGTACTACAACTAGGCATACATCTCTAGTTGATCTTCACCCTCAGTCTGTGGTTTGGCACATAAGAGTCACAAGTAGCACACTTTTCTGATCAAATTTTCCCTCATGCCTGGAACAGGTCTATGCCACTCTTTCCACAAGCTGTGCACTTCAAGTTTACAACCTTTTAAAACAGCCACACAATCAAAAAAGTCAAATCCACACTTCATCTATGACAAAGAAGATCAGGTTGCAACAGATGCTCAATACTCAGTTTCTTCCTTAGAAGTTAGGAGAACAAAGTGAAATAAACCGTTTTTCACTTCAGCAATTCCACAGGCACTGTCATCCAAAATATTTTGGGCTGTGAGCTGATGTGCCCAGTTCAAGAGCACTCCTGTCACAATTCCTTAGTGCACAGACTCTACGTTCCACTGAGATGATTATCTGGGTCCAAAGTGACTTCTGTTTTGGAAAAATCCATTTGATGAGGCTGCCTTCTCTGCACCTGAGTGTCCATAAAACATGAGATGATAGCTGGCTGAAACAGCCTGGGAAAGGCTAAAGCTGGACAGGAAGCACTTTTAACAAAAATGGCTAAATGAAAGCACTATCTCACTTGCCAGCAATACATCAGAGTCCTTCTGGCTCTGACACTGTGTTATGTTCAAGAAGCAGCAGCTGCACTCTTTGATACATTCAGCTTTCCAAAAAGCATACTATTTCTTATCAGATGCCCTTCAAATGATGGTAAATGCTTCCTATATTCACCCCAAACCTTGACTACTGAAATGGGCTGTAAGAAGGTTAACAGCTGCTGTCACGTACTTTACAACTGCACAGATTATACAAGAAAGAATCATCATGTAGCTTGAGAAAAAATCTGCACCTAAACCAGCTCGGGGTAAGATAAAGAAGGAGTAAACTCAGGAACACCCACAACGTTCTTGCATTTCTTCGAACAACCACAAGATGACATCCCAAGTCTCATGTGTTCACAAAGACTTTCCAGTTTCATTCCTATCTTGAATATGGTTCACATATGAACAGTAACATTATTTAATAGTTAAGAGAAAACACAATCCCATCAAAGTCCATTGCTACAAAGTGTATTTAGCAAGCACAGTTGTAAATGCTTTTGGGACTTCCCAATTCTACAAATATATATAATTTTTATATATTAATGTATCAATATATTATATATATTGGTATTATATAACATACATATTTATATAATTATATATAATTTAAATACAAATATATACAAATAGAAAGTGATTGAAAGAGGAAGGCTGGTCCCCATTGACTAGTGCTGCAGCTGTGAAAGTTTCCACTCTGTGCCACTAGATGACAAAGTGTCTACTAGCAACTTGAAAGCAGAACCAAATAGTTAGATTGCAGCACTCATTTCTGAATCTTGCATAAGCTTTCTCTGCTAGTAAATAATACTCAGGGCTTTACACTTGTGTAAAGTTGTGTGTGAAGAAAGCTGTCATATAGACAGGCAACTGAATGAGAAAGTAAATTCTCCAAAGAAGGAAAAATATAAAAGTTCTTTAAAAATTCATATTAAAAAAAAAGAGGGAACATAGACACTGTGTCCATTGAGTCCAACAGCACTCTGACCACAAATCTACCCTTCAAAAGTTTGTCTCTTTTGTAAGATTTTGCTACGGCCAACAGATGAAATCCGTTGACAAGCGCAAGATGAAGAACAGAGGATGGGAAAACACATACTTCCTTGAATCCACCTAAAAGCTCTGAATACACTACAATTGCTTTTGAAAGATTCCAAGGCAGTTGTATTCCTTTCCCAGCCCTAACAGGTGCCACAACTAGCAGCAAAAAGCACTGGGACACTCAGAGCACCGCTGGAGGTACACGAATGCCCTGAACAGAGCAGTGGGACTGCCAGCCACCTCAAAGGGATCCACAAGTGCCAGCACAGAGGAGTGGGGCATTCACTGACTTCCTTTAGGGGAGTTACTTCATCATCAGTGAGGGACAATGAGCCTCCCACCTCACAGCTCAGAGCTGCAGCAAGGTGCCAGCATCCATTTGGGACCCACGGACCAAACCACCTCTTCTCCATTCTTTTCTGCATCAGTGCTGCTACCACAATAGTGGTGCTGGAGGTGGTCCCCACCAACACCCCACCAGTAAGGGCACGCTCAGCCAGGTAACAGATTCAGGCTTAAACCTTGCAGGCAGAGAAGTGAACCGAACCTGTACAGACCTCATTTCTGACTGTACTGCCTCAAGCACAAACATTCACACATACTGAATCTTTTGACCATGACTAAGCTTAGGTGTCACGCTTCTCAGCTGTAAGAAGACACAGACACTTCCAGAAAGGAAGAGATGCAGAACTAGTAGTGCCTGGGGAGTTTATATTAACCTTAAGTGCAACTGCTGTTAGGCAGTAATGAAACAATTACAGATTTGCACCTAAACTCCTCTCAGTAGTACCTCTTTAAACAGCTATGACCTCTAATCGGATCTGCCAGTGAGAGCAGATGAAACAATGCAGATGAGCAATATGAAACAGAAATGAAAGAAACAAAGTAGTGGCCATCATCAAACAAGGAACAATGAATAAACCAATGTCATACTGTTACAAAGTTCTATCCAACATAATTAGTTTAGATTCAAACTTCATATTTGATTTTGTCAGAGGTTTCAAAAAAAAAGTCACACTGAAAAGGAATAAAGATTTAAATGTTGACAATGACAATAACCAATTGGGCCTCGTGTACAAGAAAAGATTAAGAGGTCAGCACTAGTCTGAAAAGTGACAGAGTAACAAGAAAATATATCTAAAGTAAGCTATAGAGAGGTAGAGAACATAGAAATCAGATGCTTTTATTCAGGGAATGTATTAAAACCATGTAAAACCATGCATGTGCACACATTAAAACTCCTTTCCCCTCAAAACCTTAAACTGAAAAGGCAAAAAAAAAATTACAAAAGGTTAGAGGAGACATTTTAGTGCAGATTTTAACAAACTCTTGGAACAAACCATCAGACCATATAATTCGATAAGAACAAAAAGCTGCAAAACCTCCCTACATTTACATATTTGGACAACACTACAAAACAAACAAGCTCTTACACTTCACTGCATGCCATGCGTACTGGCAGGAATCCCCAGGAAGGCATTCAACTCACGCCGCACTGCACAACTGGGAGCAGCAGGATATACTCACAGCTGTGAGAGATGCCCTTCCTTGCAGAATTCTCAAGCTTTCCTGCCTTGAGTGTATATTCCTTCTTGCTACTCAGATTATCAGATAAAATACCATGAAGATGCAATTAATAAAATTCTCTAAAGACCACGGATCAGCTTCAGAGTCACCATTCTAGTGGAGCCACAGCCTCACAGTATACTGGCAGCATTACTATTTATTCCTATTCACTACCATTCCCTCAACCAACAAAATCAGACCACCACCACCAACTTCTTACACCCTTTTTGTTTCTTTTTAATGTGTGACTATCCTCTTATTTGCTTCAAACCATAGTACTATAGTGTATTGACACAAATCATGGAGGGTATGGCCTACAGAATAGCATCTTAAGCTGATTTAGACATCAAACAAGATACTCTCAAACCAAGTCCTCAGTTAGCAGGTCCCCTTGCCCCAAAGCTCTGTTTCAGGACTGCTGGCAAACTCAGTGGACAAGAATACATCTATCACATAGGAATGACCTTCAGAAGAATTAATTTACTCATAGGAGGACAAATATCATGGGAAAACAAAAATCAAACAGCAAAAAAGTACTGAGCCACCAGTCCATACATACTAGAAATGAGGACAGACATTGCAAACATATCAACTAAGCAGTCGAGATACAGAATCCTTTAAGACACTCAACAGCTACTCTAAATGTAAAAGACAGATATAAATGTATGTTGACACAATTAAAGCTCCAGTTTGTATCATACCCTTAGACATCACTATCTGGGAGAAAAGCATCAGGGCTTCTGCAGCAAAATTCCAGATTTCCCAACACCCTTCTTCCTGATTTCAAGGGGAGAAGCTTTGCAGAACTATTCTGTACATTAATCTGCTCTCCTGGATACATGAAGCCTTTGTTTTAATTAACATGCCTAATAAAAGTTTACTTCAGACAGCTGACAGTTTTCTGAAAGTTTTCTTCTGTCTGAGAACTGGTAACAGTCAATCAGTGCCCTCACTTCAGCCCCATGCTCTTTCTAGTAGGGTGCAGGAAACACACTGAATTCAGCACCTCTGGGAACTCTATAGCTATTAGCTCCTACTCTAAATCTCTGACACTCCCTGGCCTGGCACAAAAGATCAACTTCAGCGGGCTTTTTTCACAACTACAAGTTTCCATTTAGTAGAAATGAAAATTCTGAAATGAAATTTCTAAACCAATTCTGCCCACATCAGATCCACCTAGCCCAAAACACATACACTCTACCACAGAACCCATCAGCCCTCATGTGGAAGCCTGCACAGTGTACCTGATACTACTAGAAAATTAAGAAGAAAAATAGACTGAAACAAGTATTTATACAATAAACAAAAGTACTGGAACACCTGGGCAGATGTTCACCCTGGTGTTCCCATACAGGGGCTCTGTCACTGGGGAGCTGTTGTACCTTTGGGATCTGTTTTGCACATTAAAAATCCTGAAATAAAATTGTGATGGTCCCACTGTGCTGAGAATTTAAACACACACACACACACACACAAAAAAAAATAAAATAAAAAAGTAGACAGGTAGAAGCAATCAGCTCTGAGAAAGGATTTACTTGATTTAGTTCAATTGCATATGTGCTGCGTGTGTTTTTAATTAGAAATCAGATGTCTCCACTCATCTTGCTCTGATCCATGCTGTGCCAACTTAAACCCTGCCAATGAATCTGAATAGTCAAACAAACCGCTGTCCCTCCCCAAACATCCACCATTCACATTAAATAAAGCACATAACAATGGAGGGAAAATAGACCTGAAAAGAGCTTATTTCCAAATGTAAAGGTCTAACCTGAGGGTAGCTATTTTCATGTAAATCTAAATTCTTCTCGCTCATATACATAGACCAAGAATTATCTGTTCACTTAACACTCTAAGCTTCTCTTATGCGATTAACAGGGAGGAGCAAATTAAAGGAAAATGGAATGGAAATCCCCCAAAGCAATAATAGAGAAACGTAGCCCCCAAACTATCAAAAGACCCAAGAGCAAACTTTTGCATTCGAGGCAATTAGAAAAAAAAAAAAAAAAAAAAAGAAAAAAAAAAAAGTTGAAACCCCAAACCCATCTGGCACAGCAAAAGCTAGGCCAGCCTGGCAAAATATCGAAGAGTTCTGCTGTTAGCATCAGTTCTAACTGCTGATCTGCTCTTTGTCCCTTCTGGAGCACATAGGAAAACGTCTTCAATTCAGTCAGCCTTACCTTTGCTCACACAGTAGAGATGCTGATGCAGGGTTTCTGTGAGGAAATTACCTTTAAAACACCTTCCCACAGCAATTGTTCAGCATATGGCCAACTGCTCCATAAAACTTCAACTATATTGCACATTTCCACTGCTGCATGTCACTTCTACCTCAAAAGCTGAGTTTCTGGTTTGGAAACTGGAACTCCCAAATTTCATTTCCAATATTTTTGGTTTGAATGTAATTATATATATATATATACATACACACATATATATTATATAATGGTGTGAAAGGAATTAAAGAGGGAGAAAGAAATCTATTGCCCATCTGTGACAATAACATGCAAGTTATTTTTATCATAAATACTAATTTCCACGAAAAGCTGCAGAAAGCTACCCAAATTGCCTGCAGTAATAGTAACTTACATCTGAACTAGGCAGAAGAACATACAAGCCCCATGTGGTGCTGGAGCTGTACAGACCCTAGGATTACAAGCTGTATTAGTACATTGTGCCATTATTACAACAGATGAACATACCCACGCTACCTCAACTGAAATTTCAAGCTCAAATAAATTATCTTCTGTTACGCATAATCCTCCTAAAACGAAGTGGTTACACTGTCCCTTCTTAGCTGATTTAGAAAAGGTGTTTTAACTACTGGTGTTTCTAACCCAAGTAAGTTACTCCCAGCCTTGGGCAAAGTAGAAACTGTTTCTATTAGCCCATACAGACAAGGCCATGTCATGCAAACTGCTGATTTAAGTGCTACTCTTTTTATTTTTTTTAACTAGGATTATGCCCAGGATCGTGGCTGGACAAATATTGAAGAGTACAGATATATATATATATATATATATATATATATATATATATATATATAATCTGACAATATAGCAACATAAAAATAACAGTATAAATAAATAAAATAACAAATAACAATAAAAAAATCTGACATAAAAAACTACCCACACTATTGCCCACCCTATAAAATGTGAAATGATTAAACTACTTACTGTAATCTTACTGTAATTTCAACCAGAAAATCACCTGGGCCTCAGAAGAATGATGTGAAACATTGGTCAGAATATCCTGAACTGGTCTACTCTAACACTTCCTGTACTACCCCAGTTGTAAGAGAACAGTGAAAAAACATATGGAAATAGCTGGCAGACATGACACCATAGAATAAACTCTGACATGGAAACCAAGTGCTAACATGAAGAGATCTTGGTGAACTGTAGTCTTATTGGGTTGGCATTTTTCAGATGAGCCATTTGTAAATTGCTTTCATCTTTGCATTAAATAAGCAGGAGAATGAGTAACAGGGAAGGAATCAAAAGGAGACACAAATTAGCAGTGTATTGAATTATGCCATATGAACTACTGCCTTGTAAAAATGTGGATGGAGTCTTCAGAGAATTTTCATGCTTTGTGATGCAACTAAAAATATATTAGGAAAAAGGCCAATAATTTACATTTCTAGGAGGAAAAACGCACTAGAAAATGGCAGTCTAGTAAGAATAATATTTATCAGTGAACATGACTGCTTCTGTGGATTGCTATCAAAGGACTCTTTCTCAAAAATCTCCATTTCCAAAAGTCTACTTTACTACTCATCCATGACTTTAAAACAAGAAAGATCACAGCACACCAAGTTTCTCACTAATATAACACCACTTTGACAGCTACACCAAGAAGGAACCTGTCTGTTCTTTACATGCAGTGCATTTCTCATGGCAAAGCAGATCTGCCTGCACAGATGTCTGTATTGTCTCCATTACCACTTTTATTGTGGATAATCAGCTATTAACCATTCCTGACAGTCAAAAATAACCTCCAAACCTAAAATTGTACTTGTGTTGCTTAGTTCCTTCAGGTAAGTACATATCTCTGGAAGAACTGTGCATGACTTTAAGAGGTGTACTTTTAACTAATGTCAAAGCAAAAATGGTATGTCTCAAGGAAACATAATTCACTTGCACTCAAATCCATAGGCTGACTGTCTGCATATCAAACATTCAGACACTTCATATTCAAGTATTTTAGCTTTTTGTTCCCAGGGCTCCACCTAGGAACAGAACATAGTGCCTTTGGTCTGGAAGACTGGATCACTGAATTTGGTTTTATTTTTGTCAATCAGGTCTTCTCTTATGGTCCACATACGTCAAGATAAAAGCCCTAATCAACCCCTTGCTGTTTAAAATCCAGTCACCATCCTGTTTGCATTATAAATCTCCACTGGGCTCAGCCTGCATACAGTAAAGAGGGTCTGAACTCTAATTAGCACAGAAAGCAGTGTGATACTTACTAGTATTTATTATGGCACTTAAGCGAGTATTTTTCTCAAGGGATGGATCACTCAGGCTGTGGATTCATAAGCTCCTACCTTCACTCGGAAAAACTTGGCTGCAGCCTCAGCCCTTGAGCATGTCATGCAGAGTGCATACTTCACTAAGCTTGGAGGAACCTGGGAATACCTTACAAATGGTTGTCTACAACAAGCAATGGTTCATCTGCTAATTTTGCTCTTTCAACACACACAGTATCCTCACTGCACTACTCTGGATGTTGGAAAGTTAACAGCAATTCCACACTGCCATGAGAGGAAGGAAAGGGAAGCATGATTATTAGACTGCTACATGCCCTGCTAACAGGTAACTGTAGCAGCTGTAACTATTGATCAGTGGGAATGGCTAAGACCCTCCCAGAGAGGGCTGATAAATGCTTTTATATGCGTATTCTAAAATAGTATCTCCAGACTATAAGAACAGTTTGTCAAAAGAAATACATTCTACTTAAAAATGCCATTATATACGTTTCAAGGGAAAGAGATTTCACAGCAGCAAACACACTACCAAAACGTTTCTGAGGTACAAGTATCTCATCCTCAGTTCTTTCAGAAACCACAAACAAATAATTAGTCTTTCTGAACTCACGAGTCTTGCAGCCTGTAGTTAATGTGATGTTACTAATGCATTTATAAACACCAGGCTCCAAAGCGAACAGTGAGATATTCCATCACAATTTAGATCTCTCATTAACTTCACCACCCTGACCAACATGCTGTCACTGGCAGAGTGTTTGACAGTTTACATTACCTGCAGACATGAGTTCGTGTCAATTCAATTAAGAAAGATTAATTCCAGAACTGACAATGCATAAATATTTTTAAATTACACCTGGTCTTGTTGGCAGTGCTTACTCCAAGACTGACTTCAGAAGAGAGAACATGTCTTTAGCCTCCTGGGCAGAAAGGCAAACTAGCAGGAAGGTGAAGGAAAGAATTTATTATGAATTCAGTATTCCATTATACTGTCTGAGTCTATCCTTTTTTAATCCCTCCCCCTCCCCTCAAATAATTAAACAAGCTTATCTCTCACTGTCTGATACAGAATGAAAGGAAACAGGAAAGATTTGATTCAAACAGCCACTGCCAGAAAATTGTCAGAAGACATCTTTATGATCATCATTTGCTGACTGGTTTAGACCTAAATTTGTGTACATTAATTGCTTTGGAGGCACATAGATACCATGGTGATAGACACCATATGAGAATGGAGATAGATAACATTTGACATTTATCTTCATGAACAAAGGCCTGGGTAACTCCCCACAGATCACACTTCTGATGAGTGAAGATAAATGTCACATCAGACTAAGCCATCTCACATTCTGGTGAAACACTTTTACCCTTGGCTCTGGTGTGTAATAATGATATCTAGCTTCAGTGCATATGAACATGCTTTATTAGCTAAGTATCAAGCACAAGGTGATAAGATGATTTGCTCATTGTCATCAAAGAGGTCAGAAACCAGAGGAGCCAGATTTCTTAAATACTGATCCAAGGTTAATCCACCAGAACAAACTTTCTCTGAGACTTCAGTGTAACAATTAATGAGTCATTGCCTGAGAAGAGCATTTAAAAAAGCAAAAACTCTCTACTACCATAGCCAAACCAGTGCCATACTCAACTAAACAAACTGTTGAGAAAGAGTGCAGCCCCACATTATCATCAGTACTATCCTCCCCTTTTGGGACCTGAGTCATATCTTTGTGCTAAATTATACTGAACTATGCAAATGCACCAAGTTCAATGATACTAGCCTTGGCTGATACTAAACAAGGCAGACATGTCCTTAGGATAATAGGATTGGGAATCTCCACTGAGATAAAGACTAGGAATACAAGAGGGAGTGAGCATTCAGCCAGCAACGGCAAAGCCAGGGAGAGGTAACATGTTCCCTCCATTTTTAAGATGATGGCTGGCCCCATGATCTGCTTCTTCTGTTCTATTAAGTTTGGTATTAGAGTTCAACAGGAAAAAAAAATCTTTAATCACTTATCATAAACATTCAAGATTATGATGATCAGACAAGACTTTTCTTATTTTTAAGTGCCCACTGGTTGAAAAGATGGATTGAGTGTCTTGCAAGGTACCTTAAACTCATCAAAGATGAGTACGAGTACTTCATTGCTTAAGCTAAGCAGTATGTGGCAGCACGAATGAATAAATAAATATGTAGGGGGGGGAAAAAAAAAAAAAAAAGTAATAATGTATTTCAAATCTCATCTAAGGTCAATGATTTTTAAGATGTGTCAAGGAAAATATTTTTTTTTAAAGACTAAGCCTTTTTCAAGTCACTTTGGGTTTAGAAGTCCAAAAGAAACATGCACACACAAAACAAACAACAATAAAACAGCAAACAAAAACATGAAGATCTCAAATGCCACTAAGGCAGCATTTGAGTCTTTTCACATGCTTGACAACCCCATTACCTCACCTCCTTAAAAAAACCCTGGACAGAAAAATAAAATTAAAATATACATAACCATTCATCCATGTGGAACTACAAAAGTAGGCCTCTGTATAAACCCAAGATGCTTAGTGTGTCAGGAAAACAAGCTATTTACATGCGTATTACAGTTCTCAGTTATCCAACCAGTCTTTACCATAACACCGTACATCTGATCTGGTCACCAAACATATCAATGTTATTTTCACCAGATACAATTATCCTGTCTGACCACTGCACCCACTTGTGGGCTTCCTGCTCATGGTGAACATAGACTTGACCTTGTAAGCATCGACCTTGCCAAAACTTGCAACTTCAGGAGCTGAAAGCCTGCTGTTCAGAGCTTTGGGCCAGGAGTCCTGAGTCAGAGCAAGTTTGTCCTACTGCTATAATGTAGGATAACTGACAAATCTCTTCACTTCAACAACTTAGTAAAATCTTTTTAAGGACTTCTGAGATCCAACCCCTTTTACTCATACTGCTCCTTGCCCTGCATAGCCTGATATTTCATGCAGAAAAGTGGCTATAAAATAAATAAATAAATAAAAAATAAAAAATAAAAAAATAAAAAAGCAGCCTAAGTGCAGTAGCATAAAACTACAAAGTCTTTGGATTTAAGCCAGTTCACAGATCTTGAATTTATAGCTGAAACATGGCTTTGCCAGCCTAGTTCTTTGGTTCATTTAGTGATACTTCTAAAACTATTAATGTTCATTTCATTAACAGTTTGACAGTTTGCAGAATAGTGTAACATTTATGAAGTGGGGCTTGGGGGGGGCAAAGCAATTATGAAATAAGCCATGAGTAGCCACTGAAGAACACGGCAGTGCTTGTCAGTTTGGGGGCCAGCTATCAGTATTCCTTGATAGACTGCATAATTTTTTAAAATCATATTAGAGACAAATACCAGCTAACATAACAGGAGCAGAATGATTTATTTTATGTCCTCCTCCTCTGCAAATAATCTGTCTCTTAAGATATTTTAATTGCAAAACGTAGCGCCTACATTCTTTGCTAACTTCTCTTCAACCACAGAAGAGATGAAAGTCCATTGTACTTTTCTACTTAGGGACACCAGCATCCTGAAAATGGGGGTAGCTGCCTGTGCTTGGGAACACATGCAGATCACACTGTCCATGCTCTTGCAAGCAAGTAAAAGATGTCTCAGGCTGCGACACCCTGGACTAGCAAGCACAGTGTAAACCAGGAGTAAGCACAGTGAGGTTTTCTTTCTTGCTTCAGCTACATCTTTCATGACCATAACAGACACCCAGCAGTTCTGGCATAGTGAGACCACTGGTAGAGTAATGAGCACTTTTAACAAAAAGCTACGTGCTAGAGAGTGATTCTCCAAAAGGCCTGAGACAACCAAACAATTTGAAGCAGAAGACTATTTTTACAGCTGAAATAAATGTACACAAGTGTGAAAATGGAAGAAAACTAAGAGTAAATGGAAAAATTCATAAAAGTTGCATGACAGATTAAGAAAGGGTTACAAAACAGACGACAAGTCATGTGTGTGCAATTAAATGCCCAGTTGCTACAGAAAGCAGCTAGAAAATAGAGTAACTACATAAAGCAGCAGAAGGGGCAAAAGAAAATAATAGAAAAGGACAAGGATAAATACATTCAAATGGCCTTCCTCCCTTTGTATCCCATTTGTTTGGCTTGTAAGGTGTTTATTACACTTCACCATCTTATGTGTTTCTAACATACATAGCACAAACTTGCAGACACTACAGAAATAAATACTTCAAGAGAATTACAGTGCAGCATGTGGCAGATGGTGCAGTACCAGAACAAAGAAGGTACTGAAAGGCTAACACATTTAAGATACCTTATATTTTGATTTTGGTCATGGAGAGGTAGTTTTGTTCTGACTCTTTGAAAAAGGGTATAATCTATGGCACTACGTGAGCAGTCTCTGTATCAGGCAATAGAAGACCTCCCTCTGAGATGTTTAGACCCCTCTATGTTTTCCTGAGTCAATCCAATATGACCACAGGGAAATCTAACTTCTGTAAAAGAGCGGCCATGAAGAACATCAAACAGTGTATCTTACTGCTAACTTTAAAAGCAGCTATTTAAATTCTGTGTAAGCTTTATCCTAATAGCAGGTTTTGATACAGGCATGTATTAGTTTTGTTTTGTTTTTACTATTAATGAATAGCAGTGGATAACTTTTTTTGTTTACCAGTTTTTAATGTCTCCAGGTATTACAAGTCTCTTAAATTAAAACTGTCCCTCACATTTTAAACCATTTTCTCATCTGTATGAGCCACATCAAGGGCTAGCATATTTCAAACACATATGATATTTGTCATTTTTTAAAAGTCCACCGTAGGCTGCTTTTACATAACCATTTTTTTATTGTCTTTTAATAATATAGAGAAAAACAAGTCTACTTTGCTCTTTACACTTTTCAATTTTGCAAGGCATCATTTGCTTTTTAAATTGCAGATACTTTCTGTGTTTCTTAAACATGCCTAAGAGTCACTTGTCACCAGCCACATTAAAATATCATGCTGATTAAATAATGCAAAAAGACCTGGCTTAAAATGAAATAGGCAGGAAATTAAAAATTACATTTGACACCTCATTTTTTTTTTTTTTTTAAACTCAAACCACTGAAAAGGGGAAGAAAGGTTAAAACTACAAAAATTCTTTTATCTATCAAATTCATCTAAGAGATTGAAGAGGGAGGCTGGTGTCTCTGTCTGCAAGTTGTACCATCACACTGTCACCTATATTTACCAACAGCCTGTTAAAACCTGGACTGACAAGAGAACACACAGGACAATCCAGGATGCTGTAAGCAACAGGAACCGTGGTCCAGGAGGTGACACTACTCCCGCCAGCCAAGGGGAATGTGCTCCTTTTGGCTTTGGAGCACTCTGAACCCTATGCTCAGAGCAAGAAACAAAACAGTTTTCCTGATCATAGATCTTTAATGATTTCAGGTCATTTATAGGGTTAAAGATACTGATTTCACTGGGCAATTCTGTTCATTTTTCAATTCTCCTAATAGAGCGCACATCCTCTGTGTACTTTCTTGGAACTGACATGGCTCTATTTTAAGTGCAGATGAAGTGATTTCAAGTGATTCATATATCTCTTCCAGCTGAAAAACACTGTCCTAATCCATTTCTTCAATAATCTGTCTGATGTATTTCAATGTTGTTGAAAGGTACCTCCAGAAGCTGCTGCTAAGTTTCAGCTATTCTCAGAGAAACAGAAATAATCAATAGAAAATACAAGAAGACCTGCTCTGCCTAGAAACAGCCCACAAGAGAATCTTGAAATGAGCTGATGCTATCTAAAATCCCACGGTCATCCTTGGAATAAGTAGACTAGAGGTTTAGCAAGTAGTGATGACCAATGAGCTTGTGCCCAATGAATATCCAAAAGGTCCGGTAATTTGCTGATTACACCAGTACCAAGAGGGGTGCTCACTCATCAAAAGCATCTAAGTAATTGGGGTCCCTATCTTAACAGTAAGATTGCTTAGATAGTTCTAGCAGAGCAGATGCCTATAAAAGAAACAAGTCTCCCCTGTGGAAAGCTGATACATTTTGCTGACTCACTTCATAGTCAGGTAACAAGGGGATGTAATAAACCACAACATGCTGCCTTGATCCATTAAAGCTTCATTAAGTGGAAGTGCTGCCCTACCAGTTAATTGACCACAAAGATAGGTCCAAAAGATTATGGGCGAGCTTGACTTCCTCCTTAAGTGGAAGCCAGAGCTAGCAGTAAGCTTTCACCAGCCTCTGCTTTTTTCCTTCTGTAGGAGTTCCTCACACAGAGCTCAGGTATAGTACAGACAAATGGCTGACATCAAACAGCTGCAATGGGTCCATTGGATACATTTCTGTGGTGATGAACAAGGAAACATGGTGCTGAAAATGAGGACATCCATTACTCTTCTTACAGTGGTGGCCAGAGGAGCTTGATCATTGCTGGGTATGGTCAGTACTATCTACACTCAAGGTAGACATACTTAGCTAATGACCATAATACCACTTTCTAATAGTGAAAAAATATTTCAAATCTAAAATACTAACACTGTAACAGAAAAATAAAATAAAATAAAAATAGAATGAGTAATCACCAGGGCTGAGACCAGACTGGAAAGAAAATCAGAAAGTCTGTCTTGAAAGCAGGGAAGACAGAAATTCAAAAACAAAGAGGAAAAAAGGCCTGTAAGAATAAAGACATGAGAAAAGAGGGAAAAACTAGATGGAATGAGTCCAGCAGCTGCAATCAAGATGGGCCAAATAGATTTGTGGACCAACTGTAGGATACTGAAAACAGGATATATGCAGCTTGTGGACTCATCCCTACAGTCTGGACAGAGAGAAGGGTAGTCATTTTGCAATAGACAGCTATGGTCAGCATTAAGCATGATGCTGTCATACAGCATAGTCTCAGCTGCTCAGCCTGCCTCCTTCCTTTCCTTTATCTTCCCCATTTAGACTATGGCTGAGTTTGCACCAGTAGGGTAATAGCTTAAGAAAGAAAAGTTTTTTAAACAAACACCACCTATCTAGTTTAGCCTCTTTCCCTATGTGGCTCCAAGCAAGACTCCTTGATATTCTGGCAAGCATGCATGAGTAATCTAATGCAGTCAGAAGGTGCTAGGATCAAACCACATAGCACAATTATTAAGACTGATGTGAAAGGTTGCTGGTATCCTCCTGGCTTATTTACAGGAATGGCAGGAGACACCTAGACAAAGAAGACACAGAATTCTACAAAGCAGGGAAGAAGACATTGCATACAGTGCATGCATTATGAGCAAACAAAGTCCAACAAACTTAAGAAAACATTTCTGAGAAGTCTGAAGTTTTAGCTTGTCAATGATCTTCCCTAAAAACTAGACTCCAACAGAGTGATTTTTCTTTCCCAAAGATTCAGAGACCAAACAATTTAAATGTCATCTCTGGAAAAAAAAAAAAAAAAAAAAAAAAAAACTCCTCTCATAATCTGTGGGTAATCAACAATTTCATGCATTAATAATGAGAGTCAAACACCACAAGCACTTCAGTGGGTGAATAAGGCATAAGGAAAACTATCCATCAGTGGGAGATAGTATCAGCTTTTGTGTATAGGTTATCTCAGAACAGCATTACACAACCCCAGCCAGCAGATTTCTAAACACAGGAGAACAGCTTCTGCCCCACACTGCTCAAATTTTTCCTTCTGCAATTTTTAAAGACATTTTCATAACACATTTTACAAGCCCAGATATATATTCCTATTGCAGAATTTTTAAATCCCCATACTTAAGTGAGGTCAGATCCCAAAAGAATTGTCTGAACACAGATATAATACAAGGAAAACTTCCAAATTACTGAACAAGAATCATTAATATTATTACTTGATGCATACTGTATTTCACTGACTCAAACTTTTAACCCCAAATCTATGTAATTAAATGTATCATGGCAAACACATTCACAAAGAATCTGCTATTTGTACATAATCAAGGAATCTTATATGGCACTCCAGTTAATAGTAAAAGATCTTATCTCTAAGTCTCACTATATGGGTCATGACTAGTATTAGAAAGGATTGCTGTGTCTCAAAATTGAACAACAACAAACAAGGGAGCTACAGAAGAGGGATAACAAACACAGCAGACCAATAGAAAGAAACATACATCCAAGGCACTATGTCACTGCCCTACTTCATTTATAAAAGACAGTTGGGCTAGTAATGAGCATTAACTTAGTTTACTTTTTTTAATGGTATGACATTATTCTAGACGTATGTCTTCAGTCAAAAGAGACATGTCACAGTAGCTTACTTTTGTTAGTTTTAAAATCCAACGTAACTACAAAAATAGTTAAGAAGCAAAACCATTTAGGAAAGATATGAAACTCAAATAGGACACATGGAAAATCTATTTTAAAAACAATTTACCCCAGAATAAATGCAAAATGAACATAAACAGACCCATTTACATCTTGACTCTCTGTAAATGTTTAATGTGAAAAAATGTGATAATTAACGTTTCTATACTCTTATGCTTAAGGAGTCATTACAATCAGCCTTTGTTTGCTACAGAGTTGGCAGCATGGACCTGCTGCATTTGAGAAGGGAATGTTTTAGGGTCATTTAACATTATATCACTCTTGGTGATCCAAGAGCTGCTATAATTCTGCCAAAGAGTATAGAGGGTTCCCCAGTCAAGTTTCATCCTGATTTTGATTATTGTTTATCTCTAGTCCACGTCTGAATAGTTGTAGTAAAATAGAGGAAGTTTTACTCCTGAATTTGAGGTCAGCTTGTAATGAACCATGGTTTCAATCGCATGAACAGCTGCTTCTTTTATAAGCAAAAAGGGTTCACTTACAGTTCAGGGTTACACAGTAATAATTTAAGGAACAAGGAAGCTTCTATTCATTTCTTTATTTTTTTTATATGTTTTTGAAACATTTTGACATCTGAGTACCTATAGTGGACTTGTCTGAATAGAATGTAATATTGACACTATTCTTTGGAGGAAAAAAAAAAAGAACAAAGTGAATTTCAAAACCAGAAATACAGTAGACCTATCAATCATCATATAAAAGCCTTTTTCATTGAGAACTTCATTTTTTTGTAGCAAGAAAAACTATTATTGAACTTCTAAAACTTTGTAACTCAAGTTAAAAGGGACATAGTAAATCAGGTGGGCTCCTTGAAAATATGATGAAAAATATCTCACAATGACAACAAACCAAAAATAGAAAACGGCCAAAAAAAAAAAAAAAAAGACAAAAAACAAACAAATGATATCACTAAAATCGGTTGGACATAAAATTTCTCACAATTAACTAAGATCTCAACAGAAATGTTTTCTTCCCCATCTAATTTGCAAGTGTTCTTGATAAGCTGGAATCATTTGTATGAATTACAGAACTGAGTAACTAAGAGAAGATTACCTAGGAAATTTACATTTCCTTACTTTTGCTCATTTGTCCAACTGAGATTTGTTAATGTACTTGTAAGTTGAATGTGTTTAAGAGGTGAATTTAACAGACATCTGGCATTTGTCATCTCGAACATATTATGGCTTCCCATTTTTGCCAAAGTCCATGTTGATGCTTTTTTGTTAATCACCTTATTTGTTTTTGGCAGTGGACAAGGCACTGGACTGGAAGCCAAGAGATCCAGGCTGTATTCCTGGCACAGCTATTTACTTGTCATATGATCCTAGGTAAATCTCTGTGGGCAAGATTTCCTCATAGTGATTCTTAATCATCTAAGAAATCCTCATGGCAGTTCATTGAAGCTCACTCTTAATTTCATATTTTAGCATTTGCTGTTGTGTATTAAGAGCTCCTTATTTAGTCCCAGAACATCTGAAAGCTCTGTTTCACTAAACAGAGAATGCTCACTTCAGAAATTCCTTTAAGATAAGGCTCCATCTTTTCCATTTATGTTCTACTAAAGGTCTTACACACCGTCATGGATATGTTAGGGTTTCTCCCTTGAGCAGCAGACAAACTGTTTTGTTGTTCATGATCATGGGCTAAGCATGAACCTGCAGATTTTTACCTTTCCCCCCCCAGGAATAAATAAATATTCCTGTTTCCCACTGAACATCCTCTCTTCAAGGTAGCCAGCTAGTATTCCAGCTAGTATTGCAGAAATTCAATAACTGGAATAGAGTAGTATCTCAAATCTTAAGACTAAAATTAAAACCGATTTCTTCTTTTACTTGTCTTTCCTTTAAATACCCAGCTGTTTCCAAGAAAACAAAAAGAGTGCCTTTGATCATATGCATAATGCAATTCAGGAACAAGCATTCATCCAGAAGTATCATGAAAGCAAAGAGAATTTTGTAATGAGATTTCCCCAGAACCTTGCAGAGACCTCATCTCAAATCAGTGCCACTCATTGGATCAAAGCAATCTGAGCTGTTCTAAAACTGTAATGTACTTGAATTTCTATTTATTTCTTTTCTTTCATTAACAAGTAGCCAAGTTCAAGCATGAGTATTACTAGCAGTAGTTTCGTAGATAACTAAAAGTTCAATAAAACTTAGTGGCATTAGGTTTGGTTTCTTTGTTTAGTACTTTAGTGCGATGATAGCAAGGTAAATCCAAACCCACGTGTCTGAGAGTTTTATTTTACCTAGCTGACAAAGCTATGGCAACTTCTAACTCACCTTAAGGAAAACTGACAAGGAATTCTGAATCCTGAGCCCAGTTCTAGATGAGTCAGTGCCCAGAATTTAGGGGTAGATAGCTTCTTATCTCCCAGGACACACTCAACGGGAGGACTAGTTGATGGAGATAGACTCCCAGAAGGAAAGTAACAATAACATTAAACATGTGAAAGGGTACATGACTATCAGGCTGTGCCTTTAGTCTGCTTCCATGGTTGAACTGTTAGTTGTCTGATAACTCAAACAGGCTCTTGGCTCCTCTCTGAAGTCACTGAGGTAGGGATGAGCTAATTCAGCATTTCATGTGACCTAATTCAGAAAATCTGCAGCTATTCCACTACCGCATACACTGTTCTCTAAAGTTATTTTCTTCAAGTCTATGCATCTCTAAGACTTGGAAACTTGTATTTCTGAGACCTGTTGCTCTCCACATGTCCTCCTTCCTCTCTACTAGTTGCTGTAATTCACATCATTACCAGATGAGAAAGTAACTCACTGGTCAAGGTATACTAAGCTCAGATTTCATGTTGATTAGCCCTTTTTAAAATATCACAGAAAGACTGGCAGGACACACTTCCTGCCATACATTCAAGGGCAAAACACATGAGGTAGAATAAATAGCATGATGGAAGTGACCTCTCCAGGTCTCCTATCCTAGTAACAATTCTTGCCAATTCATGGAGAAAAAACATGTGTCACTGGATTACTGCAAGTTCCTGATTTAAAACAATTTTTCTTCCTTCATTTTCAATGGAGAAAAAGTCCTATGTTTCTAATACACAATGTTTTTTATTCTCACATCCAACTAGATTCGCTCTTATTCTTCTCCTCCGTATCATCCCATTTTTCTATTTTTGATGTTTCCTAAAGTAAAGATGAATTCCTGAAGCAGACACACAATCAGCAAAGCATTGCTGCTGCTGTCCCTTCATTCTTGCACTATGCATTACAAACTTTATTTCCTTTTTTTTTTTTTTTTTTCCTTTACAAAACTAAGATATTTTTGTAAAGCAGACAGTCCATCTCACAGGTCTGTATACCTCTTTCTACTTAAAAATTAGCTTTGGGATTCTTGTTTTGAACTCAAGGAATGGCAATTATGACTGTACCAACGCTCTGTGCCAATCCAAGGAATAAGGTATGGCACTTAAAAGGTGCAGATGTGCAAAAACCTTGCATAGTTATGCAATTTTCACTCCTGGAGCTGTAAGGTTTCCAACAGGGAAGTTGCTCAAGCCCTTCAAATGACAAGCTGTACTTTCATTTTTCAAAAACAAAGGTATCTGAATTTTGGGGTAGACAACATCCAGAGTATCAAGGGATGAACTCCTGGAAAGTAACACCAATTTTTGCTATTTTCTGAAATAACTAGGGAACCAGTGATTAAAAGGTCTGTGTGATGAGAAAAAGGTTTGTGCACAGCACAGGCTTTTGGAAGTATGATTTAAAAATTCCTAATGAAGCTGCATCAAGAACACTTGCGTTTGAATTGAAAGATGGGCTAGCCTTTCACAATACTTGTGTGGCTTTAAATGTGACCCCCCTTTGACTGCTTTACCTTTGTGGTTCAATAGGTTCAATAATATTTGCCTTTAAAGGATCCTTTCATTTCCCCTAACTACAGCTCATCACTGTTCGAGTCTAGGTTTTCTTATGAGTTACATAATTTCTGGATTCAGAAAGTACAGGCCAAAAACTGAAGTTTAACACAACAATCTCAATGTCAAGGTGAAAGAAAGGAGGGAACAGCCATTGTATCACTAAGCTGCTTTCCATGGTAAACCACCATAGCCTACAGTTGTGTGAAAGACTGTCAGTGCACCCCAAACTCAGATTAACATGGCCTTTTCTCCCCCTCCTTATTTCAATTGCTTGTTGCATGAGATAGAAGCTGGTGAACAAATCAAACCTTTGCAGGATAACATTAAGGAAAGCTACATATCATTCCTATATTCTAGGACTGCACAAATAGAAAAAGAAAAACATACATGTGGCTTCATGTTTGAGTTTCTGCCTGTTCAAACACAGTTATCCCAGATGCTGTTTTCATCGTTATATACCAGGCAAGGAAATGGCATGCAAAGAAGACATCTTCATGAAAAGATCATCAATGACTATTAAAATGGTACCTGCCTGTGCACAAGTGCAGTTGTATATTTTATTGCTAATGTTTAATGGTTTCTCTATGTAAAGTAGCCTTTCAAAAATTGTAGCAGTCTAGCTCCTCCTGATCTGGCTTAGAAATTTGCAGAGTTCATATTTTCATAAGTTCTCATGCAAGCTCAGCATCCTACAGAGAGAAATGGATTCTCCTTTCACATGATACTGACAACCCTACTCTTGTTTTGAGCTGCTGCAGAGTATATATGAAAAGCACTCCTAAATATGTAGCTAAAATGCAAGAAAGAAAATAGGTTCCTTCAGAGCCTTTTAACTCTGTTTAGGACCAAGTAAGAAAAGGAGAATACTGAGGTATAAACTCAAAGGGTGAATATTTCCTCAGATTCCACAGTAAGAATGTTGCTTAGAGACCAAAGTATTTGAAGAAAAAACAAATGGACATGTAAATAACAAGGACTAATAAAAATAATGATAGTAATTCCAGCAGAGCATACAAGAATAAAAAACTCTTTATTGCTAGGGAATATGAATTCAGAGATTATGACAAAGTAGCTGCTGAAACAGGAGCAGAGAACTTCAACAGCCATTTAATCCCTTTTGTTTTATAAGACTCATCCATAGCTGAAGTGATTGAGTATGGTAGGAGAAGTTCTCCAAATGATGCTAAAAGTTTATCAAGTGTTCTTGAAGCAGAATAATTTTTGGATTAAAAGATGCTTTTCTAATTCATTTTCATAAAATTAGGTTCTTACAATTGTATTATTTGCATGTCTGCCATTCTTTCCCATAATTTTTATTACCGTTAACTGGATTAAGCAAACTCTGAAAGCTAAGTACCAGTCTCAAGATCTCAAACTCATATATACTTCATGAATTTAAAAAGTGAGTATAGAAGCATTCACCAGCAATATCATTGAAAGACAGTAGCCTTTATTTAATAGCCACCCATTCTGCATGGCCTGCTTGTTGATTAATTTGAACACATGAAATAACTAGCAAATAAGTACACTTACATCTAAACCAACTAAGGACATGCTGCTGCTTCTTGTACTAGCAGCAAAAACGTATGTGAGTCACAGGTGTTTTTCAACAGAGGAACAACTGTCTGAGGCAAGGAAACTCTATAGCATAAAATGGAGTTAGAGTATGGCTGGGAACTGAGGACACAGGACATAAATCTATAAGAACAGAACTTCTAAAACTTAAACCATTGACAGAATGATTTGTTCACTGTGGTCAAGGATATCTCAAATCATGGAAATAACAACATGCTTCTACTTGTTGTTCATCACCCTCTAGCTAAAAAGAGGAGTAACAATTTACCTGATACCCAAAGAGCAGTGCAACTCCAGCAGTAAAATTTAAATTCATAAGACTTGTGCTACAATCAAACAGTCTGAATTTGGAGAACATAGCAGCACTTGTGGCAGAGAGAAGGTGGCAATTCTCTTCTTACCAAAGAAGGAATGGTCAACAAGAAGTAACAATTGGCTCGCATGTAATTGCCAAACTACAAGGCATATAATCTTTAATTGTAAAAAATGATTTATTTGTGTAACAGTTTTTCAATGTATCTTTTTACCTACCAAAAGAGATTTTTTAAAAAATAGAATTGTACTTTTTTAGCCTTGGAGCATAGAAAAGCATTTAGTATTGTCTCAGTAAGATCCTTTTTCTGAAGCTGAAACGTTCTTAAAATGCTTTCACGCTATTAAAAGTTACATATTGTTTCAAAAAATGCATTCAATGGTAAAAACAAACAAAAAAAAACACGTATCTTTAAGAGTAAATTCTATCATATTCTTAAAGCCTGTAGAAAGAACACATAATTTACACTCCCATCTCACATACAGCAATGAAAAGATTACTTCCATAAAAATAGAATTTATGGATTATAGAAATGCATTAAATGCTAATTTTAAGGTCATACATCATCTTATTTGTACACAAAGAGATCTTCCAGATGTATTTTAATGTATTAAAACTTTCAATTTTAAACAAACTTAAGTTTACATAAGAATCGTATGTGTGAAAGCAATGTAAACATACATTTGAGATCAGAATATAGGCTATACTTGAGGAAATGGTGGGTTTTGCTTTTTTTTATATATATATTTTTTATTATTTTTTTGATATCCTCTAGAAAATTTTGCCCCATAACATGCAGTGCTCTTCAGGCTTAATTTAAAGACCTCTTGAATTTATTTTATTTACTTATTTATTTTTAAGCTAGAAGATCTTCGACTGCCTTCTTTATTAGCACAACATGGATATGAACCAAAGGTCATTTGGGTAAAGATGTATGTGAAAAGAGTCCATTCTTCCATGAAGAGAGATCTATAACTTGGCCTACAATTCCAGGCTAGAACCTTGTGAGAGAGACAGAGAAGGAGGAGCTGGAAGAGCAAAAAAAAAGGCAAAAAGCAAATAGATATTGCCATGCAAGTCAAAGGGAATAATTCTCTCCCCTGTTACGATTCTGGAGCCTTGCAATTTCACAAGGTCTGTGGGATGGTCTCTACAAGAACACACAGAGAATTTATCCACCTTGCAAGAAGGAAACTTCAGGTTCCAAAACCATCCAGAGGGACATTGTACAGTGAGTTCACATTGGAATTCAGACCGTGTCACTGCATTCTACTCTCAAAGTACAAAGCATGTGTTAAGATACCAAGCAGGAGAAGCATGTATCCAACAAAGCAGGGACGTTTTTTTAAACTTAAACTAACAACAGCACAAACAATAATTAGACACAACATAAAATCACAAAGGAAAAACAGCAATGATAAAATGTAAGGATTAAAATAAAACTTTAATAACATTCTATGTGTGTAAAAAGAGAATGTCAAGAATAGCACTTCCATATCATGCCAAATACAGATTCTTAATGTTTTTAGAGAGCTAAACAGAAAACACACACCCACAAACAAACGCGAGATGTTCTTATCACTTAGAAAGGTGGAACAGACTTAAATAAATAGCTGCTAATATCTCAAACTTAATGCAGGGAGTGAAAAAATATTTAAAGCACACAATGTTTGCTTCCTTTTGCTTTACAGCGTTGTATGTTTCCATCCTCATAAGTTACAGCAAGCAAATCCAACTACCGTTTGCGTTAAACCAAGGAATCAGCAGCTCACTGAAATTCCAAGTTGAAATCCACAAGAGTTAATAGAAGTTACTGCTGCCTAGTTTCTCGTACCTTCAGTCACACAGATTAGTACCATTAAATACACATTTAAAACAACAGCAACACAAGAAATAGGCAATAAAACTTCGAAGAACTACAGCAGTTAGCTTTCTTACTGTATCAGGGACCAAGGTGAATATGCAATCCACTCTTGGCCCAGTATAAAGATTCATCAGATAGATAATGCTTCATTTATACACCTTCACTGAAGAGGAGTTTTCTTTACAGAGATAAGACTGCAGCATGCACACTTACGTATGAGTGCATATGCACAATGAAACACATCTCAGGACCACGGAAATCCCATTAGACTGTAAAGGTTTGTGAATGAAATACAGAGGCCCCACAGAAGGCTATCAACGATGAGCTACATTATGGACTGAGAAACAACAACATGACTTTAAAAAACTAGAACCTGTAGGTAGAGCCACACTAATGCAAAACAGACTTCTTGAATTGCATGTTTTTTCAAACCATTCTGAAAGCTTCTCTTGATAGAACCATTCACAAACTATGCTCAAGGACCTGCACACTGCTGTTTAGAAAATCCAATTAGCTCTAGCTACAACATCAATTCCTATTATCCCATTATGCACCAATTTTCCATTGTGCCCTTATTATGCTATTATAATTTTTTTTAAAAGTATACCAGAAGTACCAGTATTGCCATACTTTCCTATACTTTGCCCTCCCATTCTGCTTATTCTCATAAAACAGTAAACTATGAGCAAAAGATGACATTTATACTTCTGTGGATACACTCAGGTTATCCAGACCAAAGTTTCTGCCAACATATTTCAGAAACTATTGTGTAAATTCAAGTATTGTCCCGTCACTCTGATCTGTTTTAGAGATACAAAATTACTAAACCAGGACTCAGCTATGACTTTCTTTAGGATAGTCAAGTTACATAAGGAAGAATAGAGACACTTGATGTAACTAAATACTAGCTGGAATAAATGGCAAGATTTTTTGTTTAAACAGGTCAAATCTTGTGGTCAGCATTCAGAAAAATTCAAGAGTGAGGTTAATGGGATTCCTCCCTGAACAACTAGAGCAAATTCATCTCTTTGATAATGAAAATAAATTAATTCTGTAATTTCAGAGATTTGAAGCAGATCAGAAGAACCAGGCTATGTTTTTATCTTTTCATCTTAATATACAGCAGATTGCATTGTATTTAGAGGATGACAGTTTCTTCAAGGCTCTCTCTCAAAGTTAGGGCAAAACACGATAACATTCACCACTGCTTCAGTCACTAGTCACGCTACTTTAGTCTACATTATTTATTGGATCACAACGATCAAATCCTTCTTTTGACCCCAAACTTTGAAAAATACCACAGACTGTTAAAATACTTACAGTAAAAGCATCCATCTAATCTTTCTACTCCAGCAAAACAGAATGCTCTATCAGGAATGAAAAACTGGTTTCACTGAGGCTCACTTGACATAGGAATGAACTCAGTGAGTATGGAAGGTAAAGACAAAGGGTGTTAAAATAGGAGTGAAATGTTGCAAGGAGCGTTTCCCCTTAATGAATTACTGGGAGATTTGTAGCAGGCCAGCCAGGGTAAGTCTTTCAGCATGTGTATCCAGAAGTGTCATGGATTTGCTGCACTATATCGTTGCTGCCCTTTCCATGAACTGGGCAGTTTCCTTTCACCAGTTTATTTTCACTTCTATTCTGGCAGCTGTCTACAGCAGTAGACATTTATCTTAAATAATTTGCTACTTGTTGAAGAATTCATCGGGGGAGGAGGGAGAGAAATAGCCATTCTTGGTGCACCATGTCATAACTGATTAAAAAGAAAATTCAATAAAGATAAAACAGATTTCCCACAGATTTTTTCCTCATTTCAGAGGAGATCTTGCACATGTAGCAACCTTCCTCCTTCCCCCAGAACAAAACAATACCAGAACATGCTGGATTTACCTTTCAATTATTTTAGGTAGCAAAATTTGTGGAAATCATTTGCTTTTACTTAAATCCTCCAAAGGATTTTCTTTGCAGAAAAAAGCTCAAGGATGACCACAGTAAAAAATAAGCCTACGAATTGTAATACGGGTTAAGGCTTTTCCTATCTTTCTCACATTACTAACTTATTGCAGTTATTAGGCAGAGTCTTCGATGCAAACTACTTATGTTCAGCAGCTAACCTGAAGATCAAAGTTTCTGGAACAATAGATGGGACAGTGGAAATTCAAAGAGGTAAGAGCAGGATCTAATAGAGGTAAGAGCAGCATTAAATGGGGAATGTGAGTTATGTGTACATAACCTTAATTTTTGCATCAAGCAGAATTATCATCTGCCCAGTTTGTAGAGTACTGTGCAGGAAAAAAGAAATGCCAATGTCAAATATTAATGGCAATATAGATGTTCCAAGCAGAAAGAATAGAGGAGAGAAGAAGAGGAAAGATGGGAGATAAAAACAAACAATCAAGCAAAAAACACTGAAACGTTTCTAATCTCCTTAACAGCTACAGTTCTGGGAGGCTGACAGTGGGTGTTGTAAAGCAGTTTACTGTTTGGTAATTTTTATTAAATAGGAGTTAAAGCAACATGGGAAAGAGTGAAAATAAAATCTTGTTCTTATGTTGCACATACGAAACCCAGGGGATAAACTGGTATTTCAAGCACTGGTTGTTACGAATGATACGATGAAAGACCAGTAGCTGTTAAACTTTAATGGTTTTTGAGACTTTATACAAATTCTGTGAAGTCAGAAGTTCACTGCAGCAGGTGAAAAACCAGGCAAGCCTCCCTTGCCCTCATTTGCTGTCATTTGAATGCAATAGTTTACGCTGCAAGTTTGCATACTGTAGTTCCACAATAAAGTAAGCAGAATCGTAATTCGCTATTTAGAGTAGCTCATCTTTCCAGACTGAGCTAGCACTAAAACTATCCATTTCACAATTGCAGAGCTAAAAAATCCATTGCTTACATAACACATTTGTTATACTTGCAGTGTGTACTGTTTCAGTTCCACTACCTCAGAAAAGTTTCAAATGCAGAAAAACAACAGGTAAATTTGAAAAACATGATATTTTCTTTTCACCATAAAGACTGAGTAATAACTAACTGGCATTCTCTAAATGGAGATTAACAGTGTTGAACCAGCTGTTCTCCATTTCACAAGTGTCTATGTCCCAGAAGTACCCAGGACAGATACTCTTTGGAAAGTTTTACCTCCAGAGTTCAAATTCAAGTTTAAACAAAACAAGAACAAACAGAACCTGCACCCCAACACCCTCCCTCCCAAAATCTCCACAACATGCAACAATACTTCCTCACTCTGCATTCATCTTCAGCAACAGGTATGAATTGTTAAACAAAGTTAGTAAAAATATATATATAAAAAAAAAAAGTTAAAAAGTTATGTGTAACACAATAATGGAAAGTGTGTTAGACAGGAGTTATAATCAGAACCTCATCTGAAATGCCCTGATTCAGCCTAACATTTCAGCAGAAAAATGGACTTCAGATATGCAAGTCAGACTCCCTGAAGTTGCACAATACTAAACCAAGGGCTTGGATTCCAGTTAAAATCAACACCAGACAGATTTGCTCCAGTTCTCATCTGTTTGTTGGTTGAAAGTTTCATGAGAATATGAATTTCCATGAGGACTGTGTTTCAAAGAGCAGACATCTTACAAGACTTGCTAACCTCGAAATATTTCCCTTGGAATCTTACAGCATGTGGATGCTATTCCTTATGTGCCCATTTTTTCAATCCAACCTTAAATTATACTGGACCTAAACCTCTTTACTAATTATTCTTAGGGGTGTGCCAGTTGGAGTACCATTTGTACTCCCCCCTATTTAGAGGCTTACAATATTTAAATTTTAAATTTAAATGTGCGGTGGAAGGCCCATCAATCTGCTTTCTTCCCTATGAAGAAAGGCTGAGAAACCTGGGTCTTTTCAGCCTGGAGAAAAGAAGACTGAGAGGGGATCTCATCAATGTTTACAAATACTTGAGGTGTGGGAGACAGAGGGATTTGGCCAACCTCTTTTCAGTGGTTTGTAGGGACAGGACAAGGGCTAATGGCCACAAAATGGAGCACAGGAAGTTCTGCACCAACACATGAAAGAACTTCTTCACAGTAAGGGTGACGGAGCACTGGAACAGGCTGCCAAGGGAGGTTGTTGAGTCTCCTTCTCTGGAGATATTCAAGGCCCGTCTGGACGCCTACCTGGGCAGCCTGCTCTAAGGAACCTGTTTTGGCAGGGGGGGTTGGACCCAATGATCTTTTGAGGTCCCTTCCAACCCCTACAATTCTGTAATTCTGATTCTGCTATGTTTACCTGGGACAGAGCATCTAAAATGGAGAGGAACACCAGCACTGTGTTATAAATTCTGAAGATCATCAAAAACATTTGACATAAGAACCAATTGACTCAGGTGATATGCTTAGCTGACCAAAAGTAGTGTGAAATGATCACACTTAGGTACTTTCAAAACTAGACAAGCTTCTATCTTTTATTTTGCAAAGGACTACCTAATGCATCATCAGGAGTGGGGTTACCATTGGTTTTGTAGCAATACACATATGCAAGTCAAAGGGTTGATGAGACACTTATCAGTGCTTTTGAACTAAAAGCAAAGTTAGACCTAATCACATATGAGGTAACAAAGAAGGTGGAGGCAGTCAGGGGCCTGCATGTTAGTCAAAAGACAACAGGAAATACTGTCAGAATGCAGGTACCTAGCAAAATTTGTGCAGTCAATGAGTCAAATCTTGCTGCTTTTCTTCAGAACTCAGCCTGATGGCCAGATTGCTAATGTAATGGTGGCTCTTGCCAAACCAACATACCATTGTCAGCTTCTCTATTCACAGCTGATTCAACATAAGCTAAGGTTATGCAATATTTCACATTATATTATCAACTGCCTATAATTTTGCAAATCCTCAACTGATTAATTTGAATGCTCCCATTCTTCTCTGCCCTGGAACAGTCTTCTGGAGAACTTCAGTGCAATTGTACCACTGCTCCCTTAAATGAGATTAGGAAAGGAAGAATAACTTTGCCCCATCAAAACATGCAGATGACAATGCCTAGCGCAATCACGTTTAAGAACAAGGACTTAAAAACTTGGCTCAGCACACCATTTTTTGTACATGTATAAGCTCAGTATGAAGACCAGGATGAAGAATCAGTGGATGGGGGGGAAGGCAGAAAAAAGGACCTTAGCAAAAGGACTCGTCCACAGATTAATTACTGCTTCATGAGTGACTGAGGACAACAAGCTAAAGTGCTGTCAGCCCAAAAAATCTGACAGAAGTCTCTGTGGGATTGATTCTTTGAAATTACATCTTGTGGAAATACACTGATGTTGTTCACAAATATTTTTTCTATTTAATTTCCTTTAAAAAAAAAAAACAAACAGCCAATAATAATCAAAATCCTTCAAAGGATAAGGAACATCTTTTTCTTTTCCTTCATAAATCAAGTCTACACACGTCATACTGGAGACCCAAACTTAACAGACATTCTTGCACCAACTTCCCTTCACCTCAGTCATACTTCACATAAAGGCAGGAGTACCCTGTCACCTTGTGGAGCTGCTCTGAAAGCAAATTGTCTTAGCTGTGGTTAAGCCTTAGCATTCCAGAAGGCACCTTTGAGAAAACTCAGTAACTCAGTATGCATCACACATAAGGAAGACGATTTGACCTTCAAACTCTAAACAGCAGTATTCTCCAATTAAATGGAATAGGCACGCAACTGCCATTGCATGCAGTTAAAAAAGGAGTCTGTCAGAAATGTGTGTTAAGTCATGGTCATAGGCCAAATATTTCTACATTTCTTCTCCTTCATGCTTTCCCTGATTTAAAAACAAAAACAAAACAAAAAAAAACCACTATGGATTTAGCAGGGCAGAAAAAGAGAGAAAGCCAAACCCAAAAAGCTCTTACATGGTTTATTTACTTAAAAAAACATGTTTTTATTGTAATCTGAACAAGGCTCAGTAACTACATTCTGGGAATTAAAGATTCAAACCCTGTGTTCTTAATTTCTTTTATTCCACAGAGCCAAGCCTTTCACAGATGCTGCACGGTCTAGCAATGGTCAGAGAAGACTGAGAGCCATTAGGATACCGAGTCCTAGTCCAAATTCACAGCACTGACTCATAGTCTGGGACAAGTCACTTGACCTCCTATGCCTCAAAGAGTCCAGCTGGAAAATACAGAAAGAAAAGCAGCAAGCCTGAATGAGAAACAGTTATTATGACTAAGATCAGCTCCTGGATAAATCAAACATCAAATAAAATGTGTTTTCCATATGGAAGCTGCTTTCCTAAAGTGGAACAAAATGTAAATGCCTGTCAATTATAATTATCTGAGAGGCAAGTGGTGAGAAAAGCAGCTCTGGGACAGACTAACAAAAAGACTCAACTAGGAATGAAGGACAGTTTTTGAGGTATAGAGAAATGAGAGATGGAAGATAGTTGGGCATCTGGCACAAACAGAGGTGAAACCATGATTTGAGGAGGTCAGAGAAAACAATGTGTCTGAGTCAGAAAAGGTCACTTATTCAATATTCCAGCTGTAAGATGAAAGAATGCAAGTGGAGATTTTTCAGAGCAGAGATCACAGATGTAAGAACACCTAAAAAGTAGATTGTTATTTGAAAATGCCACTGACATATGATGAATCCATCCTCTCAGGCCAAACAATTTCTCATCAACTCCCAATTTTACCTTTTCCTTTTCCCCTCTTTCACTTCTCTAAGCCGTAATCCCTGTTTTCCCAGGTTTCCCATTCCATCAAGGAATCCAGTCTTTTAACTAAATTACAATGTCCCAATCTTAACTTCAATAATACTGCACTGCTTTAAATATTGGACCATCTGAAAAATCCTGGTCTTCTACGATACTGCTAATACCCTCACGTCACAAATGTGCCAATACAAGATGAAATATTCCGTAGGAAACAGTACATATATTTCAGCCAGGTCCTATACTTGCACATTCACCAACAGATACAAGTGCTGTGCATCCAAAAATGATCACTGCTGCTCTGCTGCTATAAAGACATCCTCACAGAAGCCCAAGAAATAAAGCTGTATGTTTTCTTTCCATATAGAAGATGAGCCGAGTCTACCATGTTCTGGACCACACACTAGCTGACCAACAGTCATTCAAAATTGCTACAAGCACATCTGTGTCAGAAGCTAACCAGATCCCAGGTAGCATAAAAATGACATTTTGTCTGTTCTGTCTCTTCTTAGCTGTGCTTTCTGCATGTTTTTATGACAGAAAACCATTCCATTAAAATACAGTGTTTTTGAGAAAAACATATTTCCAATACGTAAAGAACAGCTAAGTATCAGTGTCATTTCTTACTGGTATTTATGAGGCTAATATGAAGGTGAATAGGTGACACTGCAGGTAATACAGATGATTTTTTTAAGAATTAATACCTTCCAGAAGCATGTAGAAAACAAACAGCAAAGGAAAAAAGAACATCATCTGAACCTGGAATAGATACTGATTCTGCAGCATTACCACAAACTTGCAGATTTACCTGCCACAACTTTATGCTTTTAGAGAAAACAAAACCTACAAAAAATTCAGATGTCTATGGAATAAAATGTAGGCTGAACAGACAATCAGTGTCAGTAGTGAATTGTGAACCAAGCGAAACAGCTAGAGTCTGAGAAGCATCCAGCTACAAATTACACAGAGAATAATATAAAGAAAGTGATTTCCTTGGACTGACTTCACAGAGCTAGAACAAATTGTGAGTGTGCTGTATGAACAGCATTATCCAGTTCAAGTTGGAAACAACATCAGGAAGTCCACTAATATAACTGACCAAAGAAGCAATTCCTGTGAAGATTGGTAGAGCTTATTCAAAACATTAAAAAGTAAACACACACAGAACTTGAGTTTACAGAATTTATAGCACAGAGATTTTAGCAGATGACACACGGGTATGCCTTGGTTTTGGTAAAGAAATATATGGTATACAAATTTGTATACAAATTTGGTATACAAATAACCTATGTAATAAACTATATTTAAAGTCAAAAGATACTTACTCCACATAGATTAACAAAGTATCACCACATAATCTTTCATTTCTAGTAGTCAGAGGAAGGCGGTCAGTTAACATTGCTCATATACCAATCAATCTAATAGAAAGCTCCAAAGAAAATACAAGCATAAAGACAGGCAAGTCCAGGATCTGTATACTAAAGTTGCTAGTGGGAAAAAGTTACCCATTAAAATATGTGTTCTCAACAGAAATATATATATATATATATATATATATATATATATATATTTGTATATAAATATTGTTGAAACAAATTCAAATAAGTAATACAGAAAAACATAGTAGGTTAATAGAATCAAAGTTCCTTTCTGAATATAATGGATTCATCTGAAGGGAGGTAGAAGATGTGATAGATTTATTTGAAAGTGGTTAGCTGCCTGTTTTCTTCCCATTCCCACCAAACTTCTCTGAAATAAGTCGTTGATAATGTCACTGACTACACCAGAAAAATGTGACTCTTTAAAGGTCACTCACAGTTATTTTTTGATCATTATGAAATTTCAAGGCCATGTCACCTAACAGAACACTCAGTTCTGAAACAGCCTCTCAGCCATACAGCAGGGGTGGCTCCAGCCATCCTGAGCACAGGGATGGCTCAGCCTACTCTGAGCATATCGGTAAGCAAGCAAATGCAGACAGCTTAGCATACTTACTGGATATGACTGCAAGTAGAGATAATTCTCTCCAGAAAATCCTGAAAATCTTGAAGTTCTGGCTTGGAAAAGGACCCAAGAGTCCCTATTAGCACAGAACATTTCAGAACAGGCCCTCCACCAGAAGAAAGCTCTACGCAATTGAGCTTTGCTTTTGAGGCTCTTAAGGTGTCCTTTAGACACCTTAACAAATATGTTGCCTGCATAAAATGGCAGTGAAATGCATAAAAAGACACCTGAGATGGGGTGATTTTTTGCAGTTGCAAGAAAGCCTGAAAAGATGCTTTTTTTTTTTTTTTATAATCTATACAAACAAAGTGCATCAGTCTGCATTCATGGGTTCTCCCTCAGTTGTATAGATAGACCTATTGATTTAGTGAAACAAACTAAAAAAAAAAATGTTGACAAGCTCCATTTGAAATTCAACTTCTCTTCAAAACCAACTAACTGAACAAGACTGGCCACATCAGAAACCCTGCAGCAGTGACAAGTCACCAGCATTCTCACAGCAGCAAATTAGTTAATCTTCTGCAGTTTTTGCTGGGGTGGGATAACCTGCCAGGGCAGAGGACAAGCCAGCTGAATTTATGGCCTACCAAGGTGGGGCAAGGAGTGTCACTTTACTGGGTGGCCTCAGGCTGCTCCACAGGGTATATAAACCAACACATGGCAGCTTCGTACAACAGTACAACTCCCAAAATACTGCAGTGAAAACTATCAATAGCACAGAATATTTTATGGGCTGTGAAGCCAGTACTGACAGTTCCTCACTTTCATAAAGCCAACAGAATATGGAGGGGTAAAAAAAAAAAAAAAAAAAAAAAAAGCCTATAGAAGAAAAATAGGAGAAGAGAGGGCAGCAGCTGAGTAAGTGATCGAAGAACAGAAGGCAGCACTGAAGGCCTAAGCAACGCAGTCTTGCAGTCAGCAAACAACCCAAAGAACTAGACTTGCTAACCACAACTCAGTGAGTTATCTGATCTGATGAGGAGGATATGAAACATGGAACTATGCTAATTTATGGCTAATCTGCTGTCAGGGACTCTCATTTAGTAGGAAAATGGCAGTTCTGTAAGGTCAAGCAAAGACCCCTCTTGACAGTATCCTTAACAGGATGTCAAAGAAAACACTTGGGAATCCCAAGGCAGACAGAACCAAGACAAACTTCTTGTATGAATTACTACAACTTAGCAATCTCATTCTTCTCTTTCCATTGTTTTGATCGTGTTTTTTCTTTGCCGTTCACAAGTAAGCTGCCATGTATTTGAACACTCCTGTTAAAGACAAACGCTTTGGCAAGTCACCAAAAGGAACATCTCACTGCTCCTACACACCAATGGCAAAAATGAAACTCTTGCAGCTTTTTGCCCATACTAGTGCAAAGCTTGACCACAATCACTGAGTCAGGACTCCAATTTACCTCTTTCCTTTTCCCTTTTAGGATCACACCAATACTACTCTATTATTTTCAGACTTTTGTGCAGAGTATCAGGTTCTTACATCTTTTGGTGGGCTATCAATACAATAAACAAGTGTACTACCGTGCAAGCCCCTTCTCTGTCATCTCAGATTTTCTATTGCTCAGCCCTTATTTTAAGTAACTTAAGCTCCATGTCAGCCCCCGAAGACTGGTTAATCTGGTAACCAACCAGAGTGATGCAACATTAATGAAGGAAAAGTGTGAGAATAATATTTACTCTTAAAGGATACTACTTGAAAAAGAAGCTCAAAACCTCTACTGCATTGTATGGGTAAGATTGTACTGAATTAGTGATGGTTCAACCACTTTGGAAAAAATGTACAAATT
The DNA here is from genome assembly GCF_011077185.1 of Oxyura jamaicensis. NCBI lineage: Eukaryota > Metazoa > Chordata > Aves > Anseriformes > Anatidae > Oxyura > Oxyura jamaicensis. The sequence continues at coordinate 20,274,130 of NC_048898.1, forward strand.
TTCCACCACTGTCATCCAGAAATATTTTAAATGTTTTTACATCAAGTCTAAACAGAACGTTTCTGAAATAACTTTAATGATTTTTCAATCTTACTTACCTTGCAAGCAGAGCCAAAAGGCCAAAATAGCACTGAAAATTCTCTTCACCAAATGAAAAGACAGTAAGAGGTTAATACCAGAAATCAACTTTTTGTTTCAGCTTTTCCAGCCAACATTTAAAGTCTCAAGAAGCTTGGAAAAACTGACAGCATTTTAGGTGCTTAAATTAGCAAATCACAACTTTAATATTTCTTGAAACAGTCATGCGTTCTTTCTTTTTATGTTGATACAGTGCCAGTACATCAATGTAAGCAACAAATAAAATGATTCTTACAATTATAACAAATAAGTCTAGCTTTTTTTTTTTTTATAACAAACAACAAATTGTAATAAACAATTAGAGAAGTCTAGCAATTCAAGCTTTCACAAGGAATACAAGATCAACGTCAGTCTTTCTCTCATCCTAGAGCCATTTTTGTTCACTAAATGATTTGATCACTCCAGTTAACAGCAACCTGAATGGAAAAAATGGATGGTAATTATCAAATTATTTTCAGTCAAAAGAATGTCAGAAATTAATATGGTGTAGTACTTACAAAGGACCGAGACAAACTATAGGAAGAAAATTCTAACAAAAAGTGCATCCCACTTGCTTTTATTAGTATTTCAGTTTTCTCCTTGTAACTCCAAAATACTTTAAAAGCACTGTGTAGCAATATCTAAAACATTTAGGAGAACTGATAATAAAAACACCCTCAACAACTAGAGGCAAAGAACAGCTATGTTAGTATTAAATAACTATTCTCATTCAGAAATCTATACAGGACTTTGGCCCAAACTATACACTGCAAAACAAATAAACAACAACAAACCCTGCTTTTATCATCAGCTCAAGTTATACAGCTCTTTAGGGAAGCCATACATAGGTTGTACCCCTGCATGGCCTTGCCTAGAGCTTTCAGGGAAGGGATGGAACTCCCAAATTACTTGGATCTGTGCGTGAGACCTCCCTGCTGCTGGGCCACAGCCCGCTGTCTGGGATCTTTCGCTGCCCACATCAAAGAAGGCTGCCCAGAATCTCAGTGACAATACAGCCTCCATCCTTCACCTCCAGCAACAAGTCTACCACCAACCCATCCCCACAAGTGGTAGAAGAGAGGACACAAGAAGTCACAGGAGACAATCCTCACCTAGACCTAGAATTCTTAAGGCTTTTTGTACCACTCTATGATTTTTATGCAGCATAAAGGACTGATGAAAGAATTACATTCATATACATAAAATAGGTTATAAACAAACTATTAAACAAGGTCTGAGGTATATAATACTGATACCATTAATAAGAAGATAGTGCCATAAAGATGCACTGCTTGTATTCTGGAAAATTCAACTTTTCCTTTCCTGGCTTCATCCTACAGTAACCTGAAAGTGGGAAGAAAGCTCCTGCTTGCTGCAGCAGAGCTAGCCCCATGAGATAAGGGCCACCAACTCCTGGAATAGGTTCATTCAGTTAAAATACTACAGCCTCTTCTAATGTGGCAGAACTGCCCAAGACAATGAACACTTGCAACTGTTCAGAAAGGTTGAAATGCACTCTGACAACACGTAGTTTTTTCCATTTAATAGAAGCAAGAGGGAGGAGGTTTGGTTATGATCCTTGTAACAATCTCAACTCACATCACAAGCTTGATCACAATCTGAACTAGAGGGATTGGCTTGGCAGTGTAGATCTTGAACTATTGCAGATGTCCACCAAATTTGACATTTCCTCATTCTCCCCTCTTTGTTGTTCACAAAGGACATGACTGCTAATTTCTTCCTTATGTTTATATCTATTCTTTGCTGAGTAACACAATAGTGACAAATTGTTTCAACAATTAAATGATGCCTTCTGCAAAGAACACATGCTTCATACGGTGACCAAATATAGCAATTTTAACCAAAAAAAAATCATAAATGTGATATTTTCCTTAAATGAGAATTTTCAAGTGTTGTAATTATAAGCTCTTACACAGCATAAAGAGAAATTCAAAGATTTCAACTGTTTCTAATGTAAAAATCAGAAAATGTTATATTAAAAAAATACACATCAGATGATGCCATGGGTTTGATTATTTATTTATTTAAAACATATGTAGCAATTCTGGGAGCCATGAATCACAATTTTTGAACAGTCAGGGATGACAGACTTAAAGCAAGACTTGTTGTTTCTGATGCCAGATTTAAGTCTGAAAAAGAAATGTTGCTTATTCTCAATAGATTGAGTCTCCAGACCTACTTGAAGCAAGGAGATAGTAGGTATAAGGAATTCCTTTTCATGGAAAAGAAACTGAATTTATTACAGGCTCTTCAGCCTGGTAAGTTTCCAGATTTAAAAAGTGGCTTTATACAAACTGTTTTTGCTGGCACATTTTTATCTAATATGTAGCTGAAAACTGCATTGACAGATTTTTATTCCTAACAGTCTTATAATTGACATACACTTGTAAAACCTGCCATCTCAAGACTGTATCATAAGATGACATAGATTCAAACTTAAACAAATATATGAAGCCATGACCCATTTGTTTTGATATTCTGCAGTGTTCCAGACAGGGAGAAAAGCCATCACTGAAACCATGAGACATACAAGACTTCACAATTTATTAAGAAGATTAGCTGGGTTTAGTTTGTGCAGTAATGATTAGTCACTGAATATGTGTTGGTTTGAAAGCCTAAAAGGTCAGGGATCAAGGAATTATTTGGCTTAATTGTATTTAGTTCATTTTTTCGATCTTTTAAGTGGTTAAACGTTTCTTTAAATCAAGCAGGATTTTGCAAACACAGAACTCCAAATATGTTCTGCACAGAACAACAAATGCACCTTAAATATTGCATGTTTTTTCACTTTCCGACTATATTTGTAGAACTGCCTGCTGTGAAATGACAAAGTTCATGGTTCATCTGAACTTTTGAACTCAAGTGAGTATTTGACACAGCAAAACAATCTAAATGAACCTAACACAAAGTTTTCATAGTTTAAACCTAGCTTTCAGGCCTTTGTCTGGGGCAATTGGGTAGGAAAGTTCTTTATTGATGTTGTAAAAACTACCAGTTTAATAACAGGCAGAGAGAGTGGAGAGATCAGTGGAAAGAGCACCTTAGCATTTCTGAAACAGTGCTGGTTTGGTAGTTCATTGAACTTTACCTGACCCCATTACGAAGGCTTCCCCAGGACAAGTTGTAGCTGCATTTGTGACAAGACTGAAGCTTCCTATCTTATTTCAAATAGGCTCCAGGGCTGGGAGTTTACAGATAAAGTTAGTTAAAAAAAAAAAAAAAAAAAAAAAAAAAAAAACGCAAAAAACTCTGCACACATGAATTGACTTGGCTCCCTATACTGCAATTTCATTTTTATGTTCAGGCTGGATTCTCTGTATTATGGAGAAGTTGAAATATTTTTTTCAAAAGGGAAAAAGGTTGTCTTGACATATACCAGAATGAGTCCTTAAAAAAAAAAAAAATGAAAAAACATGGTGCATTTACGATTCTTATGGCAATGCTCCTCACAGACCCTAAATCTCGGCCTGCTTGTATCTGCCTGCTATGATCCCTTCTTAAGAGTTACTAAAAATTCTGCAGAAGGAAGTCTCAATTCACACATTACAATTTTAGACCTATCAGCCAGCAAAACTTGGAAAATGTTTTGAGGCTTTTAAAATTACTTTTAAGACCCTGGAAGATGTCCCACACTTCAAGTTCATGATCCATTTCATAATTCACCAGCATGTATGAATGACAAAGATACCTAACCACACTAACAGTGATGATTGCATGCTACACAGGGTTCAAATGGGCCTTACAACATCAACAGATGAGTGATGAAGCCCTACAACTGTTCAGTCCTTTGCAAATCCCTGGTGAAAATCATCATACCACACCAGAACCTTTATTTCACCATCCCACCAGACTACAGTCGCTCAGGACTTCCCTTCCATGCAGAAGAGTGGAAAGATCAACCCAGAGATTACTTAATTACTTACTTTCTGCAGCTGCAACAATTGCTATTAATCTTAAATTTAATGTCACCTCTCCAATAAAACTTACTAATATAGTTATATACACTTTTATCCAGCTGAATGACACCAGGAAGACAAGCTCCAGTACCAGAAAACCCCTAAAGCATTTGCTACCCCATTATTTTCCCCCTAAACCTCTCAGGATGATCATTTCACACTAAAGCCCACTCACGCACTTCTAAGCCTTCCACTTCATTTGTGGTGGGCAAGGCTCCCTTCCACCGCACGGGTCGGTTTTTTGGTGGTATTTATTTATTTATTTATTTGTGGCTTGGTTGTTTAAACCCCATGCAAGGCGACAGCATTTTGCAGGAACGAGAAAAAGAAAGGCCTGCCTCCCCGACACGTCGTGGGGCTGCGGAGAGCACGGCGGGTACCTCCAACCGCCCCCCCCCCCCCCCCCCCCCGCGCTTGCCCGCGGACAAACCGCTCCCCCGTACCTGCAGCGGGCGGTCCCGGTGTTTTCCCCGCTCGCTTCCAAACCCAGTACCGCCGAGCTCCTGCTGAGGAACGGCAGCCACCTCCGGCCACCACCAGGAGAGGGGACACGGCCGCGGCGCTGTGTGGGGGGGCGGCCCTCATGCCGCCGCCGCACCTGCCCCGCCGCGCGCACCTGTGCGCCGCGTGCTGCTCCATCAGCCCTAACGGCCGCGGCCCCCGGCCCTAACGGCTGCCCCGCTAACGGCCGCGCTGCCCCCTCACATGCACACCCCCTCCTCAGTAACCGCGGAGCGCGGAGAGGACTCCCGCCTGGCACAGAGGGCGGCAGGACTGGGGGCTGGAGGTGGCTTTCACACCTGTGGTTTCAATCCAACCCTCCATGCTAACCAGGGGCACCAGAAGTGATGGCAGAGTTTTTTTTTCCTTCTTTTACCGTTTTGGAACCCCCTCCCCCCCCCCAATGTCCTACAGTATCCTGAAGGATGTGAAGAAACTGACAGTAACACACAGTTTGAAGGGCAGTACCCTTGTTAAATTCCATACAGGGATCTGATCTACATACAACACGAACATTTTGTTCTCTCCAGTACTTGCACTAATTTGAAAAAAATGCAATAAAATCAGTTCAACCTTTGATTGGCTCCATGTACTCCCCATGAAGTGGAGAATTCACACCCTATCTGTTCCATAAACTAGCCTGATGTTTTTTTTCAAGGGATAAAGTTGTTTTTCTCCATCCGATGACATTCCAGTAGATGACCCAGACACAGCTACCGCAAACCCAGCTCAGCCTGGACCCGCAGAGCAGCTGCACCTTGGGATCCCTCTGGGCTGGAGGTGGAGGAGTGGCTGTTGGCACCCATTTTGTGAGCCAGGGAGAGTTACCTCTGGCATCTGGCATGATAATGGACAGGAAAGATTTTGTTGCCAGCCCCCCTGAGGCTGCTGTTACCATCACAGTGGCAGGTGTGGATGACCAATATGTGTTTAATCCTTCACATCCCCTTGTCGTTCTTCTGGGAAGTTCAGAACAGTATATCAAACCCATTCCCCAGCTGAAACACTGAATCCTCTGTGAGACTTAGGAAGCTGACCCTTGCTCTGTAGACCCTGTGTGTGCCCCTGCTCTCCCATTTCTTTCTAATTTGTTGTTGGACTTAGTACTGGCAACCTATTACAGAAGCATCAATCAAATCAGTTCCTAAAATGGCTTGCTAGACTGCTGTGTTGATGCATACATTTTTAAGAGATTAGGAGGGAGAAAGTTTAGAAGGGAGCAGTGCCACCGAAATAGGCTGGGGCCAGTTTTTTAGGTCTGTTTTCAGTCACGGCACCTTTAATCACACAAGATCTCCCTGCTTGGTGCTAAAGAAAGGTCAGGTCTTCAAGATAGCAGGTAAATCATGTAGAAGTCATCTTCCATTTATTGTAAAAGTTGTCTTCCTGTGCATAGCTATCCATAAGCTATAAGGTAGTGGCAAATAACTCTGCCCGCTGGCAGTCATAATTCCAGATGCTGACTTATTAATTATTCTTCTGTTAGCATTACTGTAGGTCCTAGCAATGTTGCATAAACACAGAGCAGTAAAAGTCCCTAAGTCCCTGCCCCATAGACCTCGACTGTTCCATAAAAGAGAACAAATTACAGAGAGCTTTTCAACAGAACACCAGAGCAACACTCATCAGTTTGAGGAACAGGCGTCTCAGGACCCCAGCAGTCTGTTGATGGCAATTTTTGTGTAGGCATTGTATCTAAGGGCAATGAAGATAAATAGGTTGCACTTCTAAAGAAGTTCTTAATGACGCTTCTGCCAAATATATGGATGAAAGCACTATGGTGCTCTTTTGAAAATGTAACAAGTGGAAAATAGACACTGGCATTATTAACGGGTTAAAAATAGGAGTCGACCTTTAGATGCTGAATGAGAAGCTCAGATAAGCTATGAAACGCCTTAAAAGAAAAGACAAATCGCTTACCCTGACTTAGGCTACAGAGAGAATGTTTCTGAGAGAAAGATGAGTGAAATAACAGTCTAGGAAAATAATTTTTTAGCTGTCTTTCTGAATGGAAATGAACAGGGAAAAACTGTTCATTAGTGAAAACTAGACAAAAATATATGTTGGCACTGAGATATGAGAGAGTGAGAATTTTATGAAAAGGTTTTAGCTATGTAAGCATCTTGACGATATGGGTCAGGAAAAAATCGGTAAGATAAATATAGTGTCATGTTCAACACTGGTACCCACTCAAGTACCTGGTGTCATGCAGGCAAAGGGGTAAGGGGTTGTTACATGGGATTCAGCTGGTGCACATGGTCAGTGGGCCAGTTCCTTCAACCAGAATCCAGCTGTTAGCATCCCCTCTTTGGCAGCTAATTGTAAAGATTTGTTCTTCAAATTGGTTGTTGGCCTGGGTATTTGTTTTTCTCTACCAGTTTTCAATCATTTCAGATGGTATTAGATGTTAAAGTGTTAACACAGATAGAAATATAGACTTGGCACTCAGTTCTAGGCTATAAACTCCAGGGCTAAGACTATTATGTTTCATAACCGTAACAATGTTTTTTATGTCTGGGATTTGAAAGAATGTATGTTAGGTCTGTGCTCAGATTTGTCTGAAAAATAAAACTCTGAAAAACATTGTATGGAACCTAATTATTTGGTTCCTCCCATTGATCTCATTGCACAGCTCTAACCACCAATTACACCTTTTATTTAGTTAGGTTTAATGTAACTGAGTCATGCTCTAAGCACATTACTCAAAAACACAGAATCAGTATATTAAAATAAATGTAAATAAATGCACTAAGACCTTCCACAGTTATCACTATAACTACAAAGATGTATTTTTCATACATCTAAGCCAAAGGACATTTTTTATCTCCTGTTTCTGGTATTTCCTGTACTGCTTTTATGTAATCATTACCAGCTGTATTGTTAATACAGCTCGCAGCAAATGTAGATTTCCAGCTCAAATAATTGACAGCTTTCTCCACTGACCTCATCCTCTATTGATGCATTGTCTCCAAAACACTTTCCACAGACACACTTGCTGTTTGCATACTCTTAACTCCTGCCTCTGGTTTCTGTATTGTCAGATTAGATTTGGGTCTCTGTCCATCCATTGTTCTGAAGTTTCTGGAAATTAATTTGTCGATGCTACTAAAGTATTACAAAATGTATATATCTTGGCCATTCTGTCATCTATCCTAAGACCGTAGATTCTAGTAAAGCATCCTTTTTATGAAAAACTCATGACTGTTGTGTCACCAAGTGTCCTCTGTAATACTGCTCTTCTATTAGTATGTTAACAAAATCTATATACGCCACTAAGATTTTGGTGAGATGCCAATTGACTTTAATCAATTACTGGTCTCCTCTATTGATTTTGTTTTGTTTGTTGCTCTCTTAATTCTAACAGGAGTATGATTACTCACTTAAGGACATACTTGGCTGACCAAAGTTTGCCCTCCACATGAGTTTCAAATGGAAAAGGTAACACTGCAGTCATTTCAACCCCTCTATTTGTGGGTGGTGTCAGCACTGCCCTTTCTGTGACCATAATGTCCTGACATGCTCTCAGATAAAACCCTTAAGAAAGACTTGTTGAGGTAGCCCCCATATTTCCTCTGCCTGGTCATTCAGCAAATGTTTCCCACAAGATGCTCTTACTTCTTTTATCTGTAGTAGTGCAACTGCTTCCCCTAACTTGTTGCGGCAGCACCTTTTCCTTTAAGGCCTTTGGATTATACATTTTATGTTTCACATTTTGCCATCCAATCATGTTTGTTTTCAAATCTGTGTGCAGTCTTTAGAAGTACTGTGTCGTTAAAAACCTCTAGTACTGATCACTGTTAACTGCTGCCTCCTTTTGCAATGAGGCATGCTGTGCTGTCTCTGGCTCTATTGCCCCAATAAACATCACATCTGTGACCTCAGCTCATTCTGTTCTATGTACCTCAGTGTTTCTCTCTTGGGAAGCACATTTTTGCAGAGAGGCTTTCTTCACCTTTTGAACAGGGTTTACCATAGATTACCATGTGCTGGCAGTTTTGTTTTTAATGGGATGATTGGTACTCCATTATATGCACTCCGCTTCCCTTCCCTCTTGATTCAATGGGCAGTTTGTACCAAACTCTGCACTTCTTCTCTCCTTCAAGTAGTATCTCCTCCAGTCAAATTCATTTATGGGCTGCTGTTTAGCAAAATCATTCACCTGGCATTTCTATCAGGAATAATCCAACACTTCTCTCCTCTGCCCCCTTCCCCCCCCCCCCATTCCCCAGTTGATTAAAAGACCCTTTCTGATGTACGAGCAGTCTGGATTGGACCTTTTAGTATTTAACCTGATCAAGTTACATTGTAACTTGCAGAAGAGTTGATGACCTAGAGTTCTCAATTCTTTTTATCTATTTACAGCAAAAATAAGTTCTATTTCAAAAGACCTCTGCTGATATCGCAATCACAAAAAAAAAAAAAAAAGGCAAAACGAAACTGAAAAGACACCAAATCCTTCTGTGAGCTGACCTATAAAAAGCTATAGCATGCATATGTATCATTCCTTTTCACATAACAGAATGCACTTTGATCCATCAACTCTAAGCTCTCTTGGCAAATCTGAAGCAGGACTTTGTTGTGAAGTCTTGTGCCTGCAATACAGATTACAATAGGATCAACATTTTGCCTTACAACCTATGCAGTGCCATTAAAGATAGCAAGAGTGCATTATGTCCTTTTCTAGGGACTACTACTTCCCATCTGACAAAGTTCCAGTAAAGTAAACGGGCTTACTCACATAAGTAAGGTAACCAGTACTCATTCTCAAATAAATGCTTTCAACAGATCTTTATGTAGACTTCACAATAGACTGACTATTGTAATATTTTTTTTTCCCAACAAATGTCCATATTCTGCTGCTGGATTTGCTGCTTAATTTTAAATTTTCCATTAGTATTTTAACATTTTTATACTACCCAAAATGTAAACAAAGGAAGAGGTGAAGGTGTTTCACAGACACAATTGCCTGAGGGAACTGTCAAATGTAAAATTCAGTGGAAAGCTTCAGCATGTCTCTAGTTTAACTGAGTTGAGGAATGCTGCAAAAACAGGTGTTGTCTGACACAAGCAATAATTATCTTTCACCTTGATGGATGTTAGTTTAATCTGTTTTTTACATGGTAGCTAGGTCTCAGCTGGGTTAACGCCAGAGATGTCTTGCGTACTTTGTGTATGACAATACCCCAGACATTTTTTACTCCCCTTTTTTATTTATTACATGGAACAGTTTTAATATTTGCTGTGGTTTATCCATTAAATTTAACTCTAGACTTATTTTATGTCACACCGTCAATATACATACACTTCCATTAACGGATGTTAAATGAGTTCACAGTTAAGTGTTGGCTTTTGAGGACGTTAGTGAAAGAAAAGAGATTAATGAAGAGAATACGTTTCTAAAAATGGATAGTTACCTATACTCATGAAGAAAAACAGCTTAAAGTAAAAGGTTAGAGGAAGAAAGTTTTTTTTTTTAAAAAAAAAAAAAAAAAAAGTGTTTCCATTGCATATATTTAAAGTAGAGAAGAAAAAAAAAAAAAGTGTAAATTCTATCTTTAATCCATAATGCTTTATTACTTTCTAGTATCCAGTGACTACATTACATCCCTCATCATATTAAGTCATTCCAAATGAGGCTACACCCTTCCTATGCCCTTGGGCAGGCTTTCTAGACCTGTGGGCACTGGAATGGTCTATAACCCATGCTAACATTAATCTTGGCACAATTTCAGGGATCCTCTTTGCATAAAGATAAACAGTTTTTAACAGTTTCTTCAAGGTGTTTGGCAATAAATACAGCAAGTTCAACATAAGGCGCACAGAGCCTCCTGGTTTGGCGATGTTTTCTACAGAGCTGAAGTTAAGAAATATATGATACATCACCTCTGATGCAAGGTTTCTTGCTTGTGCTCATGCATGGTGTTATATGTTGGAATGATTTCATACTAGTACTCCACTGGCTGGTGACTGATACCAAAATGTATATAAATATATGCTAATTTCTGCTAGGTTACATTCTCCTAATCTACTATCCTCTATTTCTTAAGAGCTGGTAGATAGATTTTCTGATCAGATTTATGAATCATCCACCTTCAGAAATGGAGATCAACACTTCATGGTGCTGCACTGCTTCTCTAATCTCATTCCATCTCTGAATAGATCTCACTATACAAAATTCCAGCATAATAGTAGATTTGTGCACTGAGAATGATAGTTTAATGTTAACAGCATTGGTTACCTCTGAACACGTGTCCTACTTCTGCCACTGTACAGAATAGCCAGTGGCTTAAGTATACTTCTTGTAATACAGACTGCAGGTGAAAGCTATGAAGCCTGTTTATCTAGCATTAAAAATGTACTTCTATTTGGCTTTCAACTTCACAATTCTTTCTTTTAAGGAGATTTATGTTGAAATTTTTTAAAATTTTGGTATACATATGTTTCTCTACACAGTTTGGATGTCCAAAGATTCTCACTCATTTTACCTCAAGGCAACTCTCATTACTCTACTGGTGTTTTGTATTAGGCTAAAATAATATGAAGGACAGCACAGAGCAGGACCATAGGATGTGACTGTCTCAAAACCTGCATTGAAAGCAGACACTGGTTTGCAGAGCTCACTGACACACAGGGAAGAATTGTCTCAAAGGGGTATTTCTGAAAGAGACTATTAAGAAGGGATTTCTAAGCTGTCAAGTAAATTCTCCCATGAAAGCAAAACACAGAAGGAATACAGATAAGTCCCTATAAAAAGTGACCAGTAAATTTGAATGCGCTAAACTAGTGGTAATTTTTGTAGCTGTGCAGTTTCCCTTATACAAAACAAGAGACAGGAGCACAAATGAAAAAAAAAAAAAAAAAAAAAAAAAAGTACAGAAGTGTTATAGGAAAGACCTAAGTAGTAGGCAGAAGCCTATCCATTCATCACAGAACAGGAAACCAGAAAAACAACAGAACAACCTTCACAGTTGAGGAATGAGATTTTAGTTTGGTACATTCATGCAAAGATTATAGAAACATAGTTGAGCTACTTAGACATCTTATTCCACATATATTTTCATTCTTTAATATTAAACTGTATATAGTATTTTTGCTCTAATATACTCAAGCTTCTAGGGTACAAGGATTATAGTGAAGACCAGTAAAAAAAAAGTGTGAGTATTTGAAGGCAACATTGTATGCCTTGAATATACATGTGTGGTTTCAGAGTTGTGCATCGATTTTTCGTCTGTCAGGTTTCCCATTTTAACCTGACCTTCAAACCACAAACTTTGCACAGATTACAATGCTTGGCAGGTGATTTTACACTCTACAGGAAAAAAAAAAAAAAAAAAAAAAAAAAAAAAGATAAAAGAGATGACCACGTGTGCTGAGGTATTTAGTAAAACTACTTATGGATATCTTTTAATTAAAAGTGAAGAGTAAGTCTTATAACAGGTGCCCAGGAATTTCTGTGAAAGACATCATATGAAACCTTGGCCAGCTTTCAATATGGAATCTGGTTCTATTTTGTCAATGTTTTTAAGATGGCATTATGATTTATTTAGTGGCAGCTGGAGATATCATTACTAACATATGTGCCCCTCCCAGGGTAAGTGTTGGAGACACTCAGCAGGCACTTCAGATACAATACTAATGTTTTTGAATGTTGCTGCAAGAGACACAGAAAATCCATATATGTATGGCAAGAGGAAAAAACAAAGAAACAACAACAACAAAACACCAAACCTAAAATGGCACCTGCACAGATAGAAAATAAGACAAAGCAGAAGGAGTCAAGCTCACATGTAAGTTTGTGCAAAAATTTCTCAGCATATTTTGTCCAAAAACTCAAGAATTTTGGGCTATATAGAATCCTATGTCTTTAAAGAGTTTCCCTTTAAAAAGCTGAGATAGAAACCCTATATAAAATGTAGTAACCTTAGTAAGACTCTGGTAGTTAGAGCATAAGTTGAGGAGTTGAAAATCTGTGTTGAGGTGTGTCATCCACCACAAGATTGAGCCAGTTATAAAGTGAAACATGTTGAACCATACGTGAAATGAGAATAACAACACTTACTTTCCTTATTTAGGAAAATGCAAGGAAAAAGCATTGAGACTGCGGTAGTCAGGTATTATACTCATAGTGACCACACACAGGACAGACCAATTTTAAAATATGTCTCAGACAGTGCTGCTCAGGAAGCCTCTTAGCAGTTTGGGAATGAAATTTTGAACAGAATGATTGAGCTCTGTGTAGTCAGGGCACAGAAGTACAGCCATGCGCACTGAATTAGCACATCCTCTCCACATACAGATGGCAAATGTGGAGGAGTAAACCTCTCATGAGCATATAAAAATACTTATCTTTAGACAGTTACCAAAAAAAAGTAATTCAAACCCTGGTAAAATGTCATCCTTTGCACCAGAATGATATGAATGAGAGTTAACTGAACCAGCAAACTCTAAGTTAAATGTTTTACAGAATAAGGAATAACTCAAGACAACAAATACAGGGAAACGTAGCACAAGTTCTTAAATGTATTTAAATAAAATTTAAAACCAAAGGAAGAAGGAAAACAAAATACTACTCAGAAATTTACTTTAGGGACCACACAGAATATATGGTTGAAATAGGCAATCATTAAAGTTAATGAAGGGTAGAAGATAAGACCAGTGTGAGACAAATAATCTTTCATATATATTAAAACATAAAGCACATGAACACATTGTCAATCCAATACTACTCTACACACTGTGTAAAGGAAAACTCTAAACATCCTTCATTCAAAATCAACAAAAAAAAATCAGAATTGAAAACAAATAAACAAACAAACAAACAAATGACTGTCAAACATTTGTGGAAAAGTCAAAGTAGTATTGCAAATTAAAACTTTTTTTTTCTTTTTTTTTTTCTTTCTCTCTTCGATTTCCTCAATAAGCCCAAAAGAAGACTTGGAAATTGGGGATTTCTATAAAGAAATGGGGGTAAGAAACAGCTTCCTACTGCAGGAGCAATACAGGGAGAAGCAATGTAGCCAGTCCTGGTTGCTACTGCATGTTTGGATGCATGTGCCTTGGGGAACACAGAATACTGATCCCTGCTCATGCCTTAACATAACTTGACTGTTGAATAGCAGCTGTTGAGTGAGTAGACTTGAAACTTTAGAGGCAAATACTACTAAACTTTGAGATATTCCAGACATGGAGTAGGTTTCCTCCTCCAGTACATCTAGATTTATGTGAATGTACTGTTAACAGTACTTTAGACTCATATAGGATAGTGAGTCACTAAGTAAATTATACTCTATTGACCAGCTCAAACTTTTATTTTAGTTTATTATTTTGGTTCATAGGAGGGGTGGAGGGTCAGAGGGGCAGTAATGAGTTGTTTTATAGGATTTTATTACAGATAGGGCTTACTGGTTATCAACAAACATTCTACTTTTCACTTGTGAACAAAATGTTCGCTATTGGAACTGGACTAGAAGCAGGAGATTTTTCTGCTGTGCTGCTCAGAAGAACACATTAAACATGCCACTGCCTTTATATGTCGTTAAGCATCATGCCAATAACAAGGCTAAGATGAACAGAGAAGAGAACAATTAACGCTGAACCTTAATCTGCTTAGATTTGGCAGGCTTCGAAGTAGATGACATACCTTTTTTTATTATTATTATTATTATTTATTCCACTCTTCCAAAGACACATACTGGAATATATAAACAAATAATCAGAAGAAATTTTGATAGCAGGCAGAAGTTGTATTCAGTTTTGTGAAACAATTGGATCTGTGATCTTGGCACAGTATCTACATTTTCAGACAACAGTCTCACCCTTCCTGTGCGCTCATCTACAATTCAGATTTGTGTAAGATTTTTAATGTGATATTATAGCTGATGAAGACTACCACCTTTTTGTTTCCCAATATTTAAAGAGATGTACAGTAGTGAATAAATCTTTTTTAACTATAGAACCTTGTGTTAGCATAGTTTCAGAGCATCAGTCTTGAATAAAATTATTTCTAGCATTTGTTCTGTATAATAGATCTCATCATAAATTATAGATCATGCTATAAACTGTGAAGCATTTCTTATAGACCTGATACATACCTAAAACTTGTCATTTTAAATAAGTAATTTTTAACATTTCAAATTTCTTCTGTCTGAACAGCACATTTTTACCAGAAACAAATACTTTGCTTATGTAAATACAATATTTATCTATCTAGGTAACATCCCTGGCATTTTATTGCTGAACAAAGTAGAAAAGGGGAAAGATTTTTCACTTAAATGCAAAACCCCAAGTGGAAATATGCTTTCTGTTGTTCTAAAGAAGGAGCTGCAACATTACAAAAACAACACAAAGGTGTGAACCTTTTCCTCCCCTTGTCTTGCAGCTGATCTATTTAGATGGGTCATTTTGACATCCCTATGAAAGGTATGAAACTGCTGCATCAAGGAAATTGCCTATGATTAAGGGATAATGTGAAAGGATGTTTAATCTTTTTTTTTTTCCTAGCCCACCTAACACGTGTTAATGACCATCAAGAGTTTTTACCCTTTCTTGCTAAATGAAAGACCAGACTTTTTATTCCCTTCTAAAAAAATGATCTTACCTATTTTTCCTTGTACATTTGACTTGAAACTGAAATGTCACAAATACAGAAACACTTGAACAATTTATGAAGTCTGTCTGTTCATGCTACATGACCCTGACTAGCCAAAAATTATCTAGCAGCAATCTGTATTTTTTTGAAAGAACAATATATGTGCAAATCAAATTACATACCTATTAAACACATGAAATTCGTACACAGACACAACTATGTTATAGATGTGTATCAGTTATAAGAAATGATTTTGCATTTTATTATTTTTTAATTTCATATTTGGAAAATATTTAAACAAAATTAAAGGAATCTGCTCGTTTACTAAGGGGGCTACAAAACAAGGTGTGCTTAATTTTGTTAATGTTTTGCACAGATTCTCAATGTTCCTGGTAGCTTTATTGATTTTGAATTCACCCCATCATGGATCAGATATGTATAGGCTCACTTTGCTTACCGACAGAGTTTAGATTATCCCTAGCTTATGCCTGTGATTAGTTTTATATACCTATCATATCCAATCACTTCACGTTTTTAATGATTCACAGGAAATTTTTTCTTCTAAGAATTCAAGAGGACAGTAGCTCAGACTGAATGTGTAAGGATCCCTTTAAAACTATTCCCCTAACAAAATCTGATTTAAAATGCTTGCATTAGAAAACATTGTAATGTAATGACTGTCTTTGGATGATGACCTATGAGGCACATTCAGCAACATACAGCAGGAAAAGACTAATTTTCCTTTATCAAATGAAAAAAAAAAAAAAAAAGCTGAGTCTTCAGCTACTCTGGAAATGCATTAACTAGATAGTCCATGCAAGATTATGGAAAAGGAGAAATATACCTGTACCACAGGAATACAGACGTTAAAGGTTAGTGGTAAACAATATCCTGTCTCTGTCACAGAAATTTTATCAAGTTGAATGTTTAACTGTGCTACTACAGTATTGACATACTTAATAATTTCTTCTCCTTTCTTTTTAGAGAACAACCAGATCAAACAAAAACATTTTAAAATGTGCCCAAAGGCCCTCCTCCATTGTGTTTTTTAATTATTTACATTCTGACTGGCTATGCTATTAATTGCACTGCCTTCTACAGTAAGTGAAGCTGAGTAACGCAAGTATAAAACCTAAAACCTGTTTCATACCCTTGGTCTCAAATGTCTCTGAGTTTAAGAAGCAGAACATCTTAAAGAGAACCATTCAACTCCATACTGAAGGCGTAAGACTAATATTTTGAAAACCTCTAATTCAAAGACCTGTTATCTTTACTTGACCTTATTTCCTGTCATTGGAAAGAAGTGAGCTGCTTCTATTCACTCTAATAGCCATATAGTATAACCCTTGCTGTGAACAACTGCTATTTATGCATCCCTTTGTAGAATGCTCCAATCTTGGGAAGTCATATGTCTGCCTCAGAAGGGTCATTTACAAACAGCCTCTTGTTTGACCTAAGGGATACATCACCTCACCCTGTACTTTTTACCTTGTATACTGTACTTCCTTCCTCTAATGTTTAACACTGCACAGGTGGTTTTGTGTTTCAAAACCAGGTGTCTGAGTAAAGTCTGAATGTTTACCTTATTCTTATTAGCTGGGTTTCATAACCTATAAAAATACAGATATTTTTCTTTGAGGAAGAAAATCGTATCGTTCATGGTTTCTTTCCATATTGCAGAGAAAAGATGTTGGTGCCTTACCAGATGTATTTGTCATCTGAACAAATATGAGCCCTAACCACATCCTTACTTCCTTTTCCAGTACATTACTAATGATGGAATTAATAAAAAATATAAATAAATACAAAAAAGAGTGTATCTGAAGAACATTATTAAAAAAAAAAAAAAAAAAAAAAAAAAAAGCTAATATATACAAATTACAGAAGATATTTTACAACAGAGCCCAAGGATGGAAAGTTGTTGTTGAAGCCGAATTTTTTTAAAAGTATACAGATAGCTTTGTATAGGTAGTTACATCTGCTTGTAGTTGTCCACAGCAGAAAAACAGACAATTCCTCTTTTCATCAGCTTTGAAAGAACTTCATCACACAGATTCTGGAAGAAACCACCAGACAACAAGCAAGTCAGAGAAGCATTTAATAAATAAATTAATAATCCTGCTACTGCATTTTATCCCCTCTGCAACAGGAGAAATTGGTTCTTTAATGTTTCACTAACATATTGCAAAGCTGCACCTGCTAACAATACTATCACCAATATTTGAAATGCATACAATTGCACATCTCAAATAACATTCACTAGAATATCCTTTCAGTGATGTCTTTGTCCCAGCAGGACATATGTTAACATTCCAAACTTGAAAACATTGATAAAATTGAATCCCTATCATTTGCTTTGACAGAAAGAAATCTCCTCTTGTGTGTTCTGTGGCAGTCTTGGAATTCTTGTGCGATTTCCGTTTTCCTGACACATTAAGTTTTGTCTTGGGAGACTGTACAGAACTAGCATAAGAAGCTCAGCTTTACTTGTGAGAATTTATAGTAAATATACCAGAGTAGATGAGACACATTATGATAGCTTGTTCTGAGAAAATAACAGAATTTCTGGGCACAGGCAGAGCTTACAGCAGAGTATTTGATGCTGTGCTTCAGTCCTGTCCTGAGCAGTTGGTAGTTAAGGTAGAGAAAGCAGGAGCAGAGAAAGTTGTAAAGTGAATGAAAATTTGCTAGGGGTGAGGTGCTGAAAGGAGGAATATTTGCTTGGAGGTGGTTTACTACTGTAAGTTTTCAATGATGAAATTTTTTGACCTATCTCGTTTCGTAAAATGACAAAAAGCTTCAAGGCAAGGGTATGCACAATAGAATGATCAGAACAACACATGAGAGAAACAGATGCTCATGAAGGTTAAACTAATAGAAGCTGGATGAAAAGTAATATATAAAGTACAAGCATATATTTAAAAACTAATAATGAAAAAATAAATTAAGCTGAAGGACTCATCAGCTGGAAACAACAGGGGAAAAAAAGATCAGGAGGTATTACCTGTTCATGGAAAGACTGAGTCACCAACATGATACGGCTATGAAAAGCCAGAAGTGATCCTGGAATATATGAGGCAAGGCATTTCCAGTGGAAATAGTCAAATAATCAGAACACTGGAGAAGATGTTGTTCAAGGCTCATCTGGAATATTTTTTATATTAGCCCACTTTTAAAATTATTTTTTGTTCACAACTGAATGACTGCAGAGAAGACTCGTTGCACTGACAGTATCCAGGAGATGAGAATGAAAAGGCCTGTGTGGTGCAACAGAGTGAAGACTACTAGGATGGTTCTCTATAAATACATGAAAAAACGATTACTCAAAATAATAATAATAAAAAAACCTTAGTTTAAAACCAAATTAATGCAAGAATAAGTAGATATAATCTAGCTCAGCATTTTTTTTTCTGGATTTCAAAGAAGGTACTAACTGTTAGAAAACAGACAGTCAAGGAGAGCTTTCCATTAAAAATAGAAGCACCAAAAATCTTTACTGTTGTTAAGCTGAGTTTGACACATGTTGAGGATGGGTTTTGTGACCAGATAGTAGTTACCTGGAACAGCAGTATTAAAGAGGGTTTCTTCCAGCCCATCACTATAAAATATATGGCTTATGATAAAACATAAAAACTCTGATATAAAAATTACTACACCATTGCCAAAATAAAGTTATCTGTAAAATAACACCTGCAAGGTATTTACATACTAGTACTGTATCTCTCAAAACTAAAACTTAGGAACAACTGTTCTTGCTCTCACCACTTGCTTCAGCAGGTACTAAACTTGACAAGAAACATTTCACAAAGCAATAGCAATGATAGGAATACATTATGCAAAATGTTGACCCAGTTTTATTGAAAGTTCAATATCTCATTGCTTCCGAAAGAAAACATACCTTAGGATGTGGTGGGATGTAGAAAGATCTTTTTTACAGTCAATGTGAATATTTTAGTTCTAGTTTTTGTGGCATGTAATAATATTATGCTAGGGAGTTATTAATCTGTAGTGTATGACTTACTACCCCATCCTGTCTTATTTAACTCAGACCTATCATAACTCCTTTTCAGACAATGTGATTCTTTTACATTAATTGTGCTTTTCAGTAAGGACTGCAAAACTGGATCTCTATGTACTACATTGAAATGAAATGAACAAACCAAATAGGATATAAAGGCACTAGGAATTTATATTTTGCATCGACTCAGTCCATAATGCAGCTGTTTTCCAGATTTAACCCCCATATTCCAAATTCTCCTATGACTTGATAAATCACTCAGAAAGCTTCAGGTCTATGAATATTTTTTACTCAATTCCTCTTTCCAGACAGAGATAATAAAGTGGACAATGTTCATATTCAGGCACAGGAACATTGACAGTCCATTAGGAAATCTGAGTACATCTACAGTAAGCCAGTGTCGCTGCTTTTTGCCTCACACTTCTTGTCAGTTTTAACTACTGTTCCCATGACCACAATGTGCACATATGCTTTCCCGTGCATTGGTCTTTACTGTCATCATAGGAAAAAATTGAACTAAGTCATAGAGGGTAAGGCATAAGCCTTTGGGAGTACGATCTCCTGGCAGGTTAGCTTTCATTCTCTGAAATATTCTGCTCTCAAAAATTAAAACCACTCATCATTGGTATGTTTGGGTGTTTGTTTTCCAGTGCTAAGGTAGCTGTAAAAAGTACATAGAGGTAAAAACGTCAGCTCCACACTTGTCTATACCTCTCACCACCACGGTAGCCAAAATGGCAACACCAAATTCATCATCAACCTAATCAAGCTTTTGTCAAAAGGCATTCAACTTTATAAAAGGTGTAGCCAAGCCCTCTCACTTTCAGATGAGCACCCCAACTGCCATGTTAGAATCTTGCCTCCTGGCCATCCCAGTACATCTTTATAATCTTGTTCTGTCAGGATTGTGCTAAGAAAAATCATTTTTCTCCCCTGGAGTTGAGCATCCCACCACTCTTCCATAGCCTACTATACACCAACATAATGAAAAGTTACCTGTTTATCTTTTTGGTAATTCAGTCAGTACCTGGGTATATCAGAATCTAGTGTTCTTTGCATTTGTCTTGCCAAGTTTTTTCATATGGGCGGTTGGATGAGTTAATGTGATATTCAATGGTAGCTCATTAGATAATACAAACACAGTAGCTGTTAGTGCCTTCACTTGAATCCTATACATTCC
Source organism: Oxyura jamaicensis (assembly GCF_011077185.1). Taxonomy (NCBI): domain Eukaryota; kingdom Metazoa; phylum Chordata; class Aves; order Anseriformes; family Anatidae; genus Oxyura; species Oxyura jamaicensis. The sequence continues at coordinate 20,294,511 of NC_048898.1, forward strand.
TGAAGGATTCGGAAATGAAACAACTGAGCATCAGTTTTTCTCAGTAGAACTATGCAAGATTTTGATCTCATTATGATCTTCAGAAACTACATTGGATGTGAAATCTTTCCAGAAATTGATTTTCCTGGTTTTGAAGTGATGTAGTTACCCCATCTGCTTCAACTTGTTTTGCAGCATGATGGAGACACTGTTCTGATATGGTACCGGGAGACCTTTGTAAAGGATGAGAAGGCAAGAACAGGCTAAGGAAGGAAAGAAGCTAGTCAGAATACAACACTCTGTTCCTCAACCTGCAATTCTCATCTAGCCAATGCTTTGGACAAATGGCCTTAGCTTCCTATAGGAACTGTTAGACTGAGGAATGGAAGCCATGCAGTTTTCCATAAATGATAAAATAACCATGCTGTCTGTGAGACACTATGATTGGGAAAGGATCTTTTGATCAAAAACGCATCCTACAAGTTCAGCACTGCTAAGTTATCAGGCTGCTGACCAACTACTGTAGTCATATAAAACTAGAGGTGGTGTTTTGTACCTAATATCCCCAAAGAAAAAAATGTTCCAAATGAAAAGTAATCTTTAACCAGCATCTCACATACCTACAGGTGCAGGTAGAGCACACTGTTTGTCTAATATCAACATGTAACCTAGGAACCTTCCCTTCAACCCTTCAATTAATGCCTTCTGTTACTCTTCTCAGAATGTAATGGACAGCTGATATCCTAATATCCTACCATAATTTTACATTCAGATTAAAATGTGTAATTTTTTTTTTTTTTTTTTTTTTTTTTTTTTTGTGAAGCAAGATGCATGTAAAAAAAATATGAAAAAGACATAAAGTTCCATCTTCCCCAAAACAAGACATTGACTCAATTTCTCTGCCTGATGAAGTGAAAAAACATATGAATCCAAGACAGGTGCTAGTGTCATTATTCAGTACACTTCTGAAAGATGCTGAAAGTAATAAGCAGGACAAGAGAACCTACCTAGACTATAACAGATGAAAATTTAGCACAGAACACAAATGGATCTCTGGACTCAGACAGCTAACATGAAAGACATTCTAATAACAACTTTCAGCAGAGAAAGCTTAATAGTAGGGGACATCTGAGCAAAGATGTTTAAGACGTTTTAGTCATACACTAAAATATTGCATATTGCATAATATTGCATAACACTACTAAAATATTGCCCACCATCCAGTTATGTCTCCACAGCTCCCATGCTTTTCAAGGAGAAAAATGTTTTCTGAAGGGGGGGAGAGAGAGGTGAAGAGACACCCTGACTGTGCCAAATAAGGAATCAGCAATCCCAGGAAGGGAACTTAAGCCCCAGCTGAGCAGTCTGGGACCTACTCACAATATGTGGAAAACACTTCCCCGTGGCAAAGAATGGTGAAAAGGGTGCACACATTTGTCAATAGATACTGCTGCACTCCATGTCAAAGTGGTGCTATAATTGGCATCCAGCAGCCTCTGCATAAGGCCACATGGTTGGAAGAAATTGCTAAATTATTTGACTTGTAAACCCAGTTTGAAATGCTAACTGCAGAGTATTTGTCTGAGTGATAAACTCTTTAAGGAGAAACCTTTGATCTCCAGTCAAGTAAAGACCCTTAAAAGTCCTGAAGTCTGGGGTAGCCAGCCCTAAAGACCTTTGTTTGCAACCATCACTGGAAGGGGGGGAGGGAGAAAACGCAGTGATTGCCCAGAAGTTTGGCTTTGCTTGTAAAGCTGGAGGGTGAAAGGCCGTGCAGCTCCCTTCCCTCCCCCCAGCAAAATAGGGTTATCCAGCTTTATGGTACAAGGCAGTTCTTAACTTTAAACTAGTGACTTGGGTTTACCAAAGAAGACTGCAATCTGCAAAAATAGGTTTATAGACAGTGAATTTTCCTGTGCATGAAAAAAAAAAAAAAAAAAAAAAAAGTTTTTAAGATCAAATTAGAAGTGGCCTGTGGTACCTTTTAAGTGCAGCATGTTGCAATACCTTTTTGGTTCCTAGCATTGAAATGAGAAAGAGTTCAATCTGCAGGCCAGTTCTGATAGAAACATTTATTCACTTCATCATTGAGTTCAGATCAGCAAGGCCAAAGCTACATGTGCTAACTGTCATTTTTCAGCATCCCTCTAACTAAAAGTAGCAATGTTACACTGTCACTCTCAGCAGAGGACAGTTGAACCTTCCTCTAGGAGATACAGCAGGGATGGTAACCTTTTCTGCCTCCAGAGCTTATCCAGGAATAATGTTTTTAATTTCCAAAGTATCTTGTGATACAGCTCGAACTACAGCTCGAAAAAGTCTGCCAGAAATTGATCAGGCCCAAATTTCACTCCTTCTTCCTCCTGTGTCCTTTTACCACCACCACCCCTGGACAAAAGTTCACAGCTGACTAGCAATGTCTGTAAATGGCAGATCTTTACTGCTAGCTTTAGCCTCTGCTGAGCTCCCAAATGGGATGGTGTTGCTTGATGGGGTCATCTGTTTACTTAAAACAGGACTGGGATCAAAAGTTCATTTTCATTGACCATTAAAGGGCAATGATATATTAACAACTTCAGCCACTGCTGAGCTGGGCTGGATGTGACTCGTAGGTGACTGACACCATATACCAGCCACTCTGTTTCTTACAAGATTTATTTCAAGTCCCTTTCCTATACTTCTCAGAGAATTTGGAAACAACCATCTTCCATACCAATCTAGAAGATGTACCTGTGGGCAATCTCTGACACATTATCTTCCCCTTAGAGGTCACTGGTGATTCATTACAGCACGTTTACAGACATCTCACCAGCCACTTGGGTTTGTTTCAATGAATCAGTAACACTCAATTTCTGACCAGCAAAGTCTTACCCATATTCCACATTTCTGGTCACAAGGAAACACTGTTGGCCTCTCTGATAGGCTTATTACTAGTGGAGAAATAAATACTAAATTCAACATTTGTGAGACAAACAGACGGTAAAGGAGAAAAAAAAAAAATGGAAAGGGGGAAATAGGAAATATAAGTCATTTCCAAGTCTTCAGACAGCAGAACTGAAAATACAAGAAGTAACAATTCACATTGCTTCCAATAGGCAGACCCCTGAAAAACTGAAGAAATACGACAGCAAATGATTTTTGGTGTAAAAGCCTGAGTTAAGTTATAATTTAGGCTTTCAAATTATCTGACAGTGCTCAATCCAGAGCTAAGGCAAATTTATGCAGAAACACAAAGACTTCCTTAACCAAATAAAAACACATACAGCTGACAGACATCTGCTGAAGGCCCTGCATCTTCCTGTGAAAAATGCATTTTCTCTTGAAAAAAAAAATGTGTTGTTTTTCTTTTTTTTTTTCCTCATAGCGTGTTTAAACACTCAAGAGAAAGTGAGGGTCCAGGCCACCAAATCACACTCTCCTCCACACACCCAACAAGTGCACAGCTAGCTCCAAGAGGACATGGTGGGAGCCCTGTCTGCAGCTACAGCCATCAGTCATTCCCAGGCAAGGCAGCTCCTGCCCTCTCCAAGGCCAGAGACTCTGGTCTTTGATGGCACATTGTAAGACTTTTTCTCAAGGGTGTTTTCTCAAGGGTGTTTTCTCAAGGGTGTCCCTTTGCTGTGGTGTGTCGTGACTACTCCATCCACTCCATTAGAAAATGCCAAGACCCTTCTTCAACTGGGAAAAAAAAATCAGAAAAATGGGAAGGGCGAAGTGCCCTGGACAGCACCAGCAAAGCTTAAGGGACTTCTGCTACGGTCTGTAGATCACACAAGTGTCTGGTGGCACCCATTAACTGCTTTCAGCATAACAATGGCTCTTTCTCATCTCTGCCCATCCTCCCTGTCCCAGTTAAATGAGCTATTTCCCAGACAAATAAAGACTGGAGAGACTGCCTTCAGCAAGTGTAGGAGACTGGGAATTCAGATGGGAGCCTCCTGGCAGAGGTGGCAGCCAGGGCCACCCAGAGCACTGCTCTGGGCTATGAGGGGAAAGGGAAAGCCTGTGAGTAGGAAAGCCTGCCTGCTACAGGGAGAAAAGGTGCAGGGAGCATGAGGGGACATGAAACCACATTTACCCTCTTGTCCAGGGATTTGAGGGAGCATAGGGAAACCACTGGCAGCACAGTGCAGGAGCAGGTACTGGGGACATGCAGGGGCCAGGGGAGGACTGGAAAGGAGGTACAGGAAGCTGACAGGGAGGTCTCACACTGCCCCAGATCCACTACAGAAGCTGCAGTGCGCAGGTTTCTGCTCTCCCTGCTTACTGTTTCCTCAGCTTACCGGATTCCTCTCTGTCCAAAGGTGCTGAGCAGCAGGAGGCCCTCATCCCCTCACAGCCGTCATCCACAGCTGGTAGCCTGACCACACTCCTGCCATTTTCCTGCTTCAGCTGCACAGTCAATGCATCTCTTCTGGAAGCTTCTTCTGAAATCCTTGTGCTTCCTCCAGGCTTCAGGGAAGACAAGTCTCACTCCTAAACCAGAGGGCTCACTGGGAACATGTCCACCGTCAGGGGAACGCTGTGGCCGTGGCACCACTTCTACCACACACAGGGTAGAGGTAGGACACATGGCGGCAGCCTGGCATGTTCTGGTTTAGTAAGACTGGCTGCCCAGTTCTGGGGAAAGTGAGAGGTAACTTTAAATCCTGCTCAAGTCTTTGACACTTTTATTTCCACTCCTTTCCTAAGCTCACCACTGCCCCACAACAGAGCAGGATCTTCTGGAGGGAAAGACAGTCTCACACTAAAAGTATGTCTTCATAGGCCACTGCAGTGAAAATTCTGGTCTGGCAGAAATTACTCATTGCCCTCCTTATACCTGATCTGGAAGATTAATGTACTGTTGTATTGTCACAACCTAGAGAGCGCAGAGAGCTTTGAGGTAGACGGAGAAAGCGTATTTGGAAGCACCTTTGAGCACCTCTTCAAATGTAATTCTCTGCTCAAAGGTTGAAGTTGATCAGCCCAGCAATGAGCATATAACTGGCAGGCACCGAATCAGCCTTTCTCAGATATCTCCTCCCCAGTGCAGCTGCCAGTTACCTCACCATTACACACATACTGATTCCTCTGTGAGACAAGCTTGCTCATACACGCATCTCTCTGCTCACCCTTTCAGCCCGCTGAGGCAGCAAGGAGGCCAGCTGAGGCAGGGCGTACTCAGGACATACCCTTGCAGGAGACAGTTTGCAGCACAGTTCTCCTCTTTTATCTTTCAAGTGCACTCTCTTCAATACATGTAACATTGCTGTGACTTTCCTTTTTCCTTCATGCTGTAGTACTGGTGCTGAATTTTGATGAGAGAAAAACAGGTGCATCCCATGGCATTTATTTATTTAGAAGCAAATGCAACATTCAGTGAGGACCAGATAGGTATTTTAGAGTTACTAGGTCAGCTCCTTCTCTCAATCCAGAATGAGTTCTTATATTTTATATGGTCAATTAAAGGAAAGACTTGCCTTGAATCTACAACCTGTATTTTTTCTTTTAGGTATTCTGGACAATTTTGGTCTTATGCTGAAATTAACATTAATGCTTCATATAATTCATACAGTAGACACAGGCACAGAAAAAAAAAAAAAAAAAAAAAAGTTAATTTCTTAACTGTAGCCTACCTCTTTTATGCTTGCAATTTCAATTAACTGTTCTAAATAACTGACAACATGGAATATAAAACATTCCTGCAACAATGTAGGTCTAACAGCAATTACGTTGATTTACTCTGGACCATGTTAAGTTCAGGGAGTAAGATAAAGAGACAAGAGTTTAAAACTTCTTTCACACTGATGTAATAAATTCAGTACATTGCTTTAAAGTTAGGGCAAAATAGCTGGTAACTGAAAGTCAAAAAAAAACCTTGTTTTGTTTTCCACTGTGATAGAAAACAATAGATTATGGGAAAGTTCTTCAGAAGGTGATCAGAGGAAAAGTTCACCAGCATCTATCATGGACTGTGTCTCTGTGGCCTGCTGGGATAGGAGGGAGGGACATAAAGGTGTCAGCAGTTGAGCTGATACGGTAAATCACACTAGTGCTAGTAAAGTGCAATGGCAGCCTAGTGTAAATGCCTTCAGACTTCTATTTCTTTTCCGAGGTTGTGCTCAGGACATGTCCCCTCCTTGTGACCTTATCTCTGGGGCAGTGGGTTGTGCACTGGTCTCTCCTCTTTAGTTTACGAGGACTAATCCATTTGCAGGTTAATAAAAGGTGAAAAGAACAATCACCACGGAGGCACCAAAATAAACAAATAGTACTTCTGACTGATTAAGGATTCTCATTTTTCCTCACCCAGTGTGCTCTGTCCATCTCCTCTCTCTCCCCTACTGAATGCTCTGATAATAAATACATATGCAAACTGTTTGTAAAAAAAAAATAAAAAATAATAAAAAAAATGACACCGTGCAAAACAGGTGAACGATGATTCCATGAAATGCAGATTCCACTTTGTGGGCATGTAACTTGTCTCCATGAAGTGTACTTTTCTGTGTCTGTCCCTGTTGGAATTTGTAATCTTCTCTAAAGATGCTGACCGATAATTAGTACATTTCAGGGATCACCACTCTCTCAGTCTCAGACACAGGAAAGGCTCCCTCAAAAATGACACAAACCTGAACCATTTCATTTCGTACAATGAGCAAAAAGGTCATGACATGCTGCTACTTCAAGCAATCTGTTGATAAGATTAATGAACTTTATAATTGTGAGATTTATAATGCATGCACTAGCTTGCTACAGTGCTGTAGACAGCATCATTAGAATCATCAGTAATGTATATTTACTATAACGACAGCCAAGGGTGCAAGAAGTTTGGACAAGAAGGATGACACCAGGGTGAAAATCACCTGTACATGCCGCAGCCAGGGTGATGGAGCAGTGCTGCAATGCTAGGGCTGTTTGCCTCCCTGCACGGCGCGGTGTCTTCCCCTTTGTTCCCACCCTATCTTCTTCTATTCCCGTGGAAGTTAAGACCAATTCACAAAAAGGAGGCTATTGCCAGGTCAGGGAGCATTTTCCAATTACTATGTGGTCCCCAGGCTTCCAAGGGAAACATTTGAGAGAAGCGTGGTGGTTTATGAGTAGGTAGACGATGTAGACTTGCAAGAGAAAACAAAACAATCCTATTCAGGCAGGCTGGCGCTGCTATAGCTGGCAGGGCATCACCCTGTCCCCTCCTTCCTCTCCCGTGGGATACAGACAGGTTGTTAATTCAGAGGGGCCTTGGTATGAAATAAAGGCTATTAGGGCAAAGCATGCCACAGCCTTTTACTTCTTTCAATCAATTAAGCCAGCCAGACAAGAAAGCCAAGACCTACCATCATTTCAGTGCAAATTCAGATCTAATTCTGAAAAGATGTTTGTTCTGCTGACATTTTATACATAAAAGCAGTATATTTCTGAGATACAGGCATATTAATTTAACAATGACCTTATGCATATAATTAAAAAGCAGAAAATAAAACAACCAAGTTGGTGTTTCTCCCTCAAAATGTTGTTTCCTGGAGGAAGCTCTTTTATTTTAAGTAGCATTAACAACAGCGACAGCACAACCTTGGCACAAGTGTATGTATTTTCTTTGCACATCTTGAACTGTCTAAGCTGTAGCTAGACCACTGCTCAGGACCTAGATCTCTGTGTTGATACCGATCTTTTCAGCTCCCAGCCACTGCAAAAAGTTACTGACCCGCCTCCTACCCTAACGTGTGCAAACGGGACTGCCTTTTGGTTACTTTTATCTCTTGAAAGATCCTGCGAGGGGCCCTCAACTCTGGAATTTATTCCCCACTTTGCTCAAAAACAGCTTCCCTTAATCTTTGACCTTCTGAGTAAGCTGTGAGGCCCAAATCCAAGGATTTGTGCAGGGAGAGACATAAGAAAAGTTGGCATTTGTGGGTGTGGTAGGAAAGCATATTGTCAACAGCTGATTTAGTTCTTGGTTTATAATTTTCTTGTGTTATGGCAGTTTTCCAGTATGGCAGTGTAAACTTAGCCAGTGGAGACTTATGCTTTCTTAAATGGTCATAAATTGAAAAACAAAAATACATTGAAATCAACCCATCTGTGAATGATTGCATGTTTGTGAACAAAATGACCTTGCAAACAAGTACATAATAAGTCACTTTTGCTAAAGTGATCCTTGCAAATCACCCAAGTTGTGCATGTAGCTTTGGGGTACTAGCAACATCCACAAGTGAAAAAGAGTCATTGGGACTGCCGATAAAGGAACAAATAACACTTTAACTGAAAATACTTAAAATATTGCCCTGCCTATGTTACAACTGAAAGACAATCTGTAACAATCTATTAAAACAGCACTACTATGCTGTACTACCAAAGTTCTCGTCTGTCACCTTTTAAATATTTTAATTTGAGATTCATTAAAAGCTGTCTCTGCTGCTCTTACTCTTTGAATATAAACAGATATGTTAAATATTTTATTTCTAACCCACCCACGAAGTTACATTCATTTACATAACTTAATGAAAGCTGCATTATTCATTGAACTTCTCATATAACATTTTTCATAAGACATTATTAAACAAGTGAAGCAAGCCAGTCTAGTAATGAGCCTTCTCTAAACTTGCTGCCAGTTATATTTCCTTTCTCCTAATCTATCACTCTAATGGTTGCAACTAATAAACTTCTCGAATCTTTGCTGCTAATCTGTATATGTTTTGCATTGCATGCTGGATGTATAACTTGACAGAGAATTTACAATACAAACCACCTGGCAAACAAAACTATCTGCATTAACAAATAGCATCCAAACCTAGCCACTCTATTTTGTTACACTAGAGAAGATAACTACATGTAACACAGTACCTTTTAGCTGTAAATAAAAGTAACTAATGTGGGACTGGAACATATCCTACTGAGCAGTATGTCCAAAACACAAGAACTGTGACTGCCTTTTGTAACTTTGGAAACATTACCAAAAATCGATAGATTGATCTTTAGTTTCTGTAAATGTTCAGCAGAGACATCATCTTGCATAGGATTCTATGAGAATGTCCTAGCAAAGATGCTATGTAACATTTTGAAGATAAAAAACTTCTGAAATGGGTGGCTTGCATTTAGGCTGCTTAATCTGGGACTAAGTCAAAAGTAGTTGGATTTTCAGGGATCCTCAGCAGTGCAGCTCTCTTTGAGACAGATAGCTTTTTTTTTTTTTTTTTTTTTCTTTAATACTTACACCTCACAAAAGCAATTTTAATTCCAAAGAAATAAAAATATCAAGGTGTGAGCCATAGGGTCCAATTTTATGCACATTGGCTTTTAATCAATTGGTTTTAACTCTTTCATCAGCATCTACACTGAAAACTTCTGTCAATGTATTAACAAACAGAGTAGTATTCTTTTTTCAAATATAACTAGATGCTGGTTTGTAAAAACAAACAAACATCATCAACAACAAAAACTGATTTAAAAACTTCCTATAGCTCTTAGGTAATTGCCACTTGGAAGTCAAGGATATAATATTTTACATATTTTTGAGTATTCTTCTTGGTAACCCTCCAAAGTTTATTCCAAATCAGTGACCAGAATAAAATAAGAAAATAGAAGTGTTTGAAATGAGTTAGAAAGAAGAGCAACCTGATTGTCACCCTCTCATTTTACAAGGTCCAGGAAAAGACTCCCGAAGAAAAGACATAAAACAACATAACAAACTAAAAGCATCAGGAAAGTGCAAAACCTCAAGTATTATAACTTTAAAAAGGCTTAAAGTTATAATGTTCCTTCAATAGGTGCTTTTAAGAACTGAAGAGAAATATATATATATATCATTTCTTGGCTCAACTGCTAAAAGTAACATTATTTTTATTTATATATAAATAATAATTTATTTGATCAAACAAGTATTATCCAAACTATATACTCTTATTTCCAATAAACCTGCGGCATTTGATTGCAATTTTTTTTCTTGCTTATGTAACAGTTCTCAAAAGTAAGCGTTACCTGGTTCTGGCCTGAATTGGAAATACTATTGCCTTTCAATGAGGAATTTATTTACCCGTAACATTCCTCAATGTCAGTTCACACCAAAATCATTCTTTGATGTCATTTTGGTTCAAGAATGGATATAAATGTGTGTTATTAACACAAACCACACATTAAGCATTGCATGTAGCTTCAGAAATTCTAAGTGCTGGGCTGCTGCAGGCTGGCAGGAGCTGCTGTTACTTGGGTTCAGGAGAGGCATGGGTCACAGTAGCCTCAGAGAATTAGTACACTACAAGTAAGGTATGGCTTTTTGCTCCAGGTCCAAAACGTAGTACTGAGCCGTGCACCTTTTTTTTCCTGAATGAGAGAGACACTATTAAAAATAATAATAATAATAATAATAATATTTTAAATGACAGACTACTGAAGAGAAGGAATATGAAATATCCCCAAAAGGCCCAATTACACAACAAGAGTAAGCACTCCTCACCAGATCCAGCCCTTTGGTGCGTTTCAGTCTGTGAGTCTTGGAGCACTGGGCACATGCAGCAACACATGGCCACATTTGCAAAAGGAGCTAGAGCAAGGCTCCAGAAGCTACCTGTTAGCATCAATGCAGGCTGAAGCAGCTGCTTCCTCTTCCTACCTCCTCTTCCAGCTGTAACATCCCAGCACAAACAGCAGCTCCTGCAGTCAGCTGAGGATCTGGTCTGGCTAGAAAAAATACAAGTCATAGCTTTTTGCAATTTTTCAGCAGGATCAGTTCCTGTATCCAGCATAAGAAGAGGAGCGAGGGCTGAGGGTGGATGAGCAGGTCTGCCCCTGAACAGCAGCCACAGTCCTAGCCTGTACCCACACCAGCTGCTGCTGAGCAGGCAGAGCTGCATAACTTGTCCAGAGCTCACCTGAAACTGGGCCACAGCCAGCATCCACGTTCTGGAGATACAGCTGCATAAAGGAGATTAGCAGGGGTTGTAAAACCTGCTCAAGATGTCGGGCAAATATTTTAGCAATTAACCCACGCTGAGCTCCATATTACTGCAGCTACACTGCTACCATTTTTTGGGATAGCTCGTAGCTCCACAATGCCTAAATTATACAGTAGTGACAGACCATTTAACTGCAGAGATAAATTATATGGGGGCAGTGCCTAACATAGGCTATGTTGTCACGATTTACAACAGCTGAGGATACGTCCCCAGATGTCAAGACAAAATAAAATTAAGTGTATGATTTTTTCTTCTACAAACATAAAAGCCATGTAAACCTGAATTAAAAAATAAATAAATTAATAGATAGATAAATAAATAAATAAATAAGGAAACAGAAATGTGTATATTATCTTAGGCTTACGCAGTGAATTAAGTATATATTCTCGAAGCACCACTTAGATTCCCACTCTTTATAAAAAGCCAGTATAAACTAAAATAATGCAAATAACAACATGCAAAAAGTTTCCACATATGAAGAACTTCAATTAAGAATAAATAAAACATTTCTAGGATATCAGCATCTATCAGGGTTTGTAGGGTGTTGTAATGTTAATGAGGAAAATGTTAACAAGGAATACCAAAACAAGAGTCTCGATGCTCTCCAGACTCCAGTATCACCTCCAAATCAGGATGAGTTTGCAATTTTCTGCTACTGCATTGCTAATAAAGGGGTCTTAAGCTGAGATTATTGATCAAATCACTGAAGAGCATAATGGTACAGGAGGTTATTATAATAAAAATTATTTAAGATCCTAAATCTTGCCAAGAAGACCCAAGAACAATCTAAAATGAATGTATCTTGTATTTAAAGACTAAAAAACAACAACAACAACAAAACAACAACAACAAAAAAAAAACTATGAAAAAGTCTTGATAGCTACACTCATTTTTGTGTGTAAGTCATGTCTAAGGTATTACATGAGAAGTTTTTTTCCAGTTAGCATTTAAGTACGTATCAAACACGTTATAGAACAAGTCCCTAAAAAATCCACAGACATCTAGACATCTTACGTGTTACTAAACACCTGCAGTGATTTTGATCATCTTATCATCATCCTTAATTCTGATCTTGGGAGAAAATAATGAAAAAGTGACTTTTCCAGAAACAAACAAACAAAAAATTAATCTATATACTTCTATAAGTGATCATGACACCAAATTACATGAGTTTACTTTGTAAATGTTTACAGAGCCACCCTATGTTTGACTTTTGAGGGAAGACTAATAGGTGTAGTAATGGGGACAGGGGTGGGGGCGTGGTGTGTACAAAAAAAAAAAAAAAAAAAAAAAAAAACAACTTATGGTTAAGCCAAAACAGGGGTCATGCCTAGGGCATTTTATCTGCCCTGCTTACACACCCCTGGGGAATTACATCTCAACAGTTGTAATCAATGTTAATCAATTCACATTAGTGCCTGCCTTTTAGTTCTCACTTTGCTGAATTCCAGGAAAGTTTTTAAACCAAATGCATGCTCTATCTCTGCCCTATGCAGAACTGTTGCATTTTAACAAGAAATCACAGCAGATTTTATTTGCTCTAACAGCTGATAAGAGACACCTTCGTAAGTAAAGATGCATAGACTGTAGACTCAACACAGAACAAAATCCAGTGGTCTGTTTATACAAGTCAGTAGGAATACAGGAGAAGATAACCTTTTTTTTTTTTTTTTTTCCCCCTCAACCTATTTTCTCTAGTTCCAGAGAAAAGTTTATGTTACACATTATTCTTCTTCTTCCCTTTACTTTCATATTTACTATTTCTCAAAATTATGTGCCTGGCAAAGAGAGACCTCTGACACTTGCTATCTTTCCCCCTTGTTACAACAATTTACTATGCACAAGTTAAAAGCACAGAAGGCGGGTGGGAGGGTAAGACAGAGGTATGAGGACAGCAGAAATAGGAAACAGCTCATTCACAAAAGCAGATCCGACTTCACATCCAAACACTTCAGACATGTGTGAGCTGGTTACGCTACTCTCTAGTATACAGGCATATCTTCATACAGAGGATCTTCAAAAATAAACTTTATTATCAAACTTAAAATTCACACATTAAACATAAGATCTAGACACAAATAATACTGAAAACATTCTCAAACAATAACCATTTAGGTAATTTGGATGAATAGCTAGTTACCATTTTATCAGATTCCTTTGAGAATAGTTAATACATACATCATTGTGAAATGTCTTCAAACACTTATCTGGCCAGCTTTCAATAAGTTTTTAAATAGGGGAAAATTTATTTCTATAGAAATAACATTATCTAATTATGAACCAGAGATCCATAATTGTAGTGCTTGGGGAAAATATAGCCATTTAAAATACTTAGAAGACATAAATAACTATTGTACATTTACAAGTTTAAATATTTAAAGGCCTTTGTTACTATAAAAATTATTATACACATATTAGACATTATATAGAAATCCATCCAGAGGCAAGTGTTGAACTCTCAGATTTGGCCACTGAAACCTGTGAATTTGGTAGGCAGATTGTCCACAGGGTACACTATGGGTCCCGTTTTCATTGTAGGGGGTCCATTCAGCAGCTGCCAGTCACAGCTCCGAGCCAGCTCCACTGTAAATATTTTCAGAAGGACTTTTGCAAACTCTTTGCCCACGCAACTTCTCAAGCCCCCACCAAAAGGAATGAAACTGAACCTAGAGGTGTCCTCCGGAGATGGAGACATGAAGCGATCTGGATTAAATTCATCCTTGTTGGTAAATAGATCTGCCACATCGTGGGTATCACAGATACTGTAAATAACATTCCAGCCTTTTGGGATCTGGTAACCCTACCAAAAGAAGAGAGAGAAGACATGAAATGCCTTGCTGTGTTAAAGGGGCTGAAATATCAGTGTGGGACACGCTGGTGCACCTTACACCTGCAGGTCACTCTGAGGCTGGGTATGCTATGTCAGTGTGCTCATAATTTTGCAGGTGATTTGAGGAGTGAACCCAAGGCCTACTTACATTTAATTCAAGGGTCTTGAGTGCAATTCGAAATCCTCCAGGAACAGGAGGGCTCAGTCTGAGGGTCTCTTTGATGACACAGCCTGTGTACTTCAGCTGCTCCAAGACCTCCATGTCCAACTGCTTCTCTTGGTTGGGACTGCATAGTAACCCCTAGAACAGAAGATGCTGCCATCACGTTTTTTGGAAGATGCTCCCAGCACTGCAAAATGGCTGCCCCCCACTAGTGGCATTCTCCTGTCACCCCTAAAAAGGAGGGAACCTACTCAGTCAGGACAAGCCCTGTCTGGGACACCTCTTCTGGGGGGGGCTTCCCACTGCCCACCCTTGTGAAATGCCTCCGGTGGAAGACACACACCTTCACTTGCAGCTCTTTCCTCACTTTCTGCAGGACATCGTGATGGAGCCCAAGGAAGGCAATCAACGATGTGGCAGCGCTAGCAGTGGTTTCATGGCCCCCGAACAGCAGCTCCGTGGCAGACTCCTTCAGTTCCTTGTTGCACAGGACAGAGGAGTGATAAAACAGGCCCCAAACATGCTATCTCCACCAGACCCACCCCACTACCAATGCTGTAATTGCACCCAGGCTGGAGCCAGGGTGGGGGATGCTCCCTATGGGCACGGCCTTGGTCCTGCACACCCCATCCAACAGCCTGGCTGCATCCTCCACCCAGAGGACCCCAGTACACCACATAAGCTAGTTTATTGCCCAGGAAGGGGGCTGCACCTCCTGCTCTCTCCTTCTGGCCTCACAAGATAAACATGCTGCTGACTAGGGAGACAGGCAGGTGGGAAGGGGATGGATCTGGTCCCAGGGAACCTCACCTGCATGTTGAGCTGCTCCCCATTGCCCTGTGTGTGCTCCATCAGCAGCTGCAGCGCATCCTTATAGCCACCCTCAGGCTCCTTGCGGGCCATCTTGGCACGGATGTTCTCCTCAATCTTGGCATGGATGATGTTGCGTGCCCGCAAACCCTGGGCGAGCGGCCGGGGGGGAGGGGGAGGGTGAAGGTGGTCTTTGTGTCATGCCACCATCCCTCCCACACACTCCCCGTTGCCCCGGGGAGCGCTCCCAGCCGGCGGGGAGCCTTACCCTGTAGAGCCCGCTGAAGGGCACGTCGATAGGCAGGGAGAAGAGGTTGCGGATCATCTCCTCGAAGGCCTCCACCAGCTGCTGCTCGCCATCGGGGCCGGCCTGGCGGGGCTGAAAGCCCAGCAGGATCCTCATGGCGATGCGAAACATGAGGCGCTTTACCTCGGGGTACACCAGGAGGCAGGGCCCGGCGGCACCCAGCCACCGCGCCAGGCAGGCGCTCACCTCCTCCTGGATGACAGGCACGTAGTGCTGCAGGGCGTCCCGGGAGAAGGCTCGCATGATCACCTGCCCGGGGGAACGAGGAGGAGGAGGAGGGGGGGGAAGGGGACACGGGCTCAGCCACCTTGTGCGGGGCAGCCGCCCCCGCTCCCCGCCCGCCGGCGGGACCGTACCTTTTTGCGGTGCTTGTGCTGCCCGTTGTGGAGGTTGGAGAGGCAGCCCGAGCCCAGGATGGTGCGCACCGAGGCCGGCCACTGCACGGAGACCAGGCGGTGCTCGCCCAGCAGGATGTGCCGCACGTTCTCGGCGCCCATCACCCGCACCGTGGGCCGCCCGAAGAGGTGAGTCTTATAGATGAAGCCGTATTTCCTGCGCTTCATTTGCAGGAATTTCCGACGCTGGTGGACGGGAGGGGTGCGAAAATAAATATATTGGAGAGGGGAAAAAAAAAAAAGAAAAAAGAGGCGGGGCAGCGGCTCATCCCCACCTGGGCACGGGAGTTCGGCAAAGCCACTGCTTGCCCCCGTCCCTGGCGGCAGCAGCAGGACGAGGAGGAGGAGCCGGGGCGCTGCTCCGCTCCCCGCGGCATCGCCTCGCCTTACCTGCAGCACCATCTGCAGCGTCTCCCCGAAGAAGGGGAGCCCCATGGTGCCCGGGGGCAGCGGGAGCGGGCAGCTGGGGTCGCGGCTGCTCACGCAGTACAGGTCCCACAGCTTGACGGCAGCCAAGAAGAGCAGCAGGGGCAGCAGGAAGGTGCACAGGGCGCTGGCGAGCAGGGCAGAGAAGCCCATGGCTGGGGAGCGAGTCCAGCCTGGCGCCCCGGGAGCTCCGAGTACGTGGGCCGAGCTCGCCGCGGGCCGCCTTTTATACCCTTCCCAGGTTGCTGCCCACCCTACCTTGGTCCGATAAATTAGTTCACCCAAAGTTCATCTTTAATTGCGGATTGGGGCCTGGCTCCACCCCCGAAATCTTTAACCGTTTGCTCGGCGCGGTGCATCCTGCCCGCCGCAGACAGCCGCCGAGGAAGGGAGGGAAGGGACGAGCGGTGCCAGTGGGAGCGGGCCGAGGGACGCTGTTGACAGCCGACGGCTGGGTCCGGTCGCCGCCTCCTCGGATTTATCGCCGATGCTCGCTGGAGCTCCGCAGGCTGCGCCTGGCAGAGAAATGCGCCGCTCCGGAGGCAGCCACCCCCGGGCGCTGCCAGCCCGGTGCCACCGCTCGCTGCCAGCTGCAGGACCCCCTCGCCCGTCTTCTCGTAGATGGCCGGGGACGGCGGGGGAGCGAGAAGCCAGGGCCGGGGGTAGCGGGGTCGGCGGGTGCCCCTGGATGGGACGCGGAGCTCCGGGCAGAGCTGCAGCGGAACCGCCGCGTCGGCGGAGGAGCCTCCTCCGCTGTCCTCTGCTTCACCTCGAAAGGGCCGGCTTGTGTTTCTGCCTGGCTGCGGAGGAAGGAGCAGCGGGCAGCAGTCCGTCTCAGCCTCCTGGTGCAGGTTCACCCGCGGGTCACCGAGGGAAAGGGAGGTGAGCGCGGAAAGGGAACACCCTGCCCTGCGCCCGGCTCCGCTGCCCGCCTTCGCCTGGGGCCGTCGGGGCTGCCGCGGCCGGGACCCCGCCTGCAGCCACGACACCGAGCCCGGCCGAGCCCCGCAATCCCCTCCCGGAGCCGGTGGCAGGTCTCGGAGTCCGTTCGGCGGGGGGACAGCGGCGGGGCCGGGCAGCGGGAGCGCTGCGGGAGCTCCGGGTCCCGTTGCAGGATGCGCTGTCCGAGGGATGCGATCGCCGGTCCCTGCGGGGAGAGGGACGGAGCCGCGGACTGCTCCGTTCCGCTGTTACCAATAAACTGGCGTGCCCGCTTTTTATGCTTTTTCCTTTTTTTTAACCCTCTTTCTTCCTCTCCATTCCCTTTTTTTTTTTTTTTTTTTCCCTCCTACCACAAACTCAATAAACGCTGGAAGCTGTGCGTGTGTTTATTTTGGGGGGATGAGGTGTCATTTTTAATTACTACTTTTCCGACAAAGAACGCATCGGACGGGACCCTCCCTCCTCCTGCGATGCTTCGCGGCGCTGCCCGGTCCCCGCAGTCCCCAGCCCCGGAGGGAGCCCCCCGGGGGCATTTCCGTGGCACCCGGGGCCCGGCGGCGCTGCCTGGGAGCGGCGGCCGCGCCCTGACCCGGCGCCCTCCCCTTGCCGGGCGCTGACCCGCTTGTGACCTACAACACGGACCGTGACATCTGCGTGAACCCGGCCGGCAACCGCGCCAAGTTCACTGTCTATCAAAATAACGAGATACGGTGGCCTGAGCACCGATAATTGCCGCAGGAAGGCTTTATTATCTCCCCAGCTGTGTATTCCGCAGCCATCGGCTCAAAAAGAATCAAATGGTAAAGAGTGAAAGGGATAATTAAAAACATCTTGGAAGGAGGTCAAGAAATTAACAGCCTAATATGAACAAACTTTGATTACAAGTAACAATTATGACACTTCATTTGTAAATGCTCGTGTTTATCTGAAAACAAAATCAGTTTCAAGTCCTTTTTTTTTTTTTTTTTTTTTTTTTTTTTTTAAAGGAGATTCACGTTACGTTTTTCAGCGGGTGGCTGCGGGGCTCGTTAGTGCCCGGGGTAATTTTTAAGCATGCTGCCAGAGGAGCGCCCACACTCCTGCAGCCGGTGCTGCTGGCCCAGCCCTGCCCACGGTGGGACCCCTCATCTCCCGCGGGTCACGGCCACGCCAGCAGTGCCTGCTCATCAGTTAGTCATTGCCACTTGCAGCCACCGCCTACTGATTTCACCTCCGATAGCCGGAGCGATTCACCTCTCAGGACAAGGTCAGAAGGGGCAGAGGCTCCGGTTCACAACAGGGTCGAGCTGCCAACAGCACTTAACTCAGCCCTGTGGTTCAACCTCTTCCAGATTTGACCTGACACATTTGGGAGCCACATTTCTGGCCCAGGTAGCACTGTGCTCGCTGTGCAGCCCTGATGGCAAGAGGCAGTGCATGCCCTGCTGCAGTGCCCTGGCACAGGCCTACAGCAGGGACTGACTGGCCTGGGCAGGGTGGGATTTGGCCTGGCACTGAAGTGGGACATTCAAAGCACAGGTGACAGCACTCACCTCATTTTATATGGGAGAGAAACACCCTGTGCCTCAGCAGTGCCTGGGAAGATGCCCTCAGCCCCTGGGGACCACCCGCAGACAGGCCCAGGAGCGCCCATCTCGGCACTTCCCCAGCAGGGCCAGGCAGGAGGGACACGGTGGTCACTCAGCTGGACAGCCACCACAGGCTCACAACCACTCTGCTACCGTGCAAATGTCCCCTCTACCACTTGAGCCATAAAAGCAAGATCATGGGACATGCCACCACGAAGCAGGCATACTCAGAAATGTCTGTTTCCCAAATGTTTATTCCCCACAGGTCTGGTCCCTCCCCTGCTGCAGGCCGCTCCCTGGCTGGGGGACGCATCCTGCAGGGACCCCACAGGGGGCTTCATGGCAGACCCCGAGCAGCAGCATGGTGCTCAGTCATAACAGCCACAGCTACTACGATCTGGTGAACAAATGTCCTGTTTGTGCTGGCTCTAATGGGAAGTGCAGGAAAGAGATGAAATATTTACAATAAAAAACATTACAAAGTATTATTCTAGCTACAGCTGATGCTGTGGATTGGGCAGACCTGGTTTGTGTTTTCCTACAGAGCTCCCCTTCTTCCCCCTATTTTACACCTCCAAAAGCCCTGGTGTGCAGGATGTTCCTCCTGCTTCTCCTACAGCACACCCACAGGAGAAAGCCATGAGAGAGAAAAGCTCTGGGAGCCTTAGCTATGGGCCTGGGGTTTTTCTCCCCAGGGACTTTTGTGTGGCAGGAGCTGGCTGAGCCCCCATGGGGGATGCTCCCTGCTGGCAGCTCCTGTTTTGCCCCTGGGGCAGGAGAGGTTTGCCCCGGTGGTGCTCAGGGTTGTCTGTGGGACTCTGTGGGACCCTACTCTGCAGTAGGGTTTTATATATATATATATATATAAAAAGACCTTTGGGGCCTTGCTCTGCAGTGACCCAGCCGTCCACAGAGCAGTACCACAGCCAGGGCTGGGGGCAGCACCCTGGCTTATGCCTCACTGCCACGGCTGGGCCACAAAGGGTGGAAGTAGAGCTGCAGCCCGTCCACGGGGTGCACAATGGGCACGGTCTGCATGGCGGGGTAGGTGGGGGTGGCCAGCTCCCAGCGGGCTGTGGTGACTAGCTCAATGGCCAGCAGCTTGAGGATGGCCTGCGCCAGCTCCTTGCCAATGCAGCTCCGCGCCCCGCCACCAAAGGGGATGTAGTGGAAACGGCTGGCGGCCTCCGGCCGGGCAGCACTGAAGCGGTCGGGGTCAAAGCCACCGGGAGGGCTCTGGTAGACAGCGGCTGTCTCGTGTGTGTCGCGGATGCTGTACATCACACTCCAGCCCTTGGGGATCTGGTAGCCCTGTGGGGGCAGAGGAGAGGAACGTTAGGAACCCTGCCCAGCAGAGGCAAATGGTGGCACTCGGGGACAGCCCTCCCTCCTTTTCCTTTATGTGCATAGCACTTACATCCAGCTCGAAAGTCTGCAGCGCTGTCCTGTAGCCTCCGGAGACGGGGGGCAGCACCCGCAGCACCTCCTTGATCACACAGTCCAGGTAGCGCAGGCGGCTCAGCTTCTCCAGGCTGATGTCTGAGGGGCAGTGACAGGCCTGGGGCTGGGGACTGCTCTGGGGATGTGCGGGCTCCAGTGGGGCTGGGAGCTGTGGGAAGAGGCCACCACTGGGCTCTGCCTCCTCTGGGGGCCCCAGGGGCTGGGGCTGGTCCTCAGGAGCATCTCTGGCCACAGTGGGGAGCTGCTTCTTGCTGTCCCTGCCCTGCATGGGCAAGGTGTCTGGGCTGGGTCCCGCAGGGCAGCACTGGCACTGTGGGTACAGCTCATGGGACATCAGCTCCTGCCTGATTTTTTTGATTGCTGAGGGGTGCTTCAGTAGCAGGAGGATGAGAGAGGTGCTGGCACTGGCCGTGGTGAAAAAAGCAGCAAATATGAGCTCAATGGCTGATTCCTGGGAGGAAAGGAAGGTGACAAGTTTGAATGCCACTCTAGGCTGGTTGTGATTGAATTGCCCAACTGTTCTCTCCCTTCACAGGCTCTGTCCCTGGGCAGAGGACCCTGCCCTTGCCCCTGCTCTCCACAGACCTGCTCACCCTCTTCCCAGCTCTCCTCCCATGATTTACAAACCCTAACAAGAATTTTAACATACATTTTATCATACAGTGACATTCACTTTAAGCACTATGGGTTTTACCTTCATCTGCCAATTCCCCTTTGTGCCCAGCTTTTGCCTCTCTGGCCAGCAGGTGTTATGAAGCATGATTATGTATAGATCACAGATGCACTAGCAGCTAAAATGGGCTGCATTTAATCCATCTCCAGTTATAATTGACCATTTGCTTATGTGGAAGGTGACTCAAACCAACACTCAAGAGCAGAAAGTTAAGTTACCCACAGCTGGGTCTGGAGGGAGAAGCCAAAAGCAGTGGAAGGGACACCTCATATTTTAAGGTACCTGGAAAAAAGTCTGGCAAGGTCAAGGGTCATGTAACAAGAACGGGTCTTTGCTACTGTCCCCAGCACCATATATTGGCTGAACTACAGGTTTTTGCCAAAGTGTAGCATGCAAAGGCATCTTTCAGCTGAACTGAAGCCTCTGAAATAACAGGTCCCTACCGACCCCATCGCACCTCCTGCAGGCATCAGGAGGAATTTTTACGTCCAAAAGACAGCACACACAGATGAAAATAAATCTCTGAGTCCCACAGCTTGCAATTAAAAGACACCACAATACAATGTGAGATTCTGCATTTTGAAATTATAGCCCTTACAATTCTCTGCATCAACCTCTGACAGTGCTGCCACCCCAGATATGACACTGAGCTGCTTACTTTCTCTCCCGGCTGTCACAATGCCAACATGAGCCGTGACAGTGAGGCTGTACCCTCCCACAGTCTGTTTGGTCCCTGCGCTGCAGCCCAGCTCCCCGTCCTATGATGCAGGACCAACAGCATTGCTGCTCAGCCACACAGCCAGTGACAGCACGGTCTCAGGATGCTTTTTTCTATCCTTCTAAGATTTAAAACTTTCTAAAAAAGTACTTTTGGCAAAATGATATATTTGCAATGACCTTTACATTTCAAGGCTCTTGCTGAGTTCATGTCACTAGTGCAAACCACGGCATATTTAGGAAAGTTTTTGAGAAAAATGTCCTCCCAAACCATACAGGGGGAAAAAAAAAGGCAAGTTAATAACTAGTGTCACAAGTTTTGTGGTGTCTCTCAGAGTTGGATATATTCATGACTCTAGGACAGCTTTAAACTTTCTACCCAATTACATCTTCAATGGATAAGAACTTTACAATAGCGGATAATAGTGCATATTTGGAAGCATAGGCATTTGGTTTGCAAGTCATTTTGTTAAATGTAAGCAAGGTAGAAAGTTTCTAACTGTAAAAGTAGCAGACCACATATAAATATACTATCACTTGAACCAGCTGGCCCTAGGTCACTGCCATGTCATTCCACGCTATGTCTAATATCCCTTTATTCCTACTGTTACTGTCTCACTTCTGGTCAGAGCCAGAGCCAGGATGAGAGATCCTGTAATTATCCTTGTGCAATATACATGTGAATACTAACAGAGATTAATCAAGTCTAATCAATCACATTTTGAATCTGGAAAATATTTTTCATAATTATATTATAATAAAACTAATTATAATAAATAATATAAATAAATATAACGAAGCCATTTTAAGAATATATGCTATTTCTAATTGCACCTGATAGTCTCTGTAATGTCTTCCAAATACTTCAGAATTTAGAGATTACACTTTTACAAAATACATACAAAATATTTGTCTTTAGATGATTTTCCTTAAATATGTAAATAAACAGTAAAACTGTGTGTCCCTTACTTTTAAACTATATTCAGCTGCTGTACCCATGCAAAACGACTTCAAAACTTGTTATATAAATGCAGCGTCATGTGTTGTTGACCGACACAGAATGACCTGGAGGTATGAATGATGCAGTGCTAATGACATTTTTTTCCCCAAGATCTTTGGCAAAGTACTTTTCACTGGGTTTTGTCTCAGTGAGGACTGCTGGGTTCATCCCTAAGCCAAAGCGACGAGTCATGTTGCATCACAGCAATCCCCGAGCTATGTGATATAATTAATGAGGTGATAGGGAATGACCCAGAACTCATCGTTCCATCCCTGGACCCATTTTGATGTACTGTCTCAGTGATTTCTGGGCTCCCAGCCCTGAGGAATACAGTGACATGATCTGCACGCCACACCGTGCTAGATGTCAGGGGTTACCTGAGGAACACACAGCTAGCCCTACATATATCCAAGACTTCATCTGGGAAGTTACCAAGTGCAGAGCCTGAGCACAGCCACATAACCCTAAACACATGTTAAGGCAGGCTGAAGCCAGACGGCCACAAAGAGGAAAGGCAAAAGAGGCGTTTGTTTCCTCTTTAAATACTAGCTCTGTTATAATGCAAAGAGACACAACCCTATGAGACCATCTGAGTAGTGCACCGCCCACCACCTCTGTGCTGGTGTCAGCGCTAGGGGCTGTTTGCACACCTGCCCGCCCCAGCACCCACTCCAGGTGAGGCTCCCATCCTCCCCAGCACTCTTCACTCTGGAGACAAGAGGAGCTGCTTTTCACGCATGCTGACACTTAGGGGCAAGCACACAGCTGAGCTCGCTGGGCCCAGGCTGTCTTGCTCACACTGGGGATGGGCTCGTTGGGGTTGGAAAGAGGCAGGAGGGAGCCAGCAGCTCACAGCAGTCCCTCCATAGCCCTCCTTGTCCCACCACAGCCCTCCTTCTTTCTCCTACCACTCAGCCCAAGGCTCTCACAGACACCCAGTCAGAAGGGTTCTGGTTACCTTCAGCTCCTGCATGGTGAATTCTTTGCCGTGCTCCTTGGCACTGTTTATTATGAAATCCAGAGCATCGCTATGGTCTTCTGAGTTGGTTCTCTTCAGTTTTTCCTGTATAGCCTTCTCCATGAACTCATGTAGCATGTCCCGTGCTTTGATTCCCTGTGGGAGGCAGACACAGGTCAGGGGAGTCCTAGGAACTGCCCCCTCTCCAGAGAGACCAGGGGACCCCTTCTGTGGTCGTCTTTAATCCCAGGATCTGCAACAGCAAAAATTGTTTAACCTGTTGCCCAGCACCAAAGCCTCACAAGAGGTAGCAGCTTGGTGAGAACTGCTGCAAGTTCTTTCTGCTTTCTGTTGTGAATCAAATACAAGTCCTAGGAAACACTTGGAGAGGGAACGACAGCAGCAAGCCCATGGCACTGAATCCAGAGGGGCCTGCAGTGACAACTCATGGTCTTTTCAGGTCCAAAGGAAGGTTGTCCGACAGGAGGGGAAGCAATAACTTAATAAAATGGAGTCCAGGAGGCAAGGCATATCCGACAGTAAAAAAAACGAGTGGCTTTTCCAGATACATGTTAACCACACCCAGCTGATCTCCGGCTGTGTTGCACTCCTGTGCAGCAAAACATTAGGAAGACCTTCATGAGCCAAATGAAAAGCAACCTGCTGCAAAGTGGGGATGGATGGAGCCACAGAGTGTGGATCTGTAGCAAGAGCCTGGATTGGATAGTTAGGATGAGAAGTGGCCATGACCAGAAGCTGGGAAGAAGATGAGATTTGAGTTGGGAAGAAATGGACAAAGGAAAAGGGAAAGCAAGAGGAAAGACAAGAGGAGATAAAAGCAAGTTAAAGACAGTCTGGGGCCAGACAGGCTGTGGCTGACCTGAGACGGGATGGATGCTGAAAGCTCACACTGGTAACAACCTGCAGGACAAGGGGAACAAGAACTTTGATCTGGTGAGAAGAGCTGCAGGGAAGCTGGGGGAGAGCTGGGGCTGGCCAGGTAAGGTGATCCAGTGGGGTAGAACTCCCAGTGGAAATAAGAGATTGGACAAGACCTTGCTAGAAGAGGCAGGAGACTTGGGCTGGGGGCCCAGCAGGGTGAATGGCCCAAAGCCAGAGGAGGGACAGCAGATTGAAATGGGATAGGAGGGGTGGGACATGGGACCGATACCTAGAGTGGGAGTGTGGGGAGGCAGGCAGGAAGGGGCAGGTAAGCAGGGAAGAAGCTGGGGGTTGTAAGAGGCAGAGGAGGCTGTCACTCTGCCATGCTCCCCTCCAGGACTCCTCGCTGTCTGCTGCTGGTGAACAAGGGACCAAGGACTGTAAGTGGGTCTCAAGTCCTCAGCCTGCCTGAGCTGCGCGGGGAGGTCCCTGCTGTGCCCTTTTTCCTCATGCCCAAAGATGCCTCTGCATGAGTCCAGGTGGGATGCGATGGGTCAGGATGAGGTGTGATGGGCTAGCCAAAGCCAACAATAGTATCTGGCGAGTGAGAAGAGACAAGGGGCACGCTGGCAACCTCCCGAGAAGGGATCTGACAAGCCAACAGATGGATAGCAGCAGAAAACAGAGGTTCAGGGGAGCTGAAACCCAACCTGGAGAAAAGGTTCCAGCAATGTGCACAGCAGCCCTGCGTTGTACTGGAGCCCATGCAGGGAGGTGCTGGAAGCAAACCAGGAGCAGAGCGAGCAACACACCATGCCCTCAGCTCGGCACGGGTGCTGCAGGGGTCTTGGCCCTTTGTGGGTCCCCTTGGCAGGCCTGGGAACGGGGGCTCTGTGCTGCCACAGCCCAGCCCCGGCCCCCAGGCAAGAGGGCGTGGGGCAGGCGGCAGTACCTTGCGCAGCCCGCTGAAGGGTATGTTGAGGGGCAGGGAGAAGAGGTTCTCCACCAGCTGTTCAAAAGTTTTGGCCAGGTCCTTGAACTGCTTTTCCTCCAGGCGGAGTCCCAGCAGAATCTGAGCTGCAATGCGGAAAGTTAAGGTTTTAGCGGAGGAATAAACTGCGATGGAGCCCGGCTCCATGCACCAGCCCCGCAGCTCCCAGCTCACAACCTTCTGGATCCGCGGCAGGTAGCTCTCCAGGGCGGCGCGGCAGAACACTCTGGCCAGGATCTAGGAGCAGAAGGAGGGGGAAGAGAGGCAGGTGGTTAAAGCGGGGGGCTCACGTGCCGCCAAGGCCTGAGCCTGGGCAGGAGGTGCCGCCTGGGCCGTGTGCCCTGTGAGGCTCACCTTGCGGCGCTGGCGGTGCAGGTCGCCGATGGAGCCGAGCAGGGTGTGGGAGCCCAGGATGATCTGGGTGCTCTGGGGCCACTGCGCGCTGACCAGCGTGTGCTCGCCCAGCAGGATCTTGCGGATGTTCTCGGCGCCTGTCACCCGGACCACCGGGCGGCCCAGCAGGTGGGTCTTGAACACGTTTCCGTACCGCTCCCGCCGGGAGCTGTGGAAGCGGGAGCCCTGGGGACGAGCCGTGGGTCAGCCCCGGGCTCCCAGCTCTCCATCCCCGTCCGGTCCCCGCGCCCCCGCCTCACCTGGAGCAGCCAGTGCAGGGTCTCTCCGAAGAAGGGCCAGCCCATGGAGCCCTTGGGCAGGGGCAGGGCGCTGGCGCGGTCCCTGCTGAGGCTCCAGCGCAGCGCCCACAGGTGCCGGCACAGGGCGAGCAGCAGCCCAAGGGCCGGCAGCGCCAGAGCCGCCGCCGCGGGCCAGGAGAGCCCCGCCGGCATCCTCCTGCGGGGGCCGCCCGGTCCCTGCCCCGCCGCCAGGCGAGCACCGGGGGAGGCAGCGAGCGGCCGGGCGCTCCGCCGATGGGCCCCTGCCGGCTGCTGGCCCGCCCGGCCCCGCTCGCCTCCTGCTGCCGGTTCGCCCCTCGGCCACATTTATATAGATATTGGCCACTTGCGCCCGATCCACCTTCGGAGATGACGTCTCCGCTGCATATTTAAGCAGCGCGGCCAAGTGCGGTGATTGGAGCGGGAGAGCCGGGGGGATCGATCGAGGGGGCGCGGGGACGGCAGCGGAGGGCGAGCGGGGGCGGCCGGGGCAGCTCCCCCCGGAGCCCCTCTCCCGCCTCCCGCCCGGCCCCGAGGGGCGCCCCCCCCGACGGCTTGGCTCGGCACGGCTCGGCACGGCTCGGCACGGCTCAGCACGCCGCCCCCCAGCCCCGGCCCGGCCCCGGCCCCGGCCCCGGTCCCGGTCCCGGTCCCGGCCCCTGCCCGCCCCGAGGTAAATCAGCAACGAAACCGGGACCCGGGCAGGTCCCAGCGAAAAGCAGTCCTGAGGCGCGTTTTAAGGCGTGAAATTAAACACGAACACGGGTAAGGTTTATATTACTGTATTTAGACCGTCAATAACTTAAAAATACAGCGAAATGTACAGTATTTTTACACGTTCAATTTGGTTTGTACTTGCTAGACATTCTCTTCGTGTCTAAAATAGCCAGGAGGGGACGGTGCAAAGAGACTGGCTGTGGGACAAGCGCTATTTGCTGGGATGGGGCTGGCTCTAGGAAGCCCATTCTGACAAACAGATGCGGCACAAAACCAACAGTGGCAAGTCTACTCCTTACTGCAGCCTGGGGAAAGAACCCGGGGTCTTAAAAAAGTACAGTTAGAAATGGTAACCCTGAGGAACAGAAACAAAAAAAAGTCACATTATAAAGAACTCAAATAGTTATTTACATTCACAACTCAAGATTAAACCCTTTCAGAGAACAAAGCCTATAAGTCCTAACGCTAAATAAATATCAAGTCTAATTCTCAGGTAGTTTTCAAAGGTACTAAAAATCAGAAGATTTTTTCATACCTCCAGACTACAAAATGTGGTATACAAAATTATGTCCAATCACTTTAAGGCTAGTATACATTAAATGCAGGAAAATGACAGGCAGTATCTGAAATGAAAGCATCTCAATGCCTAAAAAAAAACAACATTTAATTAGGAGTCATCCTGAAAACAGCAACTAAAGGATCATTTCTCAAATAATTCCTCCCCGGAGCAAAATTTTGAATATCGTGTCTACAGACATTTAAATAATGTATTTACAGTTCAGCTGTTCCATGTACAGTGTGACTGAGCTGGTTTTTATTGTACAGTCTCATTTTTCACCATTTGTTTACAATATATAAAATAGTATTCGATCCATTAAAAATACATACAAAGAACTGTTTACTGAGGACTCTGTGTACAACCAATCTACTGCATTTTTCCTTTACTTGGCCAAACAAATGTCCTAATTGATACCACTCTTTGCTTAGTAGAAATAGTGGCTAAGAAATACCTCTTGGCATGATGAGATACAGTTGATATAGCAGGCCTATGTATGCTGGGACATACCATTCACTAAACTCCTAAGTTGCTTTACTACAGTCTCTATCAGCTTCTGCTTGTCACGATCATTCTTCCTGAACTGAGCAAAAATGTTGTTCTTTTTGCTTGAGTCTCTCATTCTGAAGAAATAAAAAGCAAAAGATACAGACATGTTAGAAATATAATTTGAAAAGGAAAAATCAAACTACTTAGTAGGTTTATTTCTGTTTCTTTTTTGATCTTTGTGCTAATAAGAACCAAAAGGTTACAAACCCTGTTATTTGTGTTCTTAAATTAAACTTCCACCATACAGAAGTCATTTTAACAAGTATTACTTCACAATTCACATGTGAGTACTAAGCAAATATCTTTTTATCAAATATCACTTTAGCAGGAAACAGAGTCTACCAATTGCACTAGGAGGGAAGCAAAACAAAATTTGTACGAATCATCTGTCTCCAGATTAAGTTCAGACTCAGTGAACAGGAGTCCTTTAGTCATCATCAAATTACCCGATACTGCTATTGCTAATCTCCAGCATCAAAGGAGTTTAAAACGAAATTTGTGAAATAAAATAAATTGACGCGACAATACTTTGTAATGATAGAGGTGATACGTACCCTCTGTGAACCCTGCAAAACACACATTCGTGGCAGGCCGGAGAGGAAAGAAAACACCGTTAGAAAATGCCTTTGAGTCCCAGCACGCGGATCCAGCCGTATTAAATGGGCTGATGCTCGGCTGGTGGAACCGCGCCGTCCCTTGCCCCAGCCCACTCGCGGGGGGCAGCTGAAAGCTTGCCCTGGCTCCATGACAGCGACAGCTCCTGCATTTCTCGCCCGTGGAGCGGCAGCTTGGGAAGCCATGGCTCCGACCAGCGCTCAGGCTCCGCCAGCAGTTCTGCAGGGCCCTAAGCATCGGGAAGCATTGCCGTGGGCTTTCAGATGCTGGGGAGGGTGGCCCCGGCTCCGGCCCCATATCCCCACACTTACTTCTCCAGCAGCGTGAGGGCTGTGCTCGGGTTGACCCGCAGGTATTTGGAGGTGGCCTGCCCGTAGTCAGCCAGGTAGGTGGACCAGTCCCACACCATGAAGAGGTCCAGGAGCTGGGGGAGAAGCGGCAGGTGAGTGAAGCCAGTGTGTAGCTGCAGCCTGGGGCCCCCGCTCTGTGGGCAGAGGCACCGGGCTGGACCCTTCAACCCCTGCATCCCACACACGTTTCTCTTCTGAGCGCCTTTCCCTCTCCCTCTGTGTGTCAGAAGATGGCTGCAAGGGTTCAGCCCTGGGAGGGGATGCTCATGGCTCCCATCTGTGGTGGTCCGGGGGCTCAATACACTGTGGGCAGGTAGAAGGGGACACTTGTGGCTGGTGCTGCTCTCAGTAATTTAAACCAGGGGGGCAGGTAGTCTCAATTAAGTGAATTAAACAACCCCTGCTGGACTCGCCATGGTGACTGATCCCCATGACTCAGCCCCGAGCATTGGGCACACTTCTGGCTCAAACAAACCCAAAACACTTAAGCTGGGGGGTAGGGGAATCAAAAAACCTCCAAGCACAGCCCCGCGTCTGGCCGTCTGGCTGCAGTTTCAGACCGGGCCTTTCACTTGCGATCTCAGAGCTGCCATTCAGCACAGAAGCTCACTGTTATGAGCAGACACAATGCCTCACCTCCAGCAGCCCTCCAAGCTGAATCACCCCTCAGCCAGCCCAAACCCCTGACTCCCCCAGGACGGCTGTGAGGCAAGCAGGCCAGGCACTGATGGGTGCAGGCGGCCCTGCTCGGTAGAGCCTTTCCCACAGCTACCCGTGGGCTGGCGGGCTGGGGCCCTGCTCCCACGAATATCAACAGTGGGGCACCCCCAACCTTCCTCCCTGCATCTGGTGTCCAGCCTCATCCTGCTGCTGCTGAGGGCTAACATGGGTTTGTTCTCAGGCTGCCCTGTGTTAGCCAAAGCTGCTGCTACACCGAGTGCAGGGAGCCATTAGCAGCACTACGTCCCGGCTCCAGGGACCCAGGGCTGCCCGGCTGAGCTGGGGCCTCAGGGCAGCCTGGAGCCCCTGCTTGCCCGGAGGCCTTGTGGCATTGCTGGTGCCTGGAACAGTGAGGTGGAAAAGGACTGCCCGCGACAAAACCACTCTAAGAAACATAACAGACTACTGCTGGTTGTATCATTTCGTTGTTTAAATAAAGAATCCTTGCCTCTTCAAACATTTGCTTCTGCTGCCTCTAAGCCAAACCAGAACTGTTACAGCAAGGACACACTCTGCAGCTTCAAATTTACATGCTTTCTAACTGTGTCCACTTTCTAACCCCCCTCTTATGTTCTTTTCAAATAAAGCATCTAATTTAAATGAATTATTTGATAATTAATTAATCCTCCCATATACGTAATAAAATCTTTTATGAACACGCAGTAACATTTCCTGGCTTTATAAAAGACCTCTGACATAGTTAATGCTCAGTCCTTCCAAAGACCACCAAAGACCATTAAAAACCTCAGTGACACCCCTAGCTTTACGTTTTAATACCCCATTTGAGTGAAAAGCATATACAAGGCAAGGAGCCCATTTCATTCTCTACTGACGACATATCCATGATAGCTGTCAAGGTCAAATACAAGCAGTTCTTTCTCATACAGTCCTTTCTCAGGACGGTCACCATCAATTCACCTATTGATCTGGAGAGAAGAGAATATGCCTTTAGTCACTAAGCAAACAGACTTGGCCTGAGCTATCACGCTCTGATAACTCAGGAATTAGTGGCATTTGTGAAACCCATGGCCTCACTTGCTGCTGCATGTTACTCATCACTTATTACCTGTGTTACACCAGTCAGTAGTGCCCAGCCACAGAGGCTGTGCACTATATTCCAAAGCATGATCAAAAGAGCAGAAAGTAGGACAATCAGATGTGCAACACAAGCTGGAGAAGACAAAGCTGACAGCCACAGGAACACAGACCTTGTAATCTGGAGCCTTCATGTTCTCCTTCACAGAGAAGCTAATGGAATGTATTAAGAAATTACTTCCAACTACAACGCCATTTGTCATGGGCTCCACATGGGAGAACACCGATGTTCTCAGCAAATCAAAGGTGAAAGATTTCATTTCTTAATCCCATTGTAACATTGATATTGAGGACTCTGGATACATCCTAAACAAACTTTTCTGTGCCCCTTCAGCAACAAAGCCACTGATCACTGATAGCGTTGACAAGTTCAAAGAAATTTTCCTGCCAATACTGCATGAGTGATTGTCATACCACCCTTTCAGCATCTGAATCAGCCATCTGATTGTCTTGTGGCTCTGGGACATCTTAGTGCTACTGATGGTGGTGGTGGAAGATTAGACCTAATTTGTCACCTGATCAAACACAGATAGGCATATAGGGCTCTAAATGGACTATGCAATCTGCTGCTTTTCAACTCATGAGTTAAAACAATGTCCCAGGAGAACACGAAGTACATTCTGTGTGCTCCAAGGCAGTCCTGGCTCCGAAGAGTGAGCACTGGAAATGCTATCAGCAAGAGGGATGTGCCCAGCACTAACACAGCTCCCTCCTTTCTTCACACGTGGTCAAAGAGCTGCACACAACCAGCCTCATGCTACTAAGTCTCCTAAGTTAAAGCAGCTGTCGTGACATGTGGCAGGCCATGTGAAGGACCAGGGACACATAATCAATTGACACATGCCCTATCATAACGCCCTTCCCTCCTGCGCACATGTTCAGGGGCTACAGCACGATCAGTGTGTCCTGCTGCTGCAGTAAATGTGACAGAGGACCGCAGACATTGCTGAAGATTGGACTGCTGCTGTGCACAATTACGTACTGTGTGTTTTGTCCCCCTCACAGCTGCAGTTCTGCACTGCAGCATATTGCTGTGTGTAATGGGCTTTGACAGCATATACTGTACACTGTGGGTGGGCAAGAGCTGCCTGGAGTGCAGCTCTTCGGATCTGTGTCCTGGCCATTCATATCACCTGCATCTAACTTGGCACTTGGCAGATGTACAGTCAATGCAGGCACTTTGCGAGAGGACTGGGCTGGCAAGCAGCCACCAGCAGCCAGGATTGTCTAGCAGAAATGATGGTTCCTGGACCACCACATGTATGGGAAATAACTTCAGTCCTCCCATACAACGCTTCTCTTTAGTGCGGCCACAAATTTACCTTCAGTCTTGCAGCCATGCTGCAGAGGCATCAACTCCACAGTCTGCTTCAACTTCTGCTGCTTTGCTCATTTACACTGTCTTCTACAAAAAATGTGTGCCTTATTTAAATAAAGAATCTTTCTTTTAGATAAAAACAGAAAGACCCCTAGTAAGCTGTGACTGTCTTGATCACAGGCATATGATCTGGAAAACAACCCATCCATTCAAATATACAGACAAGTATTTGGACTACTACATATAATTTGAACATAATAAAGCACTGGCCTACCTAATTCTTTGGTAGATTAATATGATTTTAGTAAAGGATAAAGCTATCTTAAACTTAATGTACAAAGACTCTTGAAAATAAAAGAAGAACATGAAGAAGCAAAAAATCTTTTTTTAAAAAAAAATCATGCAAACAAATAGCTGCATTAAATTTATCAAGAAAACTAACACCTGGCCAACTCTTCAACAGAGGATAAACAAACAAACAAACAAGGTTTTCTCTATATTTTTACTGTATTTTCATTCAAAATAGACATATATTAAAATAATCTTACAACGTGTCAGGGCCTGGGCGTGGACAAAACCACAAGGAAAGGGAGCAGCCTTTGGTAATATTACACGGTATTCAAGGTAAAGATATAATGGAAATACTTTGTGGATTTGGCTTGACATGTTGACATGACTCATACTACAGAGATGTAGTATGAGGGATATGTTAAGTTCCATTGAAATAAAAGAAGGTTGTAAATTTCTGAGGTTTTAAATATTGTGATTACTTCTCATGCAGAAAAATAAAAATTGTATCAAGGGCAAGTCTAATTGCATAAATATTAGCTTTGCCGAAATTCATATTGGCTACAAAAAAAAAACAAAATATTTTGGGGATATAAATTCAGGTGAGCTTGTTGCATGTTTTCTCAGTTGTGAGGTATAAGGTACAGGAGAATTTGCTGGTCCTGTGATAGTCCTTATTGTGGCAACTAAAATCAACCTGTTAGAGGCCAAATTAAAGCAGCATTTCCCTACTGCTATTTTATCCACTAAAGCTGTTACTACTGTCACAAGAAATGAAAACATGATGTACTAGCCAGCAAGGAATAATCCACAGTGACATGCACTGTATTAAGAGAAATACACAGACAGAGCAAATCCTGGCAATAAATATATTCCTGCCTTAAAAACTAGACAAAGTCCATAGCGTAGCACATCACAGTTGCACTGCTGGCTGCTATTTCTTCCAAGTTAGAATGTGCATTTATTGCATTTAAATTACAATAGGAAAAAATGTTTATTTTGTACATGTATCTTTCCAAACTTAACGTGTCCAGGAAATACTTCAAACTGGACAAAAAGCTTTCCCTTTACTCTCAGAGTCTGGAAGCAGTGCAACCCATTAGCTGTTAGCCAGCCAGACACTCAAACCCAAGGAGCCACCTGATTGTGCTCTGTCAGAACCAACTTATGTGGCTGAAACACAGAGAAGCACCTAATAAGCTAGATACATTTATTCTGCTGTGCAGGAACAATGGTGTTCTTGCAGTCTCTTTATCCCATAACAACCATGGAAGATAAGAATAAGCTAAGACAGGCAACGTTATACCTGAGAATTTTATAATGAAGCAGAATCTGTTTCCCTAGGAGCATGGGAACTGATTTTCAAGCCCTTCTGACTGGGAACAACTAACAAGAGTTTGCAGAGAAGTGTGTGTGTGAATCTTCACCAAGAAAGAAAGGAACATGAGCAAAGCTCTATCCTCTACAGTAGACCAGATGGAGTGTCCAATAGACTGTCCACTTACTGACACTGACAAGGTAGATATAGCTTGAGGTTGCCGTGTTACATTTGCATTTTGAGTGATACCCTAAAACACTTGGATTTTCTAATTTTCTGTACTTGCCTATGTATTTTCTAAATACCTTTTGCATGTCTAATGTAAGCTTTCTCTGCTTGAAATAAGTACCACTTGGAAAAAAAGTTGTTTAAATATACTTACATAAAGCACTCTAGTAATCTCTTACATTATGCAGATAAAATTGCTATTTTTAATTGTAAAACTTTAATTTTAAACACAACAATATTATTATAAGACATACTAAACTACTTTTCAGTCAAAATAAGTCCTACTTCAAGGACTTGATAGCTGACTTTTTTTGACAAAATGCATTACAATACTGATGCAATGGGTATAAAAAGATCTTATGATTTTAGGGAAATAATTCTGTTTCAAATGGGGCACTTGCATCTATTCTTCAAGTTCAGAACTCTTGCTTTCCCCAACATCTAAGTGATATGGCTATGTTTGTGTAGAAATTAACGGTAATCATGGCTCGGTAAAGCTTTGTCTTAATATTACCTTAAGTCCTGAGTAGCTCATCCGTATTCCTGTATTTAGGCCATCTTGTAATTACTTGCGAATTTTATGCACTGGGAACTGTTGGAATCAACCATCCGGCCCTTTCAATGCTGTTTGAACCTCTGTCACATCCTTGGCTATCATACAGATGCCCTTTCCTTTTTACTTTCAGGCAACTGTCAGGAATAATCTTGGGAGAGAATGCAACTTTGGGAACTAGCTGTCCACAGAGTCAACATTGACACAAGACAACAACGGGGGCTTTGCAGAAGGAAATGGGGTCAGTGTGCATTCAAATTTTTCTAGTATAACCATCACTATTGGTGTTGTCTGATTTAAAAATATCAAGGTAGCTTAGTACAAGGCAGAATGGTGCTGTTATCTCTTCTGAACTATCAAGAGTGTCAGCAAATCGCTTTGGTTGTACAAGTAGGCACTGGCGACCCAACAGATGGAGATAAAAATGAGAAGTTGTGCACTCAGCATCCTGCTTACCTTCCTGTAAATCCCAATATTCCATCAAAATAAAAGTAATTCTTGTAACATATAATTCTTGATTATGCCCTTCTGGCCCCCTCTCCTTGCTCAAAAGCAGAATATTTCTTATGCTAAACACTTTATTAACCCCTAATCACCCAGTTACTTCTGGATTTGATTGCATGTGTAATTACCTTTTGTCAGGTACAATTTGCCTGATAAACATGTCAGAACACTTGCTGCTTCGTCTGTTGAAACAGATAAATGCTGTCTTTCCACAGCCTTGGGGCATAATTAACAGGGGGAAAAAAAAAAAAGGCAGTTATAAAAACACACAGAAGCTGATTCACCCCGGCAGGAGCTCCCAGCAGGCCGCAGCCAAGGCCTATTTCGTGGCCGCTCCGCTTGCCTGAGCGCTCATTGAGTTCAGCCTGCTGTGACAGGGCAACGGGGGCAGCCCTGAAAAACGGGGATTTAAAGCACGTTTCCACATGAACTTCAAAAAAAAAAAAAAAAAAAGGATGATGCCTGTTTGGGGTCAGGAAAAAAAAAAAAAAAAAAAAAAAACAAAGTGAAGCCGCAGATACTGATATTGGGTCCTGTCTGCACGCTCACGTAGACTTCTGGGATGGGACCAGTAAAGGAAAAATCAAAAGCAGATCCAAATGAAAATTCAGGAAAAGCAAAGAGGGCAGGCTTATTTTTTTTCCATATCTTTGTGGCATTTGTGGGCTCAGTTGCTCCCTATAGTGTTTGCAGGTTATGCACCCACACACTATGGGGAATGCCAAAAAAGAAATCCTTACCTGACCTCTGGATAACCCAAACAGGAGATTAGCCCATTTCCAAGCAAAGCAGGTTGTCACACTGTTAGGCCAATTGCTTCTATTGACACTTTGCATAAACATCTTACACAGGGTGATCAGAAAGGACTGTTATGCCATTAACGCTCTTTTTATTTTTTTATACCTAAGCCTTACAGAATAAAAGCCTTTCTGAGTAAGGGATAACAAAAGGGTCAAAAGGTCACAAACATTCTTTTAAGTAGGTAAAAATCTGGGAAGTTTAGTTTCGTTGAAAAGTGCAAATTGGAACTTTCCTGAATCCTGCGGCATTCCAGCACAGGCAGCTTTCTCTAATTTTACTTCTATCGCATTCATTAATCTACCTAATT
This sequence comes from Oxyura jamaicensis, assembly GCF_011077185.1. Classification (NCBI taxonomy): domain Eukaryota; kingdom Metazoa; phylum Chordata; class Aves; order Anseriformes; family Anatidae; genus Oxyura; species Oxyura jamaicensis. The sequence goes on from NC_048898.1 coordinate 20,330,134, forward strand.
GTGCATTTTTACTTTTACTTATAAATAAGCAAAAGCTAAAATCTTAATTTTAGGAAATAGCAAGCTGTCTAATCTTCTCAGCTAATCTCTAACCTAAACAGATTTAGACACTGCCATTAAAATCCTAATGGGGAACAGCATGAAAATATAGTGAGTTTTGCTTGAAGCGGTACAGCTGAGCAGTCTCCTACATACAGTTTTCACCTATAATTTACACCGCCTGTGGTTTGCATTGTCTATAGAAAAATATTCTATATTTTCCTTTGTTTTCTTTTTGCTTTGATCAGAGAAGGAAACAATCTCCCTTTAATAATGTAAAAGCCACCTGCTGGGCATTGCAGACTACAGCTAATTGGTAAATTCTTTGAAATTTAGATATAATGGATTTTGACCTCTTTAATTAAAAAAATCCCAAAGCCTAGGACACTGGTGAGCTCTGATAGGAAAGGAGTGATGCCAACCATATACAACTACAAGCTATGCCAAATCTTTTTTTTTAAGACAGAATACCAAAATAACGTTACAAATTTTTCCTTGAGGATGCATAGCTAGAAAAAAGCCCCGTGATTGCTAGCTATGTATCATTTACACTATTGAGATAAAATAATAGCAAGTATGTTAACAATACTATTATTAGTATTTGTATTGGAACTGGGAACTAAATTGTCCCAAAGATGAATGGGACTTTTTCATTTTAAAGACAGCAAACTCATGGAAACCATTCACAAACATCCCACTCCTCAAAATTCCCCCGCAAAGAGCTCACATTGTACTTATAGGCACCTTCTGTTCAGAAGAACAAATGAGTTTGCTGACCGAAGAGGAAGCATGTCAATCAAAATTGTTGCTTCATAACTTCTGACATAGTATTAACCTTTCAGTGGAGCTATAATCTCATCTGCTTGTGAACTCAAAGGCAACACTGTCTTCCCTTTGTTAAAACACTTATTTATACTCTGCCCAGCATAATGGAGCCATGGGTTATGACAGGGACTCAGTCTCCAGTAAGACAGCTACAAAACAAAGTTGTTTTCTTTTTAGTCTCTGTTTCATGCACAAGTACACACAAAGATACATTACACAGGTATACACTTATTTCCAATGAATTAACAAACAACCCTGCATGAATAGTAAGGTAACATCCCGATTGGTTCACAAAATGTTAGCTCCTTGTTTTTAAAAGCATGCACTCCACAAAAACTCTTACTAGAGTGGAACTAAAATGTTAAGAATCAGAATCAGAACTGGACAAAGACAAAGCTTGTTCACTTTAAACATTTCCTGGTTGCAAAAGAACAACAGAAGTATTTATAATATAGGTATCAAAACCTGGCTTACAAGGAAAAAAAAAAAAGACAGCATTTGCTAACTGTAGAATAACACTGCACCAACCGAATGCAATTATCACTTCATCAGTCGGTGATCTTTACTGCTGACAAATATCTTGTTAGCCTGGTTAGCAAGTCTGCCTGCCACTTGCCAAAATATTTTGTTTTATTTACTCCTGGTGACTAATTTTGTGAACGTGGTGAATTTTAAAATCCCCCCCTACTGATCACATAACTGGAATAACACACTTTGGTCTTGTATTTCAAAGTGTAAATTGATCTATTGATCTGTGAATGTCTCCCTATAGTTTATGCTACCTTTTTTTCTGGATTGGTAGAGCAAATGCATTTTCAAAGTGATGGTATGGGGACTTAGCTATGCAATTCCCATTAGTGTCAATGGGGGTCGCAGGCTAAATTCCTAGGCAATGCTTTGAAAACTGAGCCCCGGATTTTCAAAGGGAGGATAGCTTGTGTTAGAAAGGCAGTTTCTTTCAGTTTTTAAGCCACTGCATTAAAACGTTCCTTTTTTTTTTTTTTTTTTTTTTTTTTTTTTTTTTTGTTCCTAAGTACTATGCGTTTATAAATTCTGTTTAAACTGGGGACATTTAAATGTTTACAAGAATGAAACAGTTTTATATTTAAATGCTTACATCTGTTTTAAATTTATAAGTGAAAATCATATCTGTCACTATCTTGAATGTTGGGTTACAATCTTTAACACATGTGTGTAACATGTAAACTCAGCAGTTATGACAGCCGAACTGCTGGGAATTGTTGTTATGCTAAGAAAAAATGAGAAGTTACTTGTTTTCAAATATATCCTTTACAACCTAAGTTCTCCCAAAGGGCAGAATACTTTCCTAAAATCTGGACCTTCAGGTACACTCTGACAGATGCCTGATCTTGTTATGTACATTAATATTTTTTGGCACTTCAAATGAACATAGTCTTGCCTGCAAAATGAAATGCATACTGTTGAGGATATGTGAACAAGCTTGTTGCTGTTATCACGACCAAAAAAAACATCAAGACTTCAAGCAACCAAAGATGTAATGTCCCAGGAAAGTCACTCAAATACTGTCATTGAGGCAAATATAAATAGCTAAGTCCTAAGGAATACAGAATATAGAAACAAGTAATAGATATTCAAAGAAGACTCGTTTGATTACGCTGTGAATGTTTATTATGAAGTGTGTTCTTCTTCATCATTAACGAATAAACTGGACCAGTAGCAAAAGAACTGTCTTTTGAGCCCAGAAACAGGCAAGTGTTTGAAAAGCAGAAGCCTGGCAGACAGTCAGGCTTCAGAGGGCACGGGCTCTGGCCAAATTGCTCCTGTCAAGCCCATCAGCCTGTACACGCAGTCCCTTTAGACAAAGCATAAAACTATGTCAGTGGTAAAATTTGTGTGGATTAAAAATTGTGTATTATGCAATGTTTGGGTCCTTCACCAATTTTTTGTTTTTGAGCTCCTGACGCTAAGGAGTACTTCCACCAACAGCACGCAGGGAGCAACAAGTGCAGCCTCCAAAACAGAGTTTCAGCCTCTGATCTGAACAGGAGTTTGAAAATATAATTTCAGTTGTTAGAATCATGAAGCCTTTGATATATCACAGTTAAATTTAAAGCTGTAATTTCCATTTTTCTTTTTTTTAAACACAGACAGGTGTGTAAGTAGTGCTTAAACACTAAAACTTACCAGGAACACTAGTAACTGATGAGGGAGTTTTTGCAGCACAGTTTATTTAAACTTAAATTATCAATAAACAGCTTTTTTAACTGCATGAAACTTATAACAGTCTTGCTTTCAACTATTTGGTTATCTATGAAATAAGGCCTTGAATGGGATGTTACATGGCACAGTACTTTAAATACATTTCCTGAGGACTTAAACCGTGTAATTTATCTCAGTCCTTCCTGTACAACTACATTTGAAGTATATTCAAAAATTTTTAAATGTAATGTCAAAGTTAACTGATTTAGAGACAGTAGGACTACTTAAAATAATTTAACAATGTAGCTGGAATAAAATTTAAACACAAAACATCTTCCACAATGTGTTGTGGAAGTGAACGCACTTGTCCTATCTGTCACATTTAAAATTTAGCAGTATCCATGTGAGTACCCCTAGATGTTGACAATCTCACCATACATCAGGATACATACTGTGCCATAGACAGTCATTTCCTGACAGCTGCTGTTTTGACCTAACTAATCCAAACTGTCCTTACATACCTGTACATCTAATGCATAAAGTGAAGCTGTTATACTCTGGAACTAAACATCTGTAGTGGTCTGTCCAAGTATAATTGTATCTTCACGTTTAAATTTCAGTCTGATTACTTCTAGGCTTGAAGGAAGGAGTTATAAAAACACAGTCGTGGCCCACCAATGTAAATGGATGCCTACAGGTAGACAAGTAAGCATGGCACAGAGCCACAATATCAGTCTTGCATTCACAACGATGCAAAGATGAAACACGTTTGCTCTTTGTATGAAGCTTCAGCTCACAAAACTGACTCAGGAAGCAGCTAACCTAGCTACTGGAAGTTAGCTATTTAGTGGCAGGACAGAATATTTCCTTTTCCTAGCTGTCAAGTTATTCCTTGCCATATTCACACTCAGACCAAAACACCAGATCGAATAACATCTCAGGAAAATACTGAAATTACATTGTTAAAGAGACTGAAGCTTTCAACATAATAGGAGGATATATATCAGGTCTATAAAGTTTATGAGCATCTCCCGACTGTGCAGCACATGGTCTCCACAGAGTTCAGTGATCTCCAGTGTGCACGTATCACCTCCACAAAGGTAACTGCAGCTTCTACAGCAGGTACAGACAAATTGTTCCAATGCAACAGCTTTAATCATTTTTGAATCTATAATTTGTTTTATTTAAAAGATTTGCACAGTTCTTGAAAAGCTACAAATCTAAATTTAAAAATCATAGTGCTCAGGACTCTTCTCTTAGGTGGCCAACAAAGCCTCCAGCATTTCACATCCAAGTTAATATAATATTCCACTGAGGCTGTATTTGCTCTACCTTTGGTCTCTTTCAGTGACTCTGTCTCAGAGCACCACCATCATACCTTCCATGTTACATAAGGTCTACACCTCAAAGAACATGTATAGCATACTAATGGTATTTGTAAGTGAAAAAAAATAATTATCAGCAGTAGCACAAATAAGTTTCAACCGGAACTGAAATCTAAGACATAACAGGCCAGAAAACAGCATCTTTTTTGTTTGCATCCAGGAACAAACAAAAATCCAATAAGGCACAGACACTTATAGATGTGCTCACCATGACTTTACTGTAAACAGATAATTATTTCTTCCAAAGTAGTGCATTCAGAGTATGCTTGCATACCCACCCTTCACAGCAGATGAAGTTACATCCCTTAGGGAAAGCTATACTAGACATGGGAACCACTGGACAAGGAATTCCACAAGGAGTAGCTCAGGAATGTAAATATAGACAAGTTAAAAGCAAAGCCAAAATCACTAGACTAAAGTTTCCTATTCTTTCCTGGACAACCTTCACTTTCTTCTTCAGCTACCAGAAGTAGTTTACTTCCACATTTATATCTGTCAAATGACTCTCAAAACATTTTGCAAACACTGCAACCTATATAAAATCCCAGTATTTGTTTTTTGTTGTTGTTGTTATTGTTGTTGTTTTTCTTGTCTAAATAACTTGGTTTAGCAAAGGTCTTTGAGTCTAGTAAGCTGCAGTAACAAGAAACCTAGATAACTCAGAATTTGTTTTTGTTGTCTTTTTGCAAAAGAACCTTCTTTTCCTGTTGTTATATTTACAAATGTTTTAGGAAAACCCCTTTCTGCTCAATGTCAATACCCTAATATCACTTCATTTCTAAGAAACACATCTTCCAGAATTTATTATTAGAAGTTGATCTTTTTCCTTATAATATACCTTTTCTCATCAATTCTCAGATGACAACATTTTCTGAAAATTTTTAATCTGAAAAGTTATTTTTATAGTTGCTCTGGAAGAGAGAAGATTTCCGAACTATATATAGTATGTAATTTGTAACAATTACTCTTCATGTATTAGCCCCAGTAGATCCCAATACACATGGAACCTTGCTGGGCAGTGATGGCACAATTCAGCCTCTAATACCTCCTACAATCTGAAAAACTCTTCCCCTGATCTTACTTGCCACTTTGAAATGTTATCCCTTTCTGGTGAGTAATCCTGTGCTAGATTCCTCTGCTTCTTAAATGAACGTTATTCTCACCCTTTATTGACTGACCACATCTATTATCACATGTAAGCAGTGTTAATCCTCTAGTAATTAACACCCTTATTAAAGTAATTTTAACCCAAAGAAGTTTAAATCGCATTATTGGTTTTATTTAATTAAGCTATGGAGACTGTTTTACACTGTCATTTGTTTTGAGTTTTCAGCTTGTCTTTTCAACCTACCAGCTAGGTAGCTTTCCTCCATTGCCTGCCTATTTCCATCTAGGAATTAGTCTACTTTACTCTGTTTCACTAGGAACTTTTAAAACTGTCCTCTGTGTGAATGGATGCAAGACTTAGGCACTACACTGAACAGATAACCTTTCCCCAAACTATCATCTGGATACGCATTGCAATGATATTAGCAAAATTAGGATCATATCTGTACCTCCACAGGACTCAATATCCTGTTAGCACTTAAAATGTATGAGCAACTTTTACTGTCCTCATACATGTTGAGAAAGGGCAAAGCTTTTGTTTGTTTGTTTTAATTTAAAATTCAGACCAGCAAAAAGAAAGGAGTATCTGAAAGCACTGAGTCATGCCACTTGCAAAGGCTGGTTCAGCACTTTCTCTGTTACTTAGTGAATAAGTCAATTTTTAAAACTGCATTTTTTTGTGCATCTACTGCACGTTCCTTTCTATGGGAAAGCCACTGATGGCCTATGTGCTCTTAGAGATCTCAGGTAAGCTGCTCAATTGACATGTTTGACACAGGGTCAAAAGATGAAAACTGTCTTCTGGTTTAACTGCATCATGTTACACCGTGCACTCTGGAAGAGCATGGGCTAATTGTGTGTCCTTCTGGAACGATTTCCTGGAGGCATGCCACTGAAACTGGGAAAGCTGGCGTTCTCTAGGGAATAAGGCAACCTGATGGCTTCATGGGCTTTATACACCATTAACTGTGTACTGAAAGTCCTTTCTTTCCTTTGGGTAAAAACGCCTCTTCAAACTTCTACTATTTTTTTAAAAAAACAAAACTGTTCTTAACGTGTCTCAGCATAAAACCATACAAAATGATAAACTCAGAAAGAAAAAAGAATAAGGACAACAAAGTGCATTTGTAGATAGGAACTTATTCTAATTTTTTTCTCGTCATTCAACCTGTATCTTTAAGTTGTCCTCCCCACCCCCTCAGTCATCTACTACTTTCATCTACTTACCTTCTGACATTTCATATTCTCCCCCATTTATTCACATTTCTGGTCTTACTCATTCTATGCCCCCCCAGCACTTCTTGTCATTGTGGAGTTCCTAATGAATACACTACATCTATGCAAAGCTTTGGAAGCCTTTTACTTATGAAGGTATTTTGTGCTTAAAAACAAAACAGAACAAAAGCTCCCCACTTTCTTCCATACATTGCTATTGTTCTGAAGTAGAGGACGGTCCTTGAATCCTTGCTGTAAACAATTATCTTGATTTTTCAGAATTTTACATTGCCCTTATAGTGATGGCCAAATAATTGATGTAGAACTGATTAACTTCCTTTTTCACAGAACAAACTGCAGCAAAAGGAAAAAAAAAAGGGGGCGATATTCTGCCTGCTGCCTGTGCTTGACAGATAATTTAGGGAAGGAATGGAAACCAAATATGTTGATAGATGCAACTGAAAAAATATTGAAGGCAACTCTAGGCAGGGTTAAGGGGTTAGTAGTGTAGCCCAGTATATAGCACTACATATCAGTGATACTACCTGCTTAGCTAAGGCTGGAGGATGTAAGGAGTTTGGGAGCGGAAGTTATTGAACCCACTGAAGCAGCTAGCAGCCCCACAGCTCCCTGATGGGTGACTAGGGCTCATAGATGTTAAAAGAATATAAATAACAAGTAACTTGAAGGAAAACAACAGCTTTCTTCTCTAGCGTTGTTCAATTAACAATTCTCCTTCATTAGTCATAGGAACCAAATACCACCCACGGGATTCAGAGGAAGTCCTGTGGAGCTGGGGGGCTCCAAAACTGAACTCCATCCATCAGCTCAGGGCTACACAAAGGCAGAGATCCTGCAGTAACTGGCTGTCAGCAGGAAGACAACAGCTTGATATAATGTATTCCTAAACTTCAGGAAAGTCAGGCACCCAAATCTTCCCGTAAGCAAAGCCTTCAGTTTGCATTTATGTCATTTCTTATGGGATAAAGATAAAGGCAAGAATCAGCTGGGGAGCAAAACTGCCAGCAGAAAACTATCAGAAAGAAACTCCTCATTCTACTAAATAACTTCCACTGAATGGGATGTATATCAGTGACTCAAAGAAAGTGTGAGTTAATAAATACAATAGGCACATGGATCAATTTCTTCTAATTCAAACAAGGGATTTGTTAATTGAGAAATTATCTGAAAGTCAACTCAGTTGCAACTTTCTACTAAAAGGTACTTCTGCAAAAGAATGGAAACCTTTTTCAGATAAGGCTTATTTTGTGCTTTCTTTCATAATGTCCTTGGAGACATTACAAATTAAAACTTGACCGCTTCATAAATAGTTTCCCAGACACACAGCATACCAGTTACTGAAGAAATCTAGTACTTCATTTGAGAAAACTGAGACCTCTTGGTTCTGCCATTATGGACAGGGCATAACTGGCATATGTACTTCAACTACCAAGCATACAGTTTCAGTTTCATTTACATTATGATCTTGCAGAGAATTCCTCTGTAACTAAGAGATTAACTTTCTTGGAGAGAAAGGTTTTCCAGAGATACGGAGCTTTCATCATAACAACAGCCCTGTACGTTTTGAGTGAATTAACTGACTCCTTCTAAACCATGTCATCTGAAAGTACCGATGACTAAGAAGAAGAGCTGAAAACTGATTAATTGTGACGGTAGTATTCAGACAGTGACTGAGATATGCCCATCTAAAGAGTCTTGACAGGAGCTTTTGCCCTTTTTAATTTTATTTTTGTAATATCTGCTTTGATCAGCCTCTCCAGTGAAGCTTTTATGGATTTCTATGATGGTAGTATTTAGAAGCTCCACTGCACTGCTCTAAGAAGTCAAGTGCTTCACCTGCATATGATGAGATGAACAAAAGCCATTTCCTGTCTCAATTCTAAAAACTATAAATTCACTCAACAACAACAGCAACCCCCTCTTGTTCAAGAAAAACTTATGTTCCTATGCAGAGGTTTTATCTGCAGGTCTCTATGTCAAGCTTCATGAATTCTGTCATTTTCTAAATACACAGTGCAGATTTCTTGGCAGCTCAACTAATTCTTGCATATTTCTGGTTCAGCGGAGGACTAAGAGAATTGTATCCCTTAAATGTACTAGCTTAAAAAAACAATAATAAATGTTTTTATTTTTGATAACTTCCATGGTTACATGTACCTACAGTATTCTTTACTGTCATTTAGGAGATGCCATTCATTTTAAGCATTATAGTCGTCACCACATAATCTTCTGTGTATAATCTTTGTACGTTCCTCTGGAGAAACTGTTATGGTTTTTGCTAGAGGTGGAATAATGTATCATGCAGATAAATGGCCATATGTATATTGTTTTGGTTAGGTAAGCTATTGATAGGGCTACTGAAGTAAATTAACAGTATTTGTACACTGAGTTTTTAAATCTGTTTTTCAGTTATATCCCCTCATTGTCAATAATCCAGGATGTAGAATGAAAACTTGGTGCAATATCACCATGTTATTTGCATTTCTCTGATGAAAAAGGGGCATTGAGAAGCTGACCTGGATACAGACTGTTTTGCACTGAATTTGATAAATGATTCAATGTCCCGAAGAACACAGATCTAATAACTGACACGTGTCTCTTAGTTCCTGGCAGTACAGGGTAAGAACACCTACTGCCAGGAAATGACTGACATGCCATCCTGCTTTGATTCTGAAAATCCTTATCAAGATAGTGATTCAAAGCCATGCTTAGTTTTGACCATCCCCACTGCTAATTACCATGTATTTGTTTCCAAAGCTTCCTAATTCTTACCAGCTGGCAACTATAAATCCCATCTAAGTAATGAGCTGGTTTCTGTGTACAGAGCACTGATTGAGATCTTCCTCATGAATTTCTACACACACATCTTGTGATCTGAGCCTACCACAATTACCTATTGGCTTTACAGAATCTAGGTGAAAAGGAAAAGTCAAAACCGGGAGTTTCCACTGGGGAATATAAGTGCATACAAATTGTCACGTTTGTGGGAAGAATCCCCATTTATTTGTAAGACTACAGTACTCAGAGAAGGCATTGTGTGCTCTCTGCAAGTTGGATAACACACATTTACCATACAGTCATACCTGTAACTGTGTTATTTTGAACACAGGTATATATATATATATGCATGTTACCCCAGTATAACACAAACTGGTGAGAAATTGAGCCTTGCAGTTCTGCTCACTGCATGGCTCAAGTCCTCCTCCTGCTTTAGTGTTGGGTCGATTTATGGAAAGGGGGAAGGTCAGCAAGGGAGTTGGTTCCTTCCCCAGCAAAGTGAAGATCTGTGACCTGAAATCCAGAGAAGTGCAACTCCTGTTTTGTTGCTGTCTGAAATCTGAGCTCTTTTCTTTAGCTGAATAAGCAGCATTGCACTGAAAACTCAGAGAAGCGCAAATCCCATTACATCGCACCCTGAGGCTGGGCTTCATGTTACAGATGTAACATGCTCCTCTGCTTGTTCAGAGAAGCTGGAGAATGGATGGGGGGAGAAAGGGATCAGTAAGCATTGTGAAAGAGGCTCTGTGAAGATGAAAGTCTCAACAACCATTTCCCTCAGGAAGGGAAAGATGAAATATTCTGTAATACCTGCTAATTAAAAATTCAAACTGCTGTCTTATAAAAAGAGAAGCTTACTTTCATCTTTAAACTCTGAAGTTTTAAGACTTATTTCTAAACATACTGTTAGGGAATTCTTCCTCTTGGAAAACCCTGATGGTCCTTCTGGTCAAGACACTTTCATGAAGCAGGGACCAGGGGTGGGGGTACCTGACTCCTTTCAACACCTAGGCACTGCATGGACTGGCAGATTGTGCAGGATGCCTTTAGAGCTCATGCCATCCAAGAGTCATGGTGGAGCATTTTGGCAACAGCCTACAACTTATTCTCTGATGCTTATTTGAGAGCTTGAGAGCATTTTCCTCACAGATGACAGGAGCTTTGGCACACTGCACATTGGGGGAGTCAGAGAGAAGCCAGAGCTGAAATGTAGAGCTGTACTACCACAGGAAATTAAATCAAATTAAACACTGCAAACAAAACAGTGGGGAAGACCAAGCTGTCAGTCTGCCTTTAGTGGCAGACACCTCAGTGGCTGGGATTGAACTCCAGCGATCTGTTTCACAGTTTCTACCTATGAGTTGCTACTGAGTTATCAGGACAGTAACATTTCCCAGTGATGAATGAGAAGCAAAGGTGTGCAGCAGAAGAAAAGGAAGGACAATATCAAGATACTAGTAAGAATTTTCTCTTTGAAATAAATTTACATCTGTTGCATGTAACACCACATTTCAGAAGGTTAGCCATATTTCTCATCAACAGTACACCAGAAAATGTATTAAAAATTAAGTGGAAAAGCAACCCAAGAAACTAGCAATCCAGTTTCCATTATGCTTTGGAATCAGAGGGAAATATACTATACTTTTAATTATCAGATATAATTTTTTAGAAGAAATACATACTGTGTATTGGAAACGCTTATACACATGCTTATTTACACACATCATAAACAGAAATCTAAGAAAGATCTATGTGCTAATGTTTCTATGGTACATTATTCTGTATATTGATTGCATTGATTGTATTACAGCTTTATATAAAATTAATGTCTAATTCTATCAAAATGTTAACAGAAATTGCTGCAAAACATTGAGTGTTTTCTCTCATTACCTCTGCTGAATTTATGGACCCTATCATTCAGTCTTTAAACAGTTTCACAGACTGCAAACTCTGTATTACCATACGGGTGGAGATATTGCTGTGGCAGTCACTTAACTCGGGGGTTACCAACAGCACATGGTTCTGCTTCACTTCAGAATGCTGTCCCTGTCACAGGACCAGCACTGAGAGCAACTGGAGAATATTAAAATCATACGCTTAAGTGCAAAAAGAACACAGATGAGTCAGTTCTGTTCACCAAAAGAAGAAAATAAGAAAAAATAAGAAAATTCCACAATCAAACTAGCTGAGTACTTGTCTGAGATTAGACAGAAGAGGAAGAAGGCCTGTTTGAATCTGAAGTAGTGCTCATGGCAGAGAGAAACACTAGAAATCACCTGTGAAGTCTAAGGTAAAAAAAAAAAAAAAAAAAAAAAGTCAAACTAAATTGGCAGCTTAAGTTGCAAGTCTGCAGGCAATAATTTTATTTCAAGAACAAGCATTTATTACCTCCCAGTTGGTTAAGAAGCATGAAATTTGCCCTGGGAAAGCAACTATTGACACAATACAACAGGACCTCTAAGGCTACCATTAGGTTATCGTTATTGTCTACTACACACTACACTGGCTCTGCAAAGAATAAAGCACACATTGTAATATTCAGGTCTTTTCCTCACAGCGTTTAACTGTCCAGGACATCCAAGAAACTGCCTCACATTACAGAACAAGCTTAGATAGAAATTCCTAGTGTTTAGACACTAAAGAACAGATCGTAACTGGGACAAAACTAATTCATATAGGAGACTGAGCTTCCTCGGAGACTAATTCAGGTAGGACAAACTAAGATCTGTTCACTTTTGAAGTTTAATTCCAGTTGACCTAGGATTTGAAATGGGAGTAAATTCCCCAAAGTTCATTTCACCTCCTGTTGGGCTAGTACGCTATTTACCCAGGCTCCCTATATAGTCAGTAGCAAGAGCTTATCTTCAGAGAGCAAGGCAGATCACCTGAGAGATGGATCATCTTCAAGAGATGCCAAAGACCAGTTTTTTTAAAAAACATCACTTGCCACTTTGATAATTACCTTGGTGAGCTGGCTTGTACCTCAGTGGTGTTAAGTGGGGTGAAAGGGTGCACCCAAGTATGAGCTCAAGTCATATGGTAAGACATGTGGCAGAAGACATGACACAATTACAGCAGCTGTACAGTACCATGAATTTATCCCCATTTTCTTAGCAGCTGCTGGCTGCTTTAGTACCTGCTAAACTAGCTAGAGCTGCAAATTTCTAGATGATCATGGCCATGTGATTCTTAAGTAGTACAGGGAATTGTATATTGGTATTCTCCCTGTACTGAACTTGAGGTAACTCTAAGAAATTGCTGTATGTTATTCTATGGTTCTACAGCCACTGCCTGTATTCCCAAGTCTGAACTACAAACCCATCTTAACAGCAGAGGGATGACACTACATAGCTACATGTATCTTTTGGCTGCCATGTAAAGATTTACAGTGATGCAAAAGCCAATCATGTTTTTGGCTATGCTCGTTACATACCAGTCAGCATGATGCAAATATAATGGACTCTGCCATTTGAAGTAATTCACTTGAACAGAGCAGAGAGTCTGAATATAAACTTATCCTGGATTCATTTTTTCTAGATTACCTCATGTGATATAGAAGCTTTCAAGTTCTTCAGAAATTGTGCCCCCCCCCAACATTTTTTGTTTTGCCTGCCAAAAACATATAGCAGAGCACAGTCAAAACATAAAAATTAGAAAGAAGTCTATGCACATAAAAGTCTTCCTCCTGGCAGCAGAAAACAGAATTGAGAACAAATGGACCATGTGTGATTAACCAACTGCAACAGATACGTCATATATGTAAGATGCCAAGATACTATAGTTATGGGAATAGAGTAAAAATCTTTATTCACTAGTGTTTCTACAGATTACTAAGCTTCTTTAAGGAGTATGTTAAGTATTACAAGAGCATAAAAGGGGATAATATAAGGAGAAAGAGGTGGCTCGTTAAATGGGACACTAAGAAGTGATTGCCCCTTCATCATTCCCAGACTCTTACAGCTTTCTGCTACTGACCACTGTTCTCTTCTTAGAAGCAACTCTTTCTCACTTGAACTGTTTCTGTTGGCTCTTCTGCATTTGTGGGAGGAAAAAAGAAGGAACTGGGCTTGCAAGAAACAACATACTGTTCATACATTGCCTCCAGGAACCATCAGGATGAAAATACCTATGGTGATTCTTTTCAAAGCTGCTTCTCTCTCTGTGGTACAACCAAGTGTAGCTCTTCCCTCTGTTTCTTCCAAGCTGGTGGTTCCTCATAAGTCACTTTAGTTCTTTCAGAAAATGTGCTACAGTATTCTACCACCCAATCCTCATTAATCTTACACATTGTCCTGGTACAACACAGAGAGAGTAAGCTGTTGTTGAGATAACTGGCTTCCATTAGCAAGCATGTGATTGGCAGGACGATAAAGTCTTTTCCCTTGCAGGTCAGCTGCTTTTTAAGAAGAGGGCAATCCTGCTGATCCATCTTTTAGCTACAGTCTCTCACTGGGTCCCAAATCTCCTGCCTTTTAGCTTTGATACGGTTCAAGCTTTCCCCCTTGTATCAGCCCCTACCTGTCATCAGCTCCTCTGTACCAAACAGCCAATATCAGGAGTTTGACCTCGGGGCACAGTCCGGGTGGGCAGGTAAAACCTGACCACTGGACCTACTTCCTTATCTTTCATATCCTGCAATTCATGAAGAAGTATCAAATTCAAACTAAAAAACAGAAGCATGACCTTTTATAAGAACTTTCTGAAAAAGGCTCTGTTGCCTTTCTAAGTATTCTTGAAAAGAACTGTCATCCACCCTATTAAGATAGAAATGGATCACAAATAAGGAAGAGAGGAAAAACACTGCAAATCCATACTAAATGGTAAGTGTTATTTTTAATGTGTTCTTGCAATATGTATGCACTTTTTGGCAAAGCATTAAAATATATAGTAAAAACAAAGAAAAAAAAAGCAAATATAGTAGATCTCTTTACATGCACAAGCTCACATTACGACCTGATACAGAGAGCTGCCCAGACTTTTGCTGTTTATAAATTACCTGAAATCAATCAGATTCACATGGCATACAGAGCATTCTCTATGAAGTGTTACTTGCATCAAGAGAATTCTAAATATAAGTTGCTAACATAAACTGACTACTATCATAAGCAACATAATCCTTATTTACGTGACATGCTCAGCAGCTGGTACTTTAAACACAAAAAAAATATTATTTATTTCCTGTAGCAAGTACGTACACACCCTGCCTTCCTGCATAGCTGGAAATCATGTTTTTCCTTGAAACAAACAAGCTCCACAAGGATTTATAGCACTCAGGTGGATGAAAGAAAAGATGCCAAAAATCTCTCAGCGTTCTTTCCCTTCAACTAAATTGTTGTAGTACAAATTGGAAGATGTTTAGTCAGTTCTAACACTGGCAATAAAAGGAGAATAAAACAAAATCTAAAAGAAGGTGGCTGCTAGTCAAGGCAAGATTTGTGGTAGTTTAAATCTGGCAAAGTACATCTTTACGTATTGAATTTTAGAACTACTGCTCTGTAGTTATTACATTAATGAATCTTATGGCCACAATCCTGTACCTTCCTCATGCAGACCAAGCTTATCCTGTTGTAGATACTGTTCATTATGTTATATTGCTGTGAGAATATAAGATACAACTCTACCTTTTAACTTTCTCATTTAAAAATAGAGTTTAATTAAATCCTTTCTATTAGGAGAAACTGGAATACTGTTGCTACAGGAATTTTCCATTCTGAAATGCCTTTTAATTATCTTACTGTGAAGAAACATACTAAACTATCAAAAGCAAAAATATTCTTGCTATATAAATAATTTGATATTTAATTCTTTCTGCATTTCTTTTCTTTTCTGATGACTTTGGCAGACTCATAATGGTGTTGAAAAATATTATCAACATCTGTGGAAAGCTAAAGACCTTCCATGTGCAGTTAATGATTCATTTCACTATTTAAATGACACTTGTAATTGCAATTTTGTGAAATAATAAATCCTTTTAAAAGCTTACTTCAAGTATTAAAAGTTTATGAAAAGTATTAAAAGTTTATGAAAATGGATTGCTATTGTTGGATATAGTGTCAGAATTTAGAGAGCAGGGCATAGAAATAACTACATGAAATTAAGATAGGCGGATTTCAGTCTAGAAAAACCTTCCTTTTGTCAAGAACTGTGGAGAAGTGCTTCCAATATTAGGGCATTTAAAATTATATTTTACAGAGAGTAAAGATCAGCAGGCTGGAATAAAGCTGCTTTCTAACTGTTTAAAATAAATTTATGTAACAAGTTAAGGAAAAGAAATGCTAGATACCACTATGCCCAATTCTACTCTCTAGGGAGCAGCTTTCTAGAAAGGAGCAATTGCTCAAAATGAAATCAGGATAACAGCACACCAGGGTAATGTGTATATTCTTGAGAGAGAGAGAGAGAAAAAAAAAAAAAAAAAAAAAAGCATCACAGGATCTTTACAACACATTGTTTGGACCAAAATTCAATGTTATATACATGCAATAGTACCACCAGTAGCATAGTGCCCCCTAACATCACACTGCAGAAAACTTTTATACTAAGTTACAGGGAATAGTGCCACTAATAACACTTCAAATGACTGCTTTTCAAAACTAATTACATGGGAATTCTAAAACATGAAAGGTTCTTGAATTTAATAACTCCAGCATTGGTCAAAAGGGGAAATTAGTAGGATAAAAAACAACTAGTGTCTTACTTGTCTGAGGTCGATGAAAGCTAACTGCAGGGTGTCTCCCTGGAATCCTGGCACAGGCTCAGAACTAGCAAACACTGCAAGGAAAGGTTAAAAATATTATGGATGCAGATTTTATATTGTTTAAAATCTAACAGAAAATCAATGCATGCATTATAAATGCTAGCTAGCATGAAAATGAAACTAGCTTGAAACAATCACATTACAACTGATTAACCCACTCTGATTTAAAACAAACCAACAAACAAAACCTCCCAGGAACATTACCTTTAGGTGTACATTTATGAATTTGGCTTAAAATTCTAAACCAGTAATAATGTTACAACTGTGAAAGCCAACACATTTACATTTTCAGCCTAACGTAAATGATTACTGAAGTATTTTGAAATAATACCAATCCCACGGCTGTCAACATATTTTCAAACATCTGCTTTTGTTATAGCATCTGCTCTATAAAACCCCACCTCTAGCCAAATAGCAATAAAAAACAGACACTAAGGTGGGAGTTAGTTTAATGTGCAGATGACAGGTGGAAAGCTCAAAGTGCTACAGTCTGAACAGAATTGAAATGCCTGTTCATGCCTTTTAGCTAGCTTGTTGATCAAGCTCTTCTGGAACCCCAAAATAGACTGCCAAAATAGGAAGGGAAAACTATCTTCAAAATACAAAAAACTGTAAAATATTAACAAAACAAGTTAGCTACTCATTTAAGTTGGGAAACTATCAATAATTGTCAAAACTAATTAAAAAAATAAGGTCATATACAACTCGATGGCAACTAAAGAAAATAAAATCATCTACAAAAGCAGAGTAATGTCACAGATTTCTGTTATCATTAGGTAAAAACAATGAAACTGGAAATTCAATAAAACTATAAAGCTCCAATACACTATGTCATAGTTGAACCTATCAACCAGGAAATATCAGGAAGCAATGATGCAAACTTAAAAAACTGTACTATAGAGAAGGCCAGCACCTCCAGGAAAGAGGAGTCAACAGGCTTTCCAGCAGCCCCCTCCCTTTGTCCACATCACAGAGCACCATTAAATCAAGACTTGAGCAATTTTCTACATTCTTCTTTTAAAAACACATGAACACAAGCTCAGCAAAATGTCCTAGACATTTCAGATGACTTCAGGATGTAGTCAAAAGCAGCACTTACTACTGCTGGGATGCAATATGCCCACGTGTCCAAATGAATCTATTTCCAGACACTGTCTCTTCTTAAATGTAAAGGGGGGAGTAAGTAAAATAGAATACATGATGACAACACTTTAGATCAGGTGCAGTGGAGCACACAGTACATAATCAATAGACTCTATTAGACAATCAGAGGACTTACTCATGGACTCATTTGAGCCCTCCAGACAGCAGCACTGCAGAAGCCTAATAACCAAACTCTAGGAAGTCATTAATTGCATGAAAAAGATGGAAAGGAAACTATTATTGATTTACTGTTTCACATAATATAAGAAATAATGGGCAATTAAATAAATCAGCAGAAAGCAGAATTTTACAAACCAAAATCGAGTACTTGTTCATATAACACAATAGAATTAATTATAGGACTCATTCTCGTGGCAAGTTGTGCATGGCCAAAGTATAAATGAGGCAGAAAATATAAATGAAAGAAAAAAAAAAAAAAAACTTGAAATACAGGACCTTCAACAGTGATTAAACAACAGTCTAAATTCGTCTGTTCCTTAAATCCCTAAGCTATGGAAGATGATCTGCAATGCCAAAGACCACTCAACAGACAGCCCGGTGTTTTACACTGTTCTCTAAATACCTGCCATTGACCACCACTGGAGACAGGACATTTGGCTAAAGGAAGGTTTAGCCTCACTCAGTAGTTCTCATGTTCTTGCCCCAGTCACGCATTTATAACAGAGACATAAGCAGAAACACCCATT
The DNA here is from genome assembly GCF_011077185.1 of Oxyura jamaicensis. NCBI lineage: Eukaryota > Metazoa > Chordata > Aves > Anseriformes > Anatidae > Oxyura > Oxyura jamaicensis. The sequence goes on from NC_048898.1 coordinate 20,348,292, forward strand.
GACTCACTTTTCCACTCAAATGAGATATCCTTTAAAAGAGTTTAAGTGATTTTTTCTATGGATCTTCATTTTGTGCACTTAACAAAATAGATATCACTCATCAGGTTAACATAGTCTGGAAATTATCCTAATGCATTTAATAATGCAGTATTAGTTTGCTTCCCTGCAAAGCACCTACTGCCATGGCAGCTATAGAAAAAGGAGCACACAAGGCACCAAACTGAATTATTGTATATGCTCCTTTCTCTTTAACTACAATTTCCTATTATAAATAAATTTACAATACCGGGGAAATTTATTATAGCATAAGCATTTATTCTCACATTTTGGTCATTTTTGACAGGTGCCTACAGTAGGATTTGTTTCATTATTACAATTTCATGAGTTCAAAGGGCAAAAAGATAATCTACTTATGGTAATGGTCAGACAGTTCAACCCCCTCAGCTCAGGGCTTTTAAGTTTTGCTAACAATTTTACAAAGCTAATTAAATGTTTTCTGCTGCACAGCATTTTAGGAAGATATTATAAGAACAGGATTAACATTCTTAATGTCTGTGTCCTAGGGGTCCCTTTCCAGATAGTAATGAAACATTGTCATATAAACATCTTTTAAAATATTTCCCCCCTACATTCATTCTAGGCTTAAAGTGGATTTGGAAGGATAGGGGGCTACTTGATTGTTTATTTTAGTATGCATAAGGACATTCAGGAATTTTATAACACCTGAGAGTGAAAATGCAAAGATTACTATAAAACTATCACATATAAGGGCAAATAACTAACTGCTCAGCAGTCTGAATTACAAACCTCAATGTTTTCAGGAAAATAAACTGAAAATAGGCATTAGATGACTGGTGTTCAAAAGTTTTTTAATAACATTTTCCCCTGCACTTCATTAATACTGTTTAGTTCTTTTCTGTGTATACAGTACAGGATCTCTGGCAGAATGTATTGGGTATACCAAATCTCATTACTATTAAGCACAAAAATGTGCTTCCTGTAACAGCCAGTTTGGGAATTTACAAGAGGTAGGATCCAATGAAAACAACATGTAACAAAACCACAATGGGCTCTGAGGTAACACATACATAAGAATGATAAATATAAATATTGGAAAGATGACTTCACTCCATTTTTGAGTACTTCATTTTGGTCCTTTCATTACATTTTGTATACAGGATATATGTGAACTGATGTATGTATGTGTTGATGGCTATCTTAAGAAAAAGCTTGGCATCTGCTAAAATGGAATTAAAGACATCTGTAGGTTGCATTGAATTTCTAGGCAATTCTAAATTTATTAACCAGTCTCTTCATTTTATTCTCTCAAAACCCAGACTTTAGATACACACAATCTGTGTGTGCCTGTGCTTGTCTGGGAATTCAGTACTCATTTACTTATTTTCTGACAGATAGTTGCAGTTCAATTGCAAGAATTACAATCAGAGTCCAAACTTTGGATCAAAAGCTAAATTAGGGCAGCTTTTCCTTTAGCCTCATAGTATCAATTCTCGATTCAAAGGCAGGACAGCAAAGCTGCAGATGTATTTTGGAATGAGGAGCAGGGAGCCAGGTGACCATCACAGCAGCCTTTAGCCACTTTGCAGCTCTGCTGGAGGCTCCAGCTGTTCAAACACGCCTGGAGAGGAGCCTTGCTGAGGGAGCTGCCAGCTGGCAGGGCAGCAGCCCCCAGCCCTGCCCAGGACTTGCAGCTTCCCCTCAACCCTGTGCTGCCATATGTGACCATGGGCTGAAGGATGGTCTCAAGTGAGCCAAGTTAACCTGACTTCCCAGAAAGGAGACAAGGCAGGTAAAGCAAGGGGCCTCCTCAACAGAGCGCACATGGGTCAAGATTCTCTCTTGCAGTTCTCAACACAGTGTGTGAGAAAGGAGGGACTGGCAGAAATCCCCAAGTGGGGCTGGCCAGGAAGGTAAATTACAATTTGCTTTGTACTAGTTTTCTGCTTGCTGATGCTGTTTCAGGATTTCTTTCACCCTCACCTATTGGCATGGCTCAAAACCTTTCCATCCTTGCACAGATTCACAGCTGGATGAAGAATGACTACTCAACCGTACCTCCTTCTGCAAATTAATGCTGTCTCACAATTTAATTACATTAAAACAGACATGAATTACAATACTATTATTAACAATAACTTTTCCAGCAATCAGAATTTTTGATCAGTTCTACTTAATTAATAAAAAGCTGATGTAAGGTATCTAGATCTGGATGGTGTTCTAAATTAAAGTTCTATGTCCACTTAACCTCATAGCGTGAACTTTAAGGATTAAAACAAATATAAGAAGTCTACATTTGTATTCATATGTCAGCTTCACACAAAAAATATTTTTTTTTCTGTGACAGATGAAAACAGGTATAAAATATTTGTACTGAGGAAGAGCCACATACTTTTGTATGGTTGGATCTCTTCAGCAAAACAACTTGTTGAAACTGCAGCTGTAAATCATTTTGACTGATCCAGAGAAAAATATACAATTACTATGTAATACAAAATTTTATATAAAAATTTCCTCATTTAAAAACTATATTAAGTGGCTTACAGCAATGCGTTTCTGTGAAGATCAGAAAGATAAAACTAAATTTGCAGTTCAAAAATACTGAAATTCAGAGGTTTGTTGGCAGTGAATGTTTGATTCCCTAACACAACCAGTACACATTCCCAAAGTCATCTCAATCTCTGAAAAAGCCAGTGTGCTATTATTTACACCTTGCTTCTCATAAAGTGAGATACAGAAACCCACACCTGAATTTCATCTTCAAGAAATGGCAAATACCTCTCCTCCCCAATCCATTTTCCTCCTTGGGATACTGAAACGCAATGTGCAAACAAAAGGCCATTCTTCATCTTTTGTTCAATGGAACCTAGTACATGCTATTTTCCTGAATACTGCTGTAAGAAACCCAGTCATCATAGTGAAAGATCATCATTGAGAAAGAATGGTGTAAAAACCAAAGGTGAAACACTTTGGTGAAAATATGTAGCGAGAGTGGAAAATATTACAAATAAAACAGGACATCCTGAAATCAAACAAAGCTTTTGGAACATTTGGAATGAACGCATGAAACTGAAGAGCAGAGCAAGACGATCATCACTATTCTTTTTTAAAATCATAAGAGAAGACCACCTCATACTATTCTCAAGGAAAAGTATCAGATACTCCCAGATTTTCTGTTCTGCTTCTTAGAGTTAGGTACTTTGCATAGAAATGCAGCACAGGAAACTGAAATCTCAGCATTCACCATAAGATAAACTCTTTCCCTTCCACCTCCATTTCTTGGAATTCCACTCATCATTCTACCTGGTTGCTATGACTCAAGAACTTCAGCACTTACTGACTTAACAGCTCAGTAACAGACTGTTGGGCTGTTTGTTGGACTGCTCATTGCCTTTTCTGACTAGTAATCACATTTTCCTGCTTTTATTAGGTCTCCTCCATTTCATACTAGAAAGAATAAAAATGCAATGTTAAAAATTAGAATAAATATCTAGAATATTGCCAACAACGTTTAAAAATGTATCTTCAAATATTCACACAACTTATTAGTTCAGACTGCACCCTGTCTATAGCTAAAGTGTCATATCCGTGTGTAAAATACTGTAGAAAATTACTGAATGTTTGTAAATTATTTGCACACTAAGCACTAATTGAAATGTCATTGTTGTATCCATTACACCCGAAGTGTCAAAGAATAAAGCTGGGGGAGGGTGATGAGCAAGAACATAAATCACAGGCGTCTCAGCCAGGCCTGGAATGTGCTTGTGACAGACCTTATGAATGAACTGCAACAGCAAAGCGGTCTCTGAACAACATCTTCTGACAATCCCTTATTCCACAGATTGTAAAGCATCATTTGCTGCAACATATTATTCTGCCAAGCTGCCATCTTTAAACTACTCAAAAGGTTTCTGTGCAAAAAACATTTTTTTTCTAACATGCTTTAAAAGCATTGTAGAAAGAATTGAAGTTTATTCTATTTGCAGTTGTACATATTTCAGACACTAGCAACAAAATAACATGGTGGTAACAAGCTTCCTCTGCTGTTATGCTATTAGTTCAGAAGGCAGATGACTGTGTAGTGGACGCACCAGTTGGACTTGTCTAGATGAATGATTATGGTATCAGCATTATCAATGTATGGAATTTGTTCTGCATCTGGGATCTTTTTCTTTTTTTTTTTTTTAAACTAAGAAACCACACAGATGTGCATATACATACCCCATTTCCATCTACTTGAAAAGAACTCTATCAAATTTGCAATATAAAAATGTATAAATTTGTACTAAAAATGTCAAAACATCATCTGTGTACCTCTATTTGGCCAACTTGTGCAATCACATCATGAAACAAACTTTAACATCACAATCAAAAATATTTTTTTTCAAAACAGACTCTGATAATTCTGTCAGGTCCTCCCATTGCACTGAAAGGCCTCAAGGCTGCACGAGGAAGGACTGTCAGAAAGATGCCTGCCTTGTTATGGAGTTTAGATGGAATGTAACAAACAGGGCAGGAGGATATACTTGTAGTGAAAAAGTCACAAATGCTCTTTAACTCTAGTCCCACAAGAATCATTTAGGATGCTCACTAAATTACTTGAAAACAGATTTCCAATTTCCCATGGTGGCTGCTAATTGAGAAGTCATCAGTTTTCTCATATGCCCACACTAAACACCTGAGGATTTGCAAAACTGCCACGTTTTCAGCAGTCACCAAAATCATTGAGGTCTCTGTCTCAAACATATGAGGAATGATACTTCAGAAATAAATAAATAAACAGGAAAAAAAAAGCATAAGAAACTAAAGATATGAATTTAAAAAGCCTTAGTCAGCCTTTTTGCTGCATCTCAGTCATAAACCAAAAAACAGACATAAGACCTATTAATACCACAATGTTATGAAAGTAACTTCCTTAATACAGCGTAAGAGCTCACCCTACGGTGGCGAGTTCCATGTAAAACACGATAAAATTAGTCCTGCTTTCCGTGACGGGTTCAACAAGTTTTATGAAATAATTCTGACGCTGTATTTTGAATAGTGAGAATAAAACAATATCTGACATTTATTAAATGAGTACTAGTACTCTAGTGAGTACCACTACTTACAGTGAGTAAGGCAATAGTTTTAGGAGAGACAAAAACCTATGTAACAACACAATTAAAACTTGCATTGTAATAAATACTCCCCGGAGGAAAAACTAAATTTCACAGACTTTTGACCTTTTGGTGTGCAACTATAAAACCATAATATTTATATAGTGGTTTGGGGCAATTCTGTGCTAGACTATGGTCTGTTTACGGGATGTACTGATTATGATGCCATTAGCAGTAACAACAGATGGACATTTCAATCAGATACTAAAGTTTAAAATATATATATATATATTTTTTTTTTTTTCCCAGAAATGTTAACATAATTAATCATAAATACTTTTACAGGAGGCTGCAATGCAATACTATTAAAAGAAAAAATAGAAAAGCTTTAGCAGATAATGGAAAAAGATCACTACATAGCTTATGTTGAAGATTTTTTTTGCAATGCTAAGACAGACATAGATAGGAATATGGGAATATCTACTTACATTCACACTGTATCACATCTAAATTAAACTGCTGAATTGCTCCCATGCTTATCTGTTTTAATTCACTGTCCAGTAGCATCTGCATTAGGGATGTTGAAAGATGCTGGCAGGCTGACATGCAAGCTGTCTGTGCCACTTTTCCCTAGTAGAAAGAGCAACAGGTTTTAAGGCAGAAACAAATGTTTTATCAGTAAAGAACGTCTTATCTGATTTGAATTTCTTATACAGTCAAAGTCTTAATGATGCAGGACTTAGGTTAGAAGAAGAATGATCACACTTTTTGTTATTTCTTTGGCCCATTAGCTTCGTTTCTATTAAATCAATTAGAGAACTAAATTAAATGTATGTTAAACAATCAATCACTGATACTTCTTCCAGAATTCCAACAGTCTTGAAGAATACAAGGACATTTCCCAACATGGAATAGCATAATAACAATGTAAGCTGCAGAAGCATGAGTGTGGATTCTTTTTTTTTTTAAACCCAAACAGAATGAAAGGAAGAATGTAAATCAACATGCCACATATTTTTAACAACAGTTATAAATAAATGAATAAATAAATAAATGTGTATATATATATAAACCAAAACCATTGCTTTCAGCTGGGGCATTTATCATTACAGCTTGTGCTAATTAATTACGTGAATTCCATCTCAAAGGTTATTGCTAAATTATTTAAAATATTCATGCTTATCCATCATCTTTCAGGTGCTTAATAAATCAGTGCTGTCAGTAATCAACGACTTGCAAAACGAAATGCAGCCCTCTGCTGTACAAAATAGAAATAAATCTCTAATCACAGTTTAGCAAGTGACATTTTTCATCTCTTTACAATGTATATGTAATCGTGACAAATAATTGTCCAAACCAGAAACCAATAAAACAAATCCCCCAAATCAGATGTTAATTTGATAAATTATTAGCAATTTCATACAGAAAATCAGAAAAATATGGAAATTCTACCAGAGAAGGAAAATCAGTTAAGAGCAGATACCTGATTACATAGCAACATTCAATTCATAGCACTGCAATCTTTAAGAGCAGAGACACCTTGGTTTTCAAATGCAATTATATGAATTTCTGTCTCTGTCGTTTTATGTACTTAAGCCATGCTTTTTCAACTGACTTATATGTTACACTATATATTGAAACAAAGGTAACTTTAACGTGTTTATATGAAAGAAATCATAATTATGTAATCCACCTACTGGGCTACAAACCACTACTGTTTTACTTATATCCATCAGCAAAGTGATGACACCTATTCTCTAAAGCAATGGTTCCCCAACTGTTTTCTGCAAGGTCAGGATGGTCAATTCACTGTTGACTCACAGAAACACATATAAGCAATGAAAAATGGAAAGGACTGACAGCAGTTCACTTTTCCAAAAGTTTGCAAAGTTCTGCTCTAACATCTGAAGAGCCAGATTTTCCCCTTAATAAGACAACTTGTACATAGCATTGTATTTTCATGTATACATATTGCTGCAGAAAGCACATTTGTCCATAAATATTGTGTACTTTAAAAATCCATGCTTTGTTAAAACATAATAAAATTTAGACAATACAATGTAAAATGTTCATTCTCTTCATATGTCAAACAGAAACATTAAAGGACTTTTGCTAATACCTCTGGCATTAAGACACCTTCAACTGTTAGGAGCTTTATATCCAAAATGAGATGTCAGTTTCTTAATTGAACATCTCAGAAAAGCAAATAACATTTTTCACCAAAATAGATGAACTGACAACAAGGAATGTAAGAAACAATGCAAGAACAGCATGCTTAAAAGTCTCCCAAACCCAATGTTAATTACACTGGGAGACATGCAGCTCTATTCCCCAAGCAGAACAATATCAATATGAATGGAAAAAAAAAGGACCAAAAAAAAGTGGGAGAGAGAGAAAAAGGGGGTGAAGAGGGGAATTAATGGGCCACAGTTCATTTAATTACAATGTAGTAGGTTTGAAATATTTAATGGAAATGTCATTTTGATTTAATGGAACAACTAGTGCATCTCTGTTTAATGTACTGCTCCATCAAATCAGCTCCATGTCCTATTTATGCTGCCACTATAATGTAATAAAAGTTCAACCAGATTAATAGGTTGTCAAGAAAAAATTTAACATTTAATTTGTTTTATATGCAAATGATGTTTACTCTCTCCCCTGTTATTATAAGTAAAAGACAGAATTTTATCTTTCTGACAAACATCTGTGGTGATTTCTACAATCTGGCAATTATCAATAGTACTGGAGCACAAGAAATAATGGTTACAATACAGAAATGACATGGTAAAAGTCACTTGGACTTCAAAGAAGTATCAATACATGAACATTTAATGCTTCTTTTAAAATTTCATAAGATGGAAACATCCTAACATTTAAACTATTTCCAACTATGCAACTTGAACTACAGGCTTATTGTTCACATGGTATATCAACAAATGATAGAAGTTTACTACGCATAGTTTATACTTAATATATCACTTGATTTTTGTAAGACTAGAGGAAAAAATTAAGCTAAACATATCAACCTTAATGCTGAATTTAAACTCAGAAAAATACAAACTTTACTGTTATCCTCTTCGAAATTCAGTGCTTCCCAGCGCAAAATATGTTGGATGTACAACATACTGAAAATAATTAAATTCAAATTTGGTTGACAAATGGGTTCCAGTTAAAATCTCTTTCAAAATTTCCATCATTCCCCAATTAATCAATTACTTGCCATTTTTCATAATGCATTCATTTTCATAATGCAGGAAATGTAATGATCTATGAACATAAAAATAACACATTTCTTTTCCAGAATGAAACAAATCTCAGTTTTTAAACACTCATAATATTTTTTTTTTTATTTTTAAGAGGGGGTTGCTGTGGCTACTGTATCAAGCAATTAAATACCTATATTCAGTAGCATGCAGAGATTCAGGAGGCTTCTCACATTCATCTCAGTTTTGCCTCCCATTTGGGAAACACTACTATTATCTCTGCTCTGCCTATGTTAATTGCTGCTATCTACAAAACCTATTCTTCCACTCAACCAATGTAAAGTTTAAGAAACAAGGACCCTATTCTATAAGCAAAAACACCTGCGAACAGTATTAAAGGCAACTGTTTTTTAACCCTGTCTTCACATTTTGCTGAAATACAAGTTTGTAAAAAGAGAAACCCCTTAGACAAACTGCTTATATTTCAAAGGAGTTTGTAAAGAGAATCTGCTGACATATTAAATCCTTTTTTATAGGACCCAAAAGCTTTTATCCTAAGAACAATTGCAGTAAAGAGACATTTGGCTCCTAGGAAATTCCCAAAGGGTCAGCCATATGCATCCTTCCATGGCACCTTCATGGTGCTGCTTTCTAAGACCTATGCTAGCCATCTCAAAAGCAGCTTTCATCATTCACTATGGTGTCAGTCAATATGATTTATGGACTGCATTCAACAAAGTCAAAGCATATAGAATGAGAAATATGACTACAATCTGCTAATTTGTTTTGTATTGAGCCACTTACGAGTCAAAGACCTGATGTCAGGCTGAGAGCAGCAACACAATTAACCGTCCAGTGACAGATTCATCCATCCTCCCTGCCAGGCTGTGCCAATCAAAGACAGCATGAAGCGGCATTTGGAGAAATCAGGGAAAAAAACACCATTCTCTAAGTAGCCTATGGAGGCTTTTGATTGACAGTTTTTGAATATAGCTGCAGAAAACCACCACCCCTTTACCCTCACTGCAAGCTGTGAAATTAGGCCTTTGCTGTCAATCACAGAAACAATAAAATAACACGAACTGCCTTCCTCAGCATAAAAGGAGATAACAAAACTTATCTTAAAATTAAGAAATTAAGCTTAGGAATTAATTTAACATTATGAAATGACAAATAATTAAAAAACAAAACTTTCTGAAAATGAAAAAAAAAACACCCAACTCTTAAACATACAGATTTCATTAGTTATAGTAACCGGTAAGTGCATAGATTTTGTACTCTTTGATTTATCTGCTTCTTTGCTGCTTATAGCAGTCCACACACAGCATATGCATATGATAGTTGGACTTGATCTTAAAGGTCTTTCCCAACCTAAATGATTCTATGACTAAAGCAAGAATAAAATACAACTTTTGAACTATTGATAAAAAACGGGTATATTCAAAAACACAAACAGAGTTTTAAGACTCAATTTTACTTCCAGTCTCTTCTCCAAATTCTAATGAAAATAGTCAAAAATACCTAATTGAATGTAATTTGTAATTTTAACTCTTCACTGGTCATTCTTTTGCAAAGGGTTGTCCAACACTAACTTTGTACCGACAAAGCAGGTAGAATTGTGATAGGAATAAAAGTTCAGATAATTCTAAACTTAGATTAAAAACCCTTACATACCCTCTATAATTTCAAATTAACTTATCTAAAACAAGAGGTATGATTACTCTTTAGCTGTTTACTAGTTCAGTTTTTTTGTTTGTTTGTTTGTTTCTGAGCCAGAAAAGGTTTTGAAATGTGAAGGTTCATCTTTTTTCCTATTCTCAGAAGAACTCTGCCTAATATGGATTTTCACCGCGGTGATGATGAGACAGGTGTAATTTCCCATAATCTACTAAAGCAGCTGTGTGATTTTATGAAAAAAAAATCATATGCTACTCACTGAACTGAGTCTCTCTCCTTTGATTAGTGAAACACATGTACCACAATGTCTTTCAATAAAGACAGCCAAACTTTTCCTGCCAGGGAAGGTGACACAGGAACTAGCTTTAAAGAAGCTACTGTATGGAACCTACATCCTCTCTATTATTTGGAGTGGTAAATTAACTGGAAAGAGATGAGAACAGCCCTAGGGGCACAGACAGAAAGACTCTAAAATAAAACTATAGCTGGAATTCACTCTTACTGTGTCACATACTGAGACTGCTTCAGCTGTGACTCCCAACCACAGCACATCAGCTCCAGTGTCCCACCCTCTGTAAGACATGGATACACATTCCTCAAGGTGCTGCTAGCTTTCTAACGAGATCACCAATCTTAAGACCTCCCCATCAGAAATAAATGAGAACTGAGCACACTACTAAGGACCTTTAATGTTGACAATTGATCCTTAATTTCTAACAACTTTCTTTAAAGCACACTCTTTTGCTGACATTGTAGAGGAAGCATGCTAGTTGGGTGCGATAGCTTCTATCTAGGCTGAGTAACTGAATTAAGCTTTGGTTTTATCTGATGTAAAATACCAGGGTAAATTTAGGTGCAAACTAAAAATCCTGAGAAAACATTATAACCATCCAAAATTAAAAGGAAAAAGAGCAAACGTAATATAATTTTATATACATCCAATGTATTTTCTTGGCAGTCAGGAATAGAATTTGCTATTTAATGGATGCTAGTCAGCTTTACAGACATTCTCTACACACTCTAACACAAGGTACTTGGGATCCACCTCCAGCTTCCTTGGGAATCAAGACACCAAGATTCCCTCTACTGTTTTTGGCATCTAGTCTAAGAGTGCTGTCCTGTTAGAAGATAGTCCAGATGTCCAGCTGCCATTAATACAAAATTCTAATGTACACTACAGACAAATAATAACTGAAGTTTTCTAATGCTACTGTTGAAAATTACTGAAAAATACAGTAAGGACTCCTAGACATAACACTGGTACTACCGTTTTTTTCCCCCTTTTGACTGATACATTTTATTTCTAAATTGTTTTAACATAAATTGAAGGTTTTAACAAATAGGATAAAATGACTGCTTCATATTTGCCCACCTCTTACATGTGTATTTAAAGTGTGTGCTTTACTGAATGCAGGACTATGAGAATATATCTGTGGAACAGTTAGATACTGAGTTTCAAAGCTTTTGCTCCAGTCTTTATCCTTAATCTAAAACACACAACGTCTTGAGTTAATTATTTTTTCCCTGAGGAGATATATTTTTAACTGTAAAAATTACATCTTTGAAAATATGAATCCCCACACTGTGTACGGTAATGTCTTATGCATTTATTCACTTAAATAGTGAATGGCACAGTGCACACTTGTTCAGTTAAGCAGCATACAGCAATAAGATTCAAACACGTTAGAGTTGATAAACCAGAACTCTATATTCTCAGAAAACTACTAAAAGTAACTACATGAATTTCAACTTTTTTGTTATAACAGAAATGCTTATGCCAAATGAATTGATGACCCGAAAATAATAAGAACTCAGAAGAATTTGTAAATGTAATTCATCATCTTCTAAATAAATATATATTTGGGCATACACATTCCCCTGACCTCTGACAGATATAGCAGAGGGACAATGGAACTTCTACTGATTCTTTATTTTATCACTCCACCCCTATTCTGTATGCATGCCTTATAGCTGCATTTTGATACCTGAAACCTCACTTCGAAAAGGTCTCAGCCTCCTCTAAATGATATAATTTGGGATGCAATGCACACCCCACCACCCTTCTGCAAGGTTTTTAGAGCTCCTGCCCTTCAAGTGCATGAAAACCCAGTGTTAGTCATTAACCTGATTCCTGCATGCAATCACACAAGGTACACAGCAAGTCATCAGCAAAATAGAATGATCTTTTTATTAAATGATTAAAAATTGAAGCAATAAGCCTGCAGGCAGTTCATAGTTTTTCAGTTCACATGCTTTTTCTTCATCTTTCATCTACTTACCGACATAGCTGCATGGTCATTGTTGTTATTCTGAGAAGGAAACCAGTAAGGCAATCAAAACAAAAAAATTAAGATGTACTGTCAACATCAAAAAAAAAAAAAAAAAGAATAAAAAAATGGTAGCAATAAAAGGTAAGGAAAAGTTTCAAAAAGTAACAATTATATCTACATAATTCCTTTTTTTTAAAAAAAAAAAGGGAAAAAAACTGTGAACTTCTATAGTATTTTGTCAAGGCCCAACAAAGATTATAATTGAAGTAATACTAATTCAACAACAAAATGTGTTTCTGTAATAAGGACAAGTATGCCAAAATATCGAATTAGCAAACCTTCAAATTAGGAAACATCTGTTGATATGCCTTTCCAGAAAGTTTTCATTATAACAAATAATCGATTCGAAAATACTTTGGTTTTAAAATAAATGCCATGCTTACTGTCATGGCCTATAGAGGCTAACTGCACATTATTAACTTAATTCACACAAAATTTAGAATGGCTTAGGACAGTGCTAATCTAAATGTAACACCATGCATTAATACTTTTTAACATAAAACTAAATGTACTATAACCAGAACATGAAATAAATATATTTTATTTCCCCAAACTGACACTAAAGCACAGTTCATAAATACCGAGAAGACTATAATATAAAACTTGAGAGAAAAAACATTCAGAGATGTAAGATGTTTCTAGCAATTCCATGTGTCTACATTTCTACAGAAATAATTCTGTATAGGCCCATGTGGGATCACAAAAGGAGACGTCCCCATGTGTTTACACAGCTTACACATACATCTAAAACAAGACAGGACTCTAATGGCAGGAATCCGACAACAGCCAAAAAATTGTTAAAGAACATAGCATAACGCTTTTACCAGAAGACTAGATTTTGAAACAGCATCAAAGAGAAGGTCACTGACCCTTGAATGAGACTATGGAGAATGAATGCAGCAGAGTAGTGCCCCAGGCCCTAGCACTATAGCACAATTGGATCCACTATGGTAGTAAGAGAAGAGGTTCCTCTACTTGTCCCACTCTTTTCCTTAGTAAAATTACCACCAGTGGTCAGAACTTCTGTTCTTTGATTTCTGATTACAGGCATGGTTCTGAAGAACTATTTTGCACAGTAGGATGTTTCTGGCAGCAATACAAAAATTGTTATAGAAATGACACTGAGACATTCCAATTCTGTTAATGAAAATGAATACTAAAATTATTCTAAACTTTAACTGTGCCATATGCTAATCTAGTTTTGCCTATGACTCCACAGAACTCACCGTTTTACTGAGTTATGGAACCTAGTTCTGAACTTGCCATAGAAAGTATCTTTACCACAGATTTTTTTCTTAATGAAAATAACTTACTACTATGTATCTAACTAGAATCACCAAAATTTAGCTGTATACACGTTTTCACGTAATCTCCACAGCTCATGCACAACAACATTTATAGGACTTTATGTTTCTACAATCTGCCAAGCCAGAACAGTGAGTGATGCACAGGATAAGCCAAGTTAGAACTCTCTTGCCAGAGCAGACTAGTCAATCATACAGCCCCAGCCTGTTACCTGGCCAGACTTTGAAATTACAGAATAACCTCCTCATAGGAACTAGTTTTCTCCAAAGCTTGGCTTGTGCCCCCAGGCGCTTATTTATAATCCCTTCACGCTTTTCAAGTCCTAATGCCATAGCAGCATCTTTACAATCCTCCTAACAAACTATCTCATTCAAGGAAACCACATTTTCATTTCAGCTTATAGAAGAACATTGTTTAAGTTTCTGTCTGTGCCCCATTTTAGAACAGGTATATCACAACATACAGTCATGATAAACCTCTTTACATCTTTCTCTAGAAGCTGTACATCATTGCTCACAGCTGCTATATGCACATGGCCATTGAGGAGCAGTGCCATTTGTTCAGAGTGACAAAAAGTGACAGTGAAATTAACTAACAAACATGTTATTCTTTATTAAATAAAACACTTGACTTACTTGGCATGGAAGCACATGCCTCATACTTCCATTCACATAAACATTATGTGATACATCTTGAGTTGGTTATAGCTTTGAGTAATTAAAAAAAATAGACTGAAGAATCACAACCACTTAACATGATTTAGAAGACCTGAGAAGCCTGCTATGCCAGCAACTTCAAACTTTGCTGTGCACATAAATAAATTATCTTTTACTTCCACTCTGGAGCCTCAAAACATTCTATGCATTGGGAACTAATTCCTGATAGGCATTGCATGTGGGTAAAGCAATCGGACATCAGTGTGACGGCAGCAGCCAAGGACAAGCTGATGAAAAGCAGATGCAGTTCAAAAGACTTACTGAAGTTACTCCATACTTACAAAGGTATAAACTATTATGATGATAACTCAAATTAGAAATTGTATTTTTTTTTTATCTTAAAGCAAGGAGAAATCAGACAACAGAATATAACAATGAGCACACAAAACAGGTTGCCAATGCCCTTTTACCTAGAACAAAGTGACAAAGAATATATTTGAATAAGAACAAGGACTTGATTCAATGAAGCTAATTTAACAAGAATCAAATGACTATTTAACTAAAAACAACTTTGGAGAACCTGAGGCCTCCAGAATATTCTGCACAATTGCAGGACTTGCACCAATTTGGTGTCCTTTGAATCAATTAATGTATATACAGAACTGTATACAGAAGGCCATTTGAGGACTAGCCTGCTCTAGAAAAACACCTACGTTCTTACACAATTTGTAAATTAGCTGTTGTTATAATTATTACTAAAGTATTCAAAAGCATTTTTCTAATTATTATGATAGATAAGCATCATCAACATACTGAAAAATCTGAAAACACATCTGTATTGAAAATACCAGAAAAATTAATCTGCTAGCATGTATGCAATTCACAAATCACATATTTATTCAAAATGTCAGTATTTTAAAATAAAATAAAGCTACAATGGCTTGAAATTAAACATAATTTTCAACACTTACAGGTAAATGAGTAAAAACTTGAAATGTGCTTCTTAAAAAGTTAATAAGGTCCATTAAGTATCCACTGGCTCTTCCATCTGATTCAGACATTGTCCAATCATAGTCAGCAATTTGAATAAATTCATCTATTTTTTGGTTAAGTTTTGTATATATTTCTCCTTCTGCAGCATGCCTTGCATCCTGAAAATAAATAGTGCACAATTGTCAGAATTCTAAAATACTACTAGAACATAGGTAAATAGTTTTGATCAATTAAACTGAAGTCTTGTGTTTTTCTCTGATACAATGTTTACTTACCCTCTCTAAAAAAGAGAATAACAAAAGAATGTAATTTTATCGGTTACAGCAGGAGCTCCAGCAATCATAGGAATTTTATATAATTAATTTAATGCTGTACATCTGAAGAATATGCATCATTTTGCACCCTCCCTTACATATCCTAATCATAACACACTGATGCAGAGCACTCCCCTAGTTCCTCAAACTCCTTTTTGTTCTGCCACCATCTAGACCCTGCTTTTGGGCCAGTCGACCTAGAAATGATCTGATCAGAGATAACATCTAGCATTTACTGTGAAGCAAGTTTATGATTCTATCTGCCTTACTTGTTTAGGACAGATCCTCATAGAAGCAACAGGATCTACTTACAGATGCTCAATAAAGTGTATCTTGCTGAAAAGGCATGCTTTTGCCAGACTGGAATTTAATGATACTGAAAAAATTCCATACACTGATCCAAGCTCAAGATGAAACTATTCAATGATCTTGAGAAACAAATCAATAAAGAAGTTTAATTTTAAATGAACTGGTCAGTTGCTGAGGGTTTTACAGAGGAAAAATACATTGGGTACACTGGAGCAACATAAAAGTGGATAAAATTCCCATTGCAAGTTTCCTCTAAGATAAACCATCCCAAAATCATGGCAGTTCAGACAAGGTGTAAATAAGAAAGTAAAAAGGGGGAAAAAAATAAAAAATAAAATAAATAAAAAGGCCCTGAGCCTAAAGGTGGCACCAAATGTGTGCATCAAATTCAATTTTCAGCCAGGCTCCAGGCTGTGAGGCATTTCAGGAGGAAGTGAGCAAGCATATGGTCCTGCCATGTAGCAATTTCAAGGTATGGTTCACTAAAAATGTCATTTTAACTGCCAAACCAACTTATAAAAGCTTCCACTAAACAGCTCTCATCTAACACATAACAATCTGTGAACCTGTAAACGTCTCAAACAAAGGAGTATGTTGACATTCAGTTTTGTAGATGGCTATTAATGTAACAGCTTCAATTAAAGTTAATTCTTTGTTTACAGGTTCTAATTAATGATGAGACCTCAGCTTCAACAATCTGTACGAACTAGGCTAGCAAATACATCTGCTTAAATTTAGTGAGATTACTTGGTTTATAAAACAAACAAAACCCAAGTCATTTATGGAGTGGCTGTATCATCTTCAACAGTTAATTGATTCTACTAAATGGCAACGACAAGACCAGCCCATCCGTTTTTGTTTCTGGAAGCCTGGTTTTGGCTACTTTTTATTTTGCTTTGCCTATTGGGTTACAACAGCAGCAGTGTGCAGCCAACACTTTAAGCAAGGACTGTTGTACACTGTTCGCCGAGAAAACTGTGAACAGATTAGAAACCCAAAAATTACTTCTGAAAAGCAGCACTGTGAATCCCATGCACGATAAAGAATGAATTAGCAGTAGCAGATGACTCCAAGAGGCAGATGCAGAGGAAGTATTCCATCTCTTAACTTGATGACAGAATTGCATCAAAAACTGATTTCAAGAGACAAAGAAATACAATGGTATCTACATCTGCAGTCAGTCATCCAAAGCTGGAAAGTATAGCTGTAAATACTGAAAGCTAGACAACTGTTTAATTTGATAAAATGAAACTAGCTTTACTTATTTATTTATTTTTCCTTCTAGCCACATGAAACAATGCTTCGGGAATTTGAATGGTATTTTAAAATGACAATTTATATACAATATAAAATGGGAAAAACAGTTCTCTAATATAGTAGCAATTAAATAGGTCTGAAGGTTTCTATTAAAATATACAGTGTAGATGTATTTGTAAGATCATCTCATGGAATGTAAATGTGATCAACACTGCTAATAAAAGGAGATTTTTGATCATTCAGAAAGAATGGACATGACATGACTTGCCACCAGGAGATGAATTTAATAACTGTAGAACATACCAAACTCCATGAGGGCCCAGTTGCGGAACCACATGTAGTTTTTCATTAAGATAGAAAAGGGGAAAAAAAAAGAGGGATTAATGAGAAAAGAATGTTCTAAGAATGTCTCCAGGGAAAGAGATGGGAGAGAAACCAGAAAAAAATTCTTATGTTTGTCACTGTTCACTCTGTATTGTGCCATATGCAAATTAAAATACACATGTACACTACTGGTATATAACAAACAAACTACTCAGCCTGTATCTAACACGATAGGTCAAAACCATACTAGCAGGACAATGGTAACCCAGCTACAGCTGCTAAGTCAGAACCTTTCTGCCTTGCTTTATTCATTAAAACCTTTGGAAAAAAAAAAAAAAAAAAAAAAAAAGTTAATGGGAAAATTATTGGATAATAAGTGGAAATATTAACTGTATTGCAATGTTGATGCCACCTAACCCATCTTTAAAATGTATGCCAGAGGGGATATTATAATAGGATACGTTACATATTGTACCAAGGGGAAAAAAAATTAGATGCAGAAAACAGAATTACTCTAAATAGGATTAATTCTCCTTATCCCACCTTCCTTCATTTCAGTGTACAGTGTAAAACAAAAATAAAACAAAAAAACAAAGGGGGGAGGGGGACAACAACACATACCTAAAGTTTAAGTTATAGCTGCTTTGGAATCCCTTCTAACTTTTTTTTTTAATCTTCAATTTCTTCCCCTTCCTACTTAGGATAGCTATTACTATTTAAAGATAAAAAAATACTAAGGCTTTTTTTTAGATAATTATACATTGATACAATTACTTATATTTAGCCCTATATATTCCATTTCAATGACCATTACTGCACATATAAATTTAAAGGCCATGTAAATAAAATTTGAATTCTAAAAAGAGTATTTTATGCTTTGTATCACATTCTTAATGCTGCTTTTATATTATGATTACACAATCTGAAAATATACCACAAATATTTCTATTGTAAAATAAAAATTATCTCATATAATGACAAATTTCAGATAATACTAATAGCATAAAAAGTGTTTATCTGCTCAGTGTTATATATCAATTCTTAACAGTTCTGATTTTTTACAGAGTCAAAATGAGAAAATGTGCAGCTTTCCCCTCATTCCCTTTCATTTAACATTAAAATCACAATAAATGAATTAACTTTTCATGTGGTCATGTAACAGAAGACAAACGATACCTTAAATGTAGAAAGTCCATAAAGTCTTGCAGTGTGAACAGTCACTTGTGAAATGTTTGTAATGTTAGATATAAAATCCTCAAGGTATTTACAGGCTTGTTCCAGGTGGGTTGTGTTTATGATGATTTGAACAAGCTACAAGAAACAAACAAATATTATATAACACTGATAACACAGATTATGCATAGTAACTGACATAATAGTGTAAGAGTGCCATCCTCACTACACTGCCTGGCTCCAACACATTTCAGTGAACCTTACCATAATGCTTGGTAAAATAACAGTTTTCTCTTTTGAACATTTTTCTCATAAAAATATTGTCTTGATAATTAAATACCTCAAATACATCAGTGTTTTTTGTATATCCTTTAATATATTCTTGTGATAATTAGAATTCAGAAAACTATCTCAGAAAAATTGCATGGCTTGTCTTACTAACATGGCCATATATGATTTTAGAGCTTTTCTCCTCATCATCTTTTTTAAATTTCATCTATAAAAGGGATTCTTGCAGTTTAAAAGCAACATTCAATATGACATAACACTGCAGTAATGGCAGCAGTCTAATGCCTTTTCAGCAGTATCATGCATCATCTTTCAGTCACCTTCTCTCTCCTGACCTTCTATGTGCCTGCAGTGAATGTTCATAGAGTGATTTGCTATTTCTCCCTATCTTTTTTTTAAAGGAAAATTAAACTTGGCAATATCCTGCTAAGTGCTAGACAGAAGCAGAATACAAGAATTGTGCCCTGTACGCAAGAAAAGTAGTAAGCGTTTTCAGGTAATTTCTTGCAACCCCCTGTTTATCATACAGGAGACAAAGCTCTTTCATTGTCACCTATCTCTCAGTAAGCATCCTTATGTAAATATACTTCCGACTAGACCCAACGCTGTATTTTTTTTATTTATCTATATAGTAGGTATTGACAATTCTTCATACCTCTCTCACCTTTTTAAAATGTCAACATTAAAGAAAACACAATTTTCTTTTATTACACAATCTTAATACTATATTATAATACAATTCACAAGAATAGTTTTAGGACTAATTTTCTTAGAAAAGTACAGTTTTGAGTATGTATTTTAAACTTACCTCTGTTAAACCTATATGAGGCTTCTTAATTAGGTTCTGTAAACAACTACTTAGAGTTCTGGTTAGCAGCAAATTTGTAGATTTTCTGAGCATGTCATCTATTTCCGTTGAGCTGAAAAAAAAATGCAGTATAACTGTGCTGTACATGACAATACTTGTAAGTAAAACTTATTTTCTTCCTTGTAAAGAGAAGTTTTCATGTTCGGAATTACCTATATGCATTGAATATTTGGTTGCTTCAAATCGTCTGTGTTCTAACACACAAAAAACTTCTTTCACTTACCAAATTATCCATTAACTTAATTTCAATGTTGAAGCAAAACTTGTTATTTTTAGATTTTGGACATGTTTATTGACACAGCAGTTAGGACAGAGTAATTTGTGTTTTTTAATGAGTTACCACAGAGGTCAACATGTGCCAATTAGTATGTGTAAATTATAAACTGAATCAATTAAGAATGTGTGAAAGCGAGTCATTTACATCTTTAACAGTGCAGAAGTGGGTGAGCAGCCACAAATACCACACAGATTTCAGATCTACAATGTTATTTTATGTAATTAAAACTGAGCTTCTGAGACGCACAAGAGTAAACAAGATGGGAGAATTGTGATGTTTTCCTTCAGAAAAAGGTGGGAAAGAAGAGGGAATTAGCATGCAGACAGCAGTTTATTGCAAGAGAAATCATCACTAAGAAAACTCAAAGCCCTAAAGCGGGAAAGCTAGACTGAAGTAATTGGGGGTTCTACACAATTATTTCTGAAATGATCAGTATAAAAGCATATTTTTGAAATCTTACAGGGTTTGTTAAACAAAAAATCTCCAGATTATTTGAATTAGTCAATACTGTTTGAAAAGCCCCAGCACTGCTTTAGAGTATTCACCATGCCAAGCTACCTTCACCTACACACACAGCATACATACACACACATGTACACATAAAATATGTTATAGCATTGGAAATCAGGTTAAGTATATAAACTTATATATGTAAATTATTAAACAAGCACAACAAGAAAGTACCCAAGAAAATGTATTTTCAATTTAATATATATTGTTAGTTCACCTGGAAGTTATAGGTTACTTTATACCCATTCACATTCTTCAGACTTAAAGCTCACCTGCGGTGAAGTGACTCTGAAAATTTAAGGCTTGCATAAATAAATTCCTTAACCTGGATATAAATCTGAGGCACTGACTGAGACATTGGGAGCTTCTTTGGAAAGGATTGCTGTAAAAATAAAAGACAATGCTATCTTATACTTCAAGTTCTTATTCTAAGAAGAGATAGGCATTAAACACAACAACTGGAAAACCACTTAACGCTATCAGTGTTTTAATCTCTTACACTTTTATGTTTTACATCAAATATAAACAGTGGTATGTGTTGAGCTGACTTCTGAATCTTTTAAATAGCTTAGAAGCAAAATATAACATTATCACTTATTTTAATTACAATAAAGTTTAGAGACATTAGGCAGTTTAAGCTCCCTTTGTAGAAAGCATTTTACAAACACGTTAGAAAACAATCTGAATAGACGAGATATAGAATTAAGTGTGATGAGAGGCTCAAAAAAATGCTTACTGTTTGACAAGGGAAATAGAAAAAAAAATCAGAAGTTGTCCAATGTGTCTGAGATACTCAAAGCATCTTGAGAATGTTTAGACATATATTTACTATTGCGTATTTACCTCTAGATCATTCACAAAATTTTAACATAGTTTGGATTCTTCTCATTAATGTAGATGAATACATGGGAAGTACTAGTCATCTGCAAGAATAAAATTACACTTCTCATTTCATTTTTAAAGTTGATATGGTATTTGGATGGACAAAAAAAAAGTTCAACTATATTTACACACAAAAAAACAGGTATTTCCTCATTGAATATATACTTTTTTGAAATCTGAAAAACAATTTCCTGTTTATTGCAGAAAGATCCTAATCCAAGAGAAAAATAATTAACAACCTGTATCATCCCAGAAGAATTCAATTTCTCTAAATAAGGCGTAAATCAAGAGCAGCTCAATGTTTTTATATTAAAAGACAAAACAGATTACCTTTCCACCCTTCTAACCAGAGCTCCTTATTTAAGATTATTTGATGTGAAATGTATGTGGTATAAGTGCCATGCATTTGTGTCATTCAACAGTGATAGAAAACATTTTTAATTATAAAATTTATTTCAAATATATGTTCATCTGATTCAAGCAATCAATTTTTATGATAAAACAAGAGCAATTGTAATTCAACTATAAAGATCTTCGCAATGTTCTAACAGCAGTGCTTGAGTATCAACCTTCGTACACTCAACAGTCTAGGAGAAGGAATTTGTTGTGCAATCCTGTATCTGGTGTCTGGTCAATACAGAAGAACACAACATTCTTTCTGTCAACAGAATCTTATAGTAACCAGCAAGAAAATAAAAAAGAAAGAAAAACCAATAGTTTAATTTCTGAATATGGACAGGGAGTAAAGCGCAGACATTAAATTATATCATCAAATCATGAGAGTTTGGCACATTCCATCTTTATATTCCTGAACAGTAGAGTGCAGAAAAGAATGTTTTGTCTAGTCAGATTGGATTTGGTATATTAAATATTTACTCATGTTCTGGTTTCAGTTCTGCTTAATGTGCTGCAAGCAACTCCTATGATAAACTAACTTGTAAAACTGTGAATTTCGTTCATCCTAATCTATAATGCAATATTAGACATTTCATCTCTTTTTATACTAATTGTAGAGAAATACACATTTTCAGAGGTGAAATTCATTTTAAACTGTAATAGGCATCACAGATGCATCAAAATGGAATCAGTCCTCTGGGGTATCTATTCTTTTCTATGAACTGCTGAATCACAGAATTAATCTCTTTTTAGTTTTGCAGATAATCTGTAGTGATGGATCTTGAACAAACCAATTTCCCTCTACACTTGTTACTCCAATTGTCATGTGGTTCTTAGATTTAGTTCTCCTCTGCAGACTCCACCACATGTCTAATACTACTTGATAAGTACTACCAAAACCATATTTAGAAAGCAGAACTTACTAGCCATCATTCTGTGAAAGCATATTTTAGTGAAAGAATGGCTGATGCTATGAAAGAATATCCTACTGGGGTGCCAGTAGAGCAGAATTATTTACAGTTCCCTTGTGTCTGCTTTGTCCCACATGCCCAAACACAAATAATTAATTTACAAAGTGAAATAAAGAAGTTGCTGTCTCTAATAGATCCTTGTTTATCATTACTTGTACTTTTACAATGTTACAATATATAATATACTGTTGGGTTACAAAACTCAATGTCTTGCAACAAAATTTAAGTTAACTAATTAAAGACAGATTGTATTAATTAAACCATATTATTAATTTGTTTACAAAACAATGGGTTTCATTATTCATTCAAGCATCAGAACAAATGACTAAAGCTTTAATTTTCATATTTATTTATTACTAGATAATTACATTCAGAGAAGGTGATTTAGCCTCTTAATCTACCTAACTTTTCAAATTTTAATTACTTTTTAATTATAAATATCATTACTGTCTTATGAGTCCCTAATTTGATTTTGGCAAACTTTAATAACATAAAACTTTTCCTTACCTTATCAAGTTCTGGATCTTGAAAGGGAAATTTGCTTATAACTATTTTGTATTCCTCTTCATTTGCTACAGGAATAGGGCTGTAGTTGTCTGCTTCAAAAATATCCCTGGTGAATTTGTTGATAAAGTGAAAAAAAAAATGGGATGTGTAATTTATTTTAAATCCAGAAAGTACTAAAAATATGTAAATGAATATAAATTTTATTACCACAAAATGTTATGAATTGGGATCATTCTAATATCAGAAATCCAAACTATTTTTAGAGTAATTTGAAAGTATCTTTTATACGCTAACTCTTTAAACCATGTATTATCACAGAGCAAAAATAGCTGAAAACATTTTACTATGTGTGTCTCAAAAAATTAATACAATAAAGGAACTTTAGATCAACTAGTCAACTTCAAGGAAAACCATAGTGAGACGTTTGTTAATTATGATAGCCTACACTTAGCCTACACTAAAGGAGATATCCAGAACATCTCTCTTCAGTACCACAGCTACATAGAGTCAACATGGATGATTTAGAGAACTTTACACAAATGGACACAGCTTTACTGAAGTATCCTCTGGACTTCTCTACTGGTACATTGACTATATTAGGTGTCTAGAGAGCTTGAGAATCTTAAGTGGTCAAGTTCATTTTAACGTTTTCTGCAATATGATATAACACCTTTTATGGTAAACAACATCTGCATATTTAGATATCATACCCTATCAAACAGGCTTTTGAATACAGTTCCAGGCTACTCTATTCCCAGGCTTACAATTTGGTCAACCAAGCGATTCCAAGGAAGAGGTGGAAACCTATGTGCATTAAAAGAACATGATGATGTACTGGCAATGTCAGAACTCTTGTCAGGGAGATATACATATCAGCTAACTTTAAACATTAAGATAACCTAAATTAGGAACGAAATGACCTATAGTGATTGCCTAGCTAGGGTGATTAGGTTCCTAATGAAGAAAAACAGGTGTCCTTCTCTTTGGTGACTCTCCAATAAAGTCCCAATTAAGGAGGGTTCCTTCTCCCCATTAACCATAAAAACAGTCCTCAATGGTTCCTCCCTAAAGATTAGCTACAAATAGACTTAATTAGTTCATATAGACTTAATCAATTCTTCCAGAATTAAAACTCTATCAAGAAAACTTCAAGACAAAAACAATAGATGCAATATGAAAAGCACAATTAATTACTTTGAAATACTAACCTGAACAATCCAGACCACTTTTTAAGAAGTGTTTCATTGTACTGGTCTCTTATCTCAAATAAAAGATCAAAGAGTCGATTCACAGGAAAACCGTAGCCCTGAGGTAAAAAATAAATAAATAAATAAAAATATGGATAATTCAAGAAATAATACATTCATTCTTATCATATCACTTCAAAACTCTGAGATGAGACTGATTATTCAGTCTTATCCCTTCTATAAAACAAATTATACTACTGTAAATACACCATTACAATTAGAAGATTACATATTCATTTTTTAATAAATATTTGATGCCATGCTTTCAGTTTTCAAGCAGAAATTTGTCCCATTTTTCTGTAATATTTAGGCTGCTATTTATGCAAAAATCTATCTTTTTCATCAGTCTGTTAAACACTGCAAGAATACTTTTTAATGATGTTTACCTGGTCTCCTAGTTACACAGTTAACAGTAGCTGGAATGCTAATTCTTGCTTAAGATCAGAAGTAAAACGTTGTCAAAAGACAAAAATGTACAAAAATTACAAAGCTAACAATGATTTTGCATAGATATGAATAACTACATGCTAGCTGGATAGCTCAGAATGCATACACTAAGTTAGTAATACTGAAGAGGTGGAACAAGGGCAAGAAATATAAAATTATAATTAATTATTTAAAATATTGTGTTATTTTGTACTTGATTCATATATGTGACAGAGATCGAAAGCACTGTGTTTACTCATCTAAAGGAAAAACTTGACTCTATGAATTTCAGTTAAATTACTAATATAATACCTACCTGCAAAGTATCAGCAAATACTACAATGAGATTCTTTAGTTCCAGAACAAGATCAGGATCACTGCAATATGACTGAAAGTGAGAAATTCTGGTTTTGTTAAAATGGTTTTAAATAGTGGACATATGTTTTCAAAGAACATTAGCACAGAAGGTTAAATTCTCCAGCCTTACCCATTTACCTAACTGACTGCCTTGGTAAAAAACAACTTATACTCACTTATCTTTACCTAGTGTAGTTATATAAAAGCCTTTGCTCAATGTCTTATGTGAAAGTATGTATCAGTAGTACAAAGCTCAGAAAAGTAAACTAAAATATGAGATGCAATAAAAATTAGTGTTGAACTGAGATTCAAAAATCAGCAAATTACATTTATTTTAATGAAATATAAGCATATATCAAAATGCTTTGCTAAGTTAATATCAGAGATTTCCACAGGAATTTCTGTTGAACACTAAGCCTGGGTCTAACTAGTGCTAACACTGTACCACCTCAGACGTAAGGGAAAAACCCTATGAAAATACCTTCTCAATATTTACTCAAATTACAGATTTGATGAAAAAAGGTCAGCCTTAAATTCTTTAGTTGACTAAATGACTGAAATTTGATTTTTACCTTAACTTCATTATTTTCAATAGTGGATAAATTACAAAAATACTTGTATTTATATAATTTAAAGCAGCATGGTAGTGTAAAATTGGTTAGAGACTATATTTGACTGTTTCAGCTTTCTTTAATTTTTGCTCTGAGTCTACTTAAATAAAGTAAGGGCTTGGTTTGCAACACCTCATAAGACAATACTATTTATCTAAACATTATTCTGTACTAGGATGATGTTAGAAAGAGACTGTCATAGAATTGGTTTTGATAGGAGTTATGCATTTTAAGAAGAAATAACGATCAACTACATCAATGACATTACATGGAAGAGTTCTTTAAATTAGAGATTACATTACTTCTTAAAGTACTGTACTCTTAAATAGGTGTATAAATCTATATACAGCCAACAAACATGCAAAGTATTTAGTTTTAAAAAAATACGTATCTCTTAATTTATCCCAATTCTCTGAAATGAATTAAAAAGTCATTAGACCATCTCATATAACACTGATCAGTAAAGTTCCTGTGATAAAACTATAGCTGCAATCTGAATTTTTCCCCAGTTTTTCTAAGTATATATAGATAGTAAAATATTCCTAAAATTAAAGTCCAATTGTACTAAAAATAACATTCTATAAAGAAACCACTACTGGCAAACATTAAAAAAGAGAAAGATAAAAGTTTTCTACTTTTTCTGATAGCAAATATTATGCCAAACCAACCCTTACTGGTAAACTCAAATAATTTGCTATCAGCCAGTCTCAGTGAACAATGGTATTCCACTGATTTTCACTGAGGAATAAGAAGTAGCACACAGTACAATTTGAGCTGGAATAGAAATGTACCTTTAGGAGGTACCTTATGAGTATACTGAAATACTCAGCTGATATGGAATTACATTCTAACATCCTGAAGATTTTTTTAATACCTTTACTTCAACATAAATATATTGCTAGTATAGCACTGAAGAGATAGCTCCAAGGGTTTTGCTGGTGGAGTTTATTTTGGAAACACAGCATTTGGAATGATAATTAGGAACTATTTCCTGGTGGTGCTTTCAGTGCTGAACTATTCAATCTGATCTAATGAAGAGGTCAGTTGAGACTAATGAGGAAGGATTGCAATAATAACAGCAGATTAACTCTGCATATTCTAAACTGCTGGACTAAGAGAACGTTTGGAAGACCCAGTGAGTTGTAAATCAGTGGAGGATTATGCAAATAGCCCATGGCTGTGGATCACAGCCTGATACTGTTGGGAAAAAACAAAAGCTTGGCAGGCTCCCTCCCATATCTGAGAAATTTTTAATCACAAGGAGAAGAAAACATGAGAGGGGTGTATTTTTTCACTTTTTTATTATCTCAGTTTTATACACACAGAACTCTTGGGTAAAAGGTTTTAAACTGAAATACTGATAAATCTTTTCACTTACTGAATGCGTTCTAAGAACAGCAATGATCTTTGAAAGGGCCATGTTCCAGAGTTCATCAGTGTATGTTCTGGTTACCAGTCCTTGGGTTACGTGTAAAATGTGGTCTTCTACTACAAAGAAACTAAAATAAAGCAATACTTAAATTAAATTGTCTTTTAACATTAGAGCAAACTCTTTCGCGCACAAGTATAGTCAAAACCTTTCCCACTGGAGCAGTAACACTTTGGTAGTTTTGGTGTTCTGCTTTGCCCAGCACAAAGTCAAACTGTGAAAAGCTTGCTTTGTGCCCCCTGGTACACCAGGGTGCTGGAGGGTCTTTGTGGGGCACTGTACTGGTAGGATATGAATGCTTTTCATTGCTCAGATTCAGCTACCAACACCCACATGATTTGTGCAGAAACTGAATCTTGCTGAGGTTTCTGGACAATGGAAGAAAAAAGGGTAAATTAAGCATCACTATAGTAAAACTGAAATAAACCTCCATTTAGAAAACTTACCCTACAATCTGACTGAAGTATCTTCTATAGCCTTCTACTGTTTCATGCTTGCAGTGAAAAAGAAAAGAAGAATAAAAATAACATTAATTACTAGGTACAACGTAATTCAATGCAAAAAGTAAAGTATTGGTTGCCATGCTTACCATGCTTGATTGCGGCTGCAGAACTAATCTTGCTTGTTTCCTTCTTTGCTTTCTGTAGTAATTTTCAAATATTTCTCCATCACCCTAAAGGAGGACAAAAATAGTTAAAACAAAAACATTTTCTCAGTATTACAAGACACTTATTAAAAATAAGGGTAGAATTCTCTGTTTTAAACTAAGCCACATATTTTGCATTTGTTCCACATAGAGACTTACAGCTGATATCAGTGAAGTTTTGCATGCATGAAATAAACAGATTGCTTAAAAAAAGCCTACACAACGTACCATAAAGAAAAAAAAAAGCTCATATCTACTGTATTTCATCATACAATATTAGACATTTTAAGCAACATTTATGTTTTAAACTATAGCCTTCAGACTATATTAATACTTATAGATAGGTATATTACCTGTTGTTCTATAACTGAAACTTTATGCCTCTTAAAATGGTTCTTTAGGTTATTCAAGAAACTGTCTGCATTGCAAAGTTAAGTTACAATGCTGTTTCTGTGTTTATATGATACATCTGAATGCAAGAGCTTTGACAGAGCACAACAGAGTTGAGTATTTGCTTATTTTCTTTGGAATTGCTAAATATACTGACAATGGATGTGGATTTTTTTTCCTATCACAGTCCTCAAAATACAACACCCTCTGTGCCTAATAATTACATTGTGAGGAATTCAAGTGACATCCAAGCCATCTCGTTAAGATGACCATTCAGTAGAAACCATCTGTCCATTTAAAATCAGTGTTATATTCACTTATCTACCTACTGAATGCAATGTAATTTGTATGCAAGCAGAATAAGTCAGCTTAGCATTTTTAAGGTTGTTTTTTACATCATGAGCCTATTATTACGCCTGTGCTATTTAGAATTCCATTACTTAGACTTCCAAAAAATCTTAAAAAAAAAAAAAAAAGAATCAAAATATAATCAAAATAAGACTGCATGCTACTGTAATGCTACAGCATTACTTACCTCTTTTATAAGATGTAAAAAAGAAAATTTGATTTTAATATTTTAAGTTCATAATGAGTATTTTGTCATATTTAGAACTAATGAAAACCTAGCAAAATACAGAAGTAAAAAAAAGAAACTGTTTAAAAATAAACCCACTTGTAAATAAGATGCGTATTTTACAGGACTCTTTCTACTACAGAAGAAGTTTACAGTCTGCTGTAATTCATACTAACACATACTTATCAGACATGCTGAGCAGTCATCTCCAGCCCAAATATTCAAAATAGTTTTCAGATGCAGAAAGCCATTATTTAATTCTACTCCCAATGCCAAATCTCTTAGTCCTGACAGAAGCTTCTCAAGCAAAAAAGACTAGGTGTTCTTCTCAAATCCACACCAAATACTGAGATGTAAAATATCTCATGAATAATTATACACTATGCTATCTTATGCAATCAAGATCAGCAATTCAGGCATAACAACTATTTTAAACATATGCTCCAAAGCAATCAGTAGAGTACAGCAACTATTCTGGTGATTTATGCACTAAATAAGCAAAGGAAAGCCAAGATAAAATATACCTAAATAATGTATTTCTTTTGCCCAGCTTCCAAAAGTTTATGAGTTTATATTAACAGAAATAATAAATCAGTTAATGCTAGGTTATAAATTGTAAGAATACTGCTCATGTATCAAATGTTTCACACCATAGTTACATTTATTTTATACTAACATAGCATTTAGTTAAAAGGTGGTATTGCATACAAAAGGGCGTTCTCAGTAAAAATTAAATATACAGCATCTCACATAATGACATTGTTATATATAATTGTACATTGCTTAAATATACAGTCTCAGTGTAAAGACTACACTATCAAAAATATGACTCCTTCCACCACCAAAAGGAGTAATGGAGAAAAAGGTGTAATGAAGAGACTGAACCTCATAATAATGAGAGTGACAAGTATAAAACTGAAATTATATGGGATGTCTCTCACATTTAAAACACAGAAATGTACAGTCATAATGGGCTATATGAACTGTCTCTCACTTTATGCTTCTCAGACACATCACAGGAAGTTGCAAGAAAATCAAAATTAGTAAGTACAATATAAGCTGCCCTGAAATAAAAGTTTCTTCCCATCTGAACAGCTAGCAAATATTTTAGTCAGTCTTATTTAACTATGATTTTTTTTTCTATATAAGTGATTCACCTTTTAAATATTTTTTAATAACCTCATCATTCTACTGTCTAGAGGTTAAGCAAGAAAGCTTAGTTGTCAATAAATACAAGTTCATTTTTGGTGTGTATGTATCTTGCAAAAAATTGTAGGTACTCATTTGGAGATATAAAAAAGAGTAGAAAACGTTTGTTCTATGTTAAAAGAGAGTATTTTCTACAGCTTTGTACGAGAGAGAGAATTCACCAAGAAGGTGATGTCTGATGTGAGCTAAGTCTTCAATATACTAGTGTAATGATTTTTGTATAAACTCCTCTCCTTTGCTGTCATCATGAAGTTTTGTAAACTCCAAAAAAAAAAAAGTGTTTTACAATAGGAGGTAAAAGAGAAGGAATCCAAGAAGTGGTTAATGTACATTTCTTGATATTGTTACCATGGCTTATTAATTGAATGATGTTGGCAGGAAAGACAGAAGCCCCGTTCTGAAGACATCAACAAGCCTTTTTTCTAAGGGGCTCAAGGCTTTTAACATCAGAGAGCACTCCCACGTTGTTTTCTGCCTCCAGTAAATTTGTAAGCTGGCAAACGTTCCTTCTGTGCAAACCCAAAGAGCATATCCTTAAATCAAGGACCCAACATCAGGATCCTTGACACAATGAAGACCATAATCATATATTACCTTTAAATGTCATCTATCAATTTTATTTCCCATTCCTTTTTTACACTAAAGGAAGAATACGCAGAAGTCAGCTGGTATACTTTATATTACTCATGTTACTTCATACTTATTTCCTCTGTAGAAAGAAATGGTCTACTCTTTTATAACAGTTCTGGCAGCCTGTCTTTCTGTTCCTTTTCACTGAGATGAATAATAACTGATGTAATTACAGATGCTTTTGTCTGGATTCTTTCTTTAAGAAAAATTAACAGTGAAATAACACTAAAAATTACTTCAAGATACAAAATTTCATGTTATACAGCTGCAAGTGTTCCACAGGAAGAATGTAACCCAGCCTGAATGGTCAAAGCCAGATCCAACTGAAATTGCAGGATTAGCAATACTCAAAAGTATTTCATCTATACACCCTTAACATTTTTTCTGTATGTAATCTGAATTCAAATGTAACTGAGACATAAGAAAGGTGAGAAAATAATAAATCATTTGCTACTGAGTTTCCCCCAAAAAGTTTTCATCTTGTTAGCTAGTGTATTCTTCTTCCACAGAAGCTGAAATGGGGCTATCGTGTCTCCACCATTGAATCTAATCTAATCTGTTTGAGTACAGTCTGTCACAATCTCCAGGTTTCACTTGCTATTTTTCTCTGCCATTCTGATACACAAGAATTAGAATGAATATTCCTATGTTTTGCAATACTGATCATCTCCCCCCAGTCATTCAGGTAACATGGAACACTAGGGGGGAACCACAAAAATGGTGGTATCAATATTGAAACAGACATACATTTTGCCATATTCTTAAAACCACTTACATAATTAGTAAGTCTTGCTGTGTGTCCTTTATAATTCATATCAAATAAAATATACAGTCACGTCCTGTGTCCATGGTATATACGTTTCATCTGGTTCATCCAGAACTACAACTACTAGAAGAAATATGCTTCCTTGCAAAAAATAATAATAAAAAAGAACGTTCAACTTGAAAAAAAGTAAAAGATCTTTTAAAGTCACCTTAATACATACCAAAACAGAGTAAATGTGCAAACACCTGTAGACTGGAGAAAAGTCTACAAGATCTTGAGCAGTTAAAACCTGAGGAAAGGAAGAAGTTATAAATCTTAAAAAGCATATAATCTGCAAAATGTGACACAATACCAGCAGAACTTGCCCATTTAATACATACTTGGTAAGACATCTTACTTGATAGGAAATGTCCCTAACTTTCAAATTCAGTCTTAGTGCCCTCATCTTTAAAACTGCTCAATTTGGCTTCTTAAATATTTGGAAATATTTAAGGAAGAACTAATCATTTAGTAGGGTGAGAAGTTAAGAGACTGATAAATATAAGTTTCAGGTGAATATGGAAATACATTGGGGTTGACAAAAGCCAGACCAAATTGGGTCCAGCAAAATTAACCGCGTTGACAGGTTTTATGGCTATAAAAGCTGCTGTTTTGACACAAAGTGGTAGAATTAGTTTGCATTAATGTCTTGAAGAGCAACTGCATCAGTCTTTTTGCCAGTAGTTCAGAACCCAAAAAGAGACTGTTTTAACACAGAAGAAGAGTAAATTAACTGCTTCACTTTCTCCTCTTTCTGTCTTACAGTATTAGATTTTGTGTTATGAAAACATTCTTTTCACAGGGTTTTCCACCATTTAGACCTTAGATTTAATGGTCTAAATATTTACCATTTTTTTCAATTTATGGATACTAAGTGTTCAATAGCTGAAAGGCTTCTAACACAAGCTGAAGTCCTCAACAAATAAATGCTGGCTTTAACAACAGAGGAATATTCCACTATGTCCAATAACATTTGCAGTGGGCAGGTACTATATAATGTAACTTGCAATTGAATTCCTGAATAATTACAATTTCTATTCAATTGAATGTCCCCCCAACATGATACTAAAGCTATCATTCATACAATTGATATTTTTCACTTTGTTTTCCCCCAAAAATGCTGATCCTGTCTGGTGTCCCTTGAAAGTGTTCCCTTGCCCCTTCTAACATTGTTCCATCTATAGACAGTGTACTCCAAGTTTTTTCAATAAACTACAAAATCCACTTTAAATAAGATGTATTGATTTAGTAAAACATCACCTCTTCTTCATGTTCATCATCTTCTTCAAACGTTCGCTTCAATGTAATTTCGTTCTTGGATTCCAAAATTCTGCTTCTACCTAAATGCATATTCCGACCATAGTTTACGTTATTCTGCTTCTGAAGAGTGGTACTAAAGGTTTTCTGCTGTTGTGCCTGTTTTAAAAGTAGTACCAATTGAGAGGGATGTCATGTAAATTTCATAATTGATAAGTATATGCTATGCCATGAAAAACAGGTGGTGATATTAAATACAAATCAGGCTAACTGCAGGATGTGTGCTCTCAACCCATACTGATTATTTTGTCCTTAATCAGTTTGGGGTGATGAATTCTAGTTCAGAATTCATCAAAACAGAGAGTTTTTGCACAGTTTTTCCCAAATCTCCAGAATGCAGTAGAAAAAAAAATATTAAAAAAAGTCATCTTCCCAATTTTCCCTATCAAACTGCAAGCACAGAATCAACATTTAAATGAAGTACTGAAGTACAGTTATCATAACAAAATTCTCCAGCTATTTGCTGTTTTCAGTTAAGCCCTAGCAAACAGTCAGCTGCAGAAGTCAAATGCACTATGTTGCCATATTGTTGAAAGAAATGCACCAAGGTATCACTGTATAATCTTGTGTTTAAGTGTGGAGAGATGCTGTTTTCCTCAGGTATGACACAGGACAATACAATATCCAGTATCCAAAGAACCCTTGTTGAGAGACACAATTAAGTTTCATTTATACTAATCAACACTACATTTTACAAGAATTTTGTTTCTGAAAGACAAAATTCTAAAAACTTTAGATGACAAAATGACAACCCAACATGAACTCTGCTCAGCAAGAAGTCAAGTTAAAACTTCACTTGCTCTCCAAATAATTTTTAAAAGCATTAACTGTTTGCCCTGAACTTGCCCTGCACCAGTGCTTTGAAGTGGTAGAATATTTTGTGATAGATTAGGCAAGGGCTCCATCTGTTCAAATCTCATCCTGGCTCTCTCCTTAGTTCTCATCCCTCTTAGCATGCCTCTGGAGGGTAATATGCCAATAATATACCCTGTATTAGTAGCACTTCAGAAAGAACTGGGCAGTAATCTCAACACATCTTTTAGTCTTATTCATCCTTGCAAGCTGGCCAGATGCACTGCTCTGTTTTGGTGCAGTAGCTGAGTTACAGACTACGTAGGAGCTGACTAAGCATGTCACGATTTTATTGTTTAATTATTTAATTATTGCAACTTAAGATACACAGCACTTTCCCTTCCATTCCCAGGGAGGAAAATACTTCTTGTCTAGTACACAGATACAAATCTGAAAGGAAAAACTGAATGCTACTGAGGGGTAATGCTGCTGCCTAGACAGACTGTTGGAATTGTCAACTTCACATCCAGAGGAAGAAACTACATTAGATGTTAGCATCTTTGTTTTGCAGCTTTAGGTCAGTTTTCAAGTCATCTTGTTAGGTAGACTTACCTGCTTCATTGCAGTTTCCCCAATTCTGTCAGAATGCTTTCGAATACTCTCTAAGAAATCCTTGAGATCTGACATAGAAATTTCTTTTATTTCTTCACGTAGTTTTGGAAGATTTTCTATCATTATCTGGCAAAAACGGTATTGGCTAACTCTAGGAAGATACAGATTTTCTAGCTGTTCCATTGTCTTTAAAGCAGAGTAGTACCTACAAAGAGATTAAAAGCAAATTATATAACTTTCTTCTCAAATTTTAATACATTGTTTATTAGATACAGGATATCAATATCATACATGCAATCAATCACTATCTAATTGAATTACTATGTTCTTAGAAAAATGAGTAATGTGAAAAAAGGTCATCCATACACAGCTTTCATTTGGAAAAAAAAAACAGTGAACTGTCAGAGCAACTCAGTCAAGTCAAGATTGTAAGTAGCTCTTCTGATCAATATATTCCTAATACCACACGTAAAAGCTTGTGGAACAGAGGCATTAAAATTTTAACAACTCTCTCTCCTTCTAGATTGATTTTGTTGTTGTTGTTGTTGTTTAAATTAATTTTTGGTTTTGAAACACAAATTGCCAATCATTCAACACTGCAGTATATGTACCAAACAATAAAAACAATCTTGGAAAAGTGTGCCTGCACATATGTGGTTTCTTTAGGTGTACGTGAACACACACACACATCCATACCCGCTCTCCTTCCACCATCTGTAGCTAGAAAAGACATGCATAAACTTATTTGAGCAACATTTTTTCCAGCGGTCTAACATATTTTCCTGTAAGTCATGCATCTAATTTACTGTTCTAACAAAGTACAGTATACCCCACCAACAAAATGACTGCTTTGAATAAGCTTTAAGGTCAAAAGGTTTTCCAAACAAAAAAACAACAAAGATTGTATAATTTGCAGTGTTCTTCAGTGTTCTGTTAGCCTACAGACTATTTCTAGCAGAAATACAGAAGACATGGCCTGAAAGGGGGAAAAAAAGAAAACACCAAGAAATATTTCTTCTCAAGTCCGTAAGTTATGAAGATAGGTAACTGTAGGGGAAGGATTGAAACAGGCTATACTGAAATTGGTTGTCTACGCACAAAATATCACGATAAAGTATTTTTTCATTAATCTTTTTCATGATAAAGTTATTTAAATGAAATTATGGGGCATTTCAGGAAAAATGAAAATAACTTGTATCCATCATATAAAATAAATGATATTGAAAATGCTGTACTGACAACAGGATCTGAACTCCCAGTAAATTGTTGCATTTTATATGAATATTGCACAAGATTATTACTTTTAGTACAGACAGTTTAATATGTAATAGGACAGCAATTATCTGTAGATGTGAATTTTCCTTTACACAGCATTCTTACCATCCACTCAGTCCAGGAGGCTTTTATAAAAATGCATTTATTTTGGCCTATTATAATGGACTAAAGTGAACCAATGCCTTCTAGCTTGGTATTGAATAGGAAAAGGAGAAAATCTGAGATCAAACTCAGATTCAAACTCAGATCAAACCTTGCTATTTAGTTCCAAACCTTTCCAAAAATGCAAAGCAATCTCTTTAGCCCATTTTTAGCTTTTTGTTTTACAACCTTGGCTCCTTTTTCTTTTTGAAGTCCAAAAAAATCAGCAATGTAAAATTACTGAATCATTTTGAAAGGGGAAAGCAGAATACCTGCAACATCCATTGAAAATGTTAAAGAAAAACTAGAAATGTGTACTTTTTCACTTGTGGTTCTTCTGGGTATTACTTTATAGACAGAATAGGTCTTC
Source organism: Oxyura jamaicensis (assembly GCF_011077185.1). Classification (NCBI taxonomy): domain Eukaryota; kingdom Metazoa; phylum Chordata; class Aves; order Anseriformes; family Anatidae; genus Oxyura; species Oxyura jamaicensis. The sequence goes on from NC_048898.1 coordinate 20,384,477, forward strand.
ATGTTCAAACTGAAATAACATTCAAACTGATACCTTCCCTTCCGCAGACAAGCAATTGTAAGTTGTTAATAGTTTAGTTGTAACTTAGTGGTTCATTCTGAAATAAACACTTTTTTAATTTTCTCAATCAATGCATTTCTAAGCTAAGCTAACAATTCAGCAGAGGATAGGCAAAACCTTCTCTTTTATTCTAGAACACAACTGCTTTCAGGAGACTGCAAATAAAGAGGTTTCAAGTGTAAATTAGGCGCTTTTGTTTATTATATGCTTGGTTTATATAAAATATACATAAGGCAACAGGAATGTTGCAGATAAGAATGGGTCTGGGGGTATTATGTGTGTGGGTTTTGATTTTTTTTTTTTCTTTTTTCTAATAGCAAATGACCAAGAGGGGCTACATGGTGAGATTTCTGGGGAATAAAACCATAATAGCATCAAAATCGTATAAAAGGTTTGTATTTAAATTATACAGATCAGCTTATCAGAACACTGTTAGTTCATCTGGAAGGTTTTTGACTGCTGTCTCCAAGATCAGAATTAACATAATCCATTTTAAATCCATTCTAGAGTCGCTTACTAATTATATATATATGGAGCTCAGGACCTTGCCCTTTTAGCATCTGTTCAGATAAAGGACTGAAGTCTTATTAATTTGAAGGTCACTTGCAGGTCAGGATTTAGACTAAAAAGTTTTGCATATCATTTCATGGAATGATCTATTTGTATATTTTCCTTTAAAAACATTCCATAGATTTAACTCACAGCTGAAGATTTTTACAACATTATATCATACATTATCATATAAATGTGAAGATTGCCCATTTAAATATAAATGAGTTAAAGAAGCATTTTCAGTGTTATTTTTGTCATATAAATGTAGCAGTCAACTATCTATTCTTCTGAGCTAATCTTGTAAAAATATGTTTTCCAAAACAAATCTTGTAAGTTTTGAAAGCAAAGACAGAAATTTGAATCACCAGTGGAGGTCATTCAATAAGACTATACTGAACTGATCCTCTTGTCATTACTGCCAGAACACTGTAAAATGGATTGATCAGACCTCCACTATATATATATCTCCACTATAAAAATGGAAACATCTAAAATCAGCAAAAAGTGGGACTGGAAATCAAACAAAAAAAAACAGAAGATTTTTTAACAGTGGAGTGTCATTTGAGGCAGATATGAGAACTGTAACTTAATAAAAAAGCTCCAAGTTAAAATAGAGCAGTCAAGAACTGACACAGAATAGGAGCAAGATTAATTCAAAGGCTGTGTATTTTACTGAGTAGAAAGCATTTGCATGCAAGTATTTGTGTACAGAAATGTACAGTCATGTAACTAAAACTCCCCATTGAAAAAAAAAATATATATATATATAATCTCAAAATTTTAATTATATTAAGAAACAGAAAGATTTACAAAGAAAAAAATGTTATCTGAATTGCGTGCTTCCTTCTGAAGCAAATACTATATATCCCTCTTATTACATTTCTATTGATTAAATACTCTAAAATTTTGTTCTCTATCAAAACAAAATAAATTTAAGGGAGTTGATTAGAATTTTTCAATAATAAGAGCCAAATTCACACATTGAAAATGCAATTGAAAATGTGTCACTTTTCACTACACAAACAACTTTTTTATATCTAGTTGCCTTAGAGTTGTCTTTATAGTTCAACACCTGATTTTAAGGTTCTCCAGCATACTAATGTTAACAGATGCCCAAAGGACTAGCAAATGAGAAGATCAAGGCACCACTATTCTGAAACTTCTGGATAGTGAGTCAAAAGTTCAGTATTTCTGAATATGAGTTCCTGCATGAAAAAAACAAGTTCTATGGAATACCTTTTTTATCCATAATGATGTGGTAGGTGTCCATTCTTTAAAACCAAAATTATCAAACAAATAACGTTGTGAAGATGGTGAGAAAGAAAGCAGCTATCAGCACAGTAACAAATGCCTATTTTTAGGGTGTTTCTTTTGTTGTTGTTGCTGTAGTTATTGTTTTGTTGTGGGGAAGAGGGTTCCCAGAAGCAGGATGCCACTGGGAAGTATTGATATGCAGTTAGTGAAGTCCAGTGCTTCATTTTGACATCATTCCAAAACAACACAGAAAATCAAATTAGCATCACTTTTTATCTGCTCTATCTTCCCTTCTCATACAGATATGAGAACCGAGTTATATAAACTTGGAAGTTTCCCTATTTGTATTCTCCATGTCTTAACATTTATTTGAATGCATGGAATGCTTATGCAGAGAAAGGTAGCATGACTCTCTTAGTGAGCCTTAGTAACCTTAAAGACTAAATAACTCTGTCTTTTCCACAGTTCAGAAGAAGGTATAGCAAGGTCAGAAAATAAACCCAAGTTTTTCAGGGCAAAAAGCTCAGTCTGAAAGACCATAATCTTTCTTTAGTCCTTCCCAAAAGAGACTGAAGGAGATTCAGCAACAACCTTTGCAGATTTAATCATTTAATTATTTTCATTTTATGTTGGGGGTCATTTTTTGTTTGTTTGTGTGTTGTTTTTAGTAATACTGTGAAAGAATTTTTGCAAAAACACCAGTTTTAACAATTCCAATTAGACTGGTCATACACATTCACTTGAAGCAGCTGGGAGCTCTTTCCAGAGAAACATATCAAAACCCAAACACACAGGCCATGCCAACAGAGCTATATGAAACATGTAATGATCTTATCAGTGACTTAAAACTAAAGGAAGTTCACTAGGTGTTCTGAAGAGCAGCGGAGAAACCACACCTCTCCCTTGTGCTTCCTCCTCTAAGACTTTAAACCCTCCATAAATCTTTGCAGCCAACTGTGTCTGTTTAGAGCAGATTCCTCAATTATTTCCTCTCACAACTACAGTTCTTGTCAACTTGTGTTATGCATGGCTCAGGAAACTGATAAATAGGATACAGAGCCTTTCACCTCTAGGTCATCAGTTCAAACATAGCCCATGTTGGTAGTGACCAGAAGTTGCTACCAATCGATGACTTTTTGGACTCCTCAGTAAAACTTCATTCTGACTGCATAAAGCAGAATGTGTTCTAGACCCAAATCCCACATTATCTTAAAGGTGACCATCACAGAAAAAAGAAATGGAATTCCAATTTTTATCGTAAAACAATTCCCCATAATATAGAACATTCACACTTTCTTCTTCCCTTTTTTCAAATATTAGAAAGGCTAGTTTGACTCATATTGCAAGATTTAAAGACAATGGAATAATGAAATTATATTCTAAAAGGCTCAAACTCAAAAGAAAAGAGGTCTTCTCTCCCCCCCCCCCCCCCCCTTTTTTTTTTTCAAAACCAATGAAAGCTTTGCTGCATTCACAAACCTCAGTGAAGGCTTATGTGAAAAATTATCTTTGCCCAAAATAAACACTCCTATCATTTTGTTAAGACACGCATTGTGAATGCTTATCTCTGACTCTTCCAAGAAAGCCTCACAGCAAAACTTAGGAAGGTCAGTTTTGAAATTCCTTGTACCTATACACATCAGCTATGAGATCTTAGCGCTGATGCTCTGCATGTCCTTGTCACTGCTGAACCACTTAGTGATAAAGACTAGGACACACTCACCCTTTGGATTTGTTGCCTGGGAAGCCACAAGGAAATTATCACTTGAATTAATTGCAAGTTCTATGAAATATCCACCTCTAGGCTGTATTACAGAGAATTTTAAGTCTTAAGTCACAGGCAAAGTAGTAACCATAGCATAGCTAATGAGATATATTTGAGCTGGAGCAGTAGCCTGCAGCAGAATCTAAACCTTCTGTACTCCATGTGATTTCAAGGTATGGTACATCAAAGCTATGGTATCTCCCCTTTCCCTTAGATCTTTTTATGGCATGACAAGGACATGTCCAAACCCCTCAATTCAGTATATCATCATTGGCTTGCAACATTTAAGATTTCCTGTCTAGCAACTCGTTCCACAGGAAAATTATGAATAAATCTTTTAAATAATGGAAATTTAGTTTTAGATTTAAAGAATACTGATGTTTTTTCAGAAAGCCCATCAACCATCAGTGAACTCTAACTACAAAACTATTTTGTAAGTGATCACTCCACGATGATGTTGGGAATTATCATTTCCCTCACAATTTTAAAGCCAGAATGTTGTTTATTTTGCCCGATAGATCAGGGGAATGGTAGAATGTAGACCTTGATCCTAGTGTTTCCAAATTTTCAACATGCAAGAAGTAGCACTTCCTGCTGCTTTGTGTAAGGTGGTCTGCAGAAAGTGGTGCAGCTCAGGCAGCACACCCTGCACTACATTCTCTGAACAGACTAGCAAGGGCATTGGGCTGCTTACATCCTTTTGCTGAGCTGCTCCAAAATCACTGCAACAGCATACTGCCAGCTACTTTAAGCAAATGTCAAGCCAGTGTTTTGCTCAGAAGAACCTGTGTATAGCAGTCAAGCTGATGAGATCTACCACAATGGGTCCTATCCAGCAAGTTTTGATTGTAATGCGATACAGCAAGTGCCATCAACAATGAAGATGCATCAGATATGCTACAGTGTTGCTGATTAATCTGGTGCGTAGATCTGATCCATTTTGGACATGTCTGCACAGAGGCTTTAGAGATGCTTTATTTACTCATACACAGAATAAACTGTTTAGGATGTTCAGGTGTCCAACAGTATGACAAGAGGTGTTGCCTATAGAGACAACAGAAATCCAGACACAGTCAAAAAGTACTTCCAGATTATACTGCATACATTTGAGTATGAACAGACGGTTCCAAATGGAGGCAGTTAGGTCCAGACAGACTTGTTAGCAGGAGCTCCCTGCAGCAGTGCCAGGAGCACACAGAGGCAATGACAATGACTGCATATCCAGCAGGGAAGAGAAAGAGCGATCAGTGTGACTGAGGCTGCATGAAGCGCACCAAGGGACAAGAGAGCAATGATCCTGTAGAAAGCAGGAAGAAGAAAATAGCAGCAGTATTCCTGGGGTGGGTGTGCATGAGGTACAAGGCAGCAGCAGCAGCCCTGTGGGGCAGGATGACAGCTGCAGGAGTGCAGGGGCAGCCAAGCAACTGTAGAGAGAGAACTGGGAATACTGGGGGTACAGCTGCAACGAGTTAGAAAACGGAAAATGAAGACACAACAGAGGAAGGAGCAACTGGTGGGGTACCAGTCAAAAAAAAAAAAGTATAATAGAACTTTATTTTTATTATAGATTTTTTTTCATTATGGTTTTGTTTGCTTTTTTTTCTTTTCAACACAAATGAAAAAACACAACACAATATTTTCTGCACTTCACTCTCATAGGCCTACATACACAAAAGATTAGCACAGAGATATCAGACAGATCTGAGGAAAGACATATGGAGTGAAATGTCCATTTTTCTTGGATTCTAATTTTGATTTAAATATATTATGATAAATTAAGTAGATACTAAGGTACACTGCAAAGATCTTTACTCCCTAACAGTTGTGTTATTCCTGCATTTTAAACTGTTTCAAGTATTAAAAAAAATACCTTCTATTTCACATTTTATAAACTTAGTTTAAAAGGATTAAATGCAGTGTTTAAGTAAACATTACTTTTCATGGCAATCGTTAAGCTCCCAGAAGTACTTATAGTTAGTATAACATTTGTTCACTTGTACTGACATTCTTGAAACACAGACAAGATATGAAAAAAAGACTATATGTACCACACTACAGGACTTAGAAACTTTACTTGTCCACACTAGTTTTTGCTAATCTACCTGTTTATTTACAAAAGTTGTATTTTTGTAAGAAAAATAAATTCACTCACCTTTTTACATTCATTTGTTCTTTTAATTTGCTGTACATTTCCAGCACTGCATAAAAAACAAGCAGATTAACACATGGATCTTATTGTGGTTTTAGTTATTAAAAAAGGCAACATATACTGTAAAGGACAAAATAAACCACAGAAAATGATACGCTAAATTTGCCTTAGTCAATTCCTACTACAACAGAAATGTAGTAAAACTAGCAAAAAAGAAAAAAGATTCTAGAAAGCAGCTAAGGCAAAGAAAGAAAGTGCCAACCTCTTAAAAGCTTTTAAATGAAAAAAACAATTAAGATTAAACGGAATAGTAGACACTACACTTTGATTATTTGTTCACTTATTATGCACCATAACTTTATCTGTATTACAAGTATATGTCCAGTCTCCATTAAATGGCAACAGTACCATCTACTGTAATCATAACAAGTCAGCAGTAAGACTTTTCTTTGTAAAGTTCTCAAATCTGTTTTATGCTAACATTACAAACATTATAGAGCTGTATGCAACCCTACAATATCACCTTCTAAAACACTTTTTAGAGCCCTTACGGTTTATTAAAAAAAAAGATTGCAATGACAAAGCTAAAAGATGTTCAAATGGATTTATCAGTATTTTTCACATAATTCAAACAGTAAAATAATTAAGCAACAAATTTCTTATTTACCATATTAAAAGTATGACTACATTTAAAGCTCTATGTGGCTCCATTGTTTGCATTGTTTATATCTGTCTCAATGTCTTCTCACCAAGTGACATAATTACCCTATGTCAAACACTGTAAAGTTGCGGAATCTACATGCAGACAGCTTTCTAAAACCCAGCAATCCTTCTGCTAAACTGGATGTTGCAAGAACACAACTTAAAAAAAAAAAATAAAATTATTTTCCATTCTGGCTATTGTGACTTATTTTTTGCCATCATATTCAGCTATCTTGCACTCACCTGGAAGACACAACTGTAGTTTTTCCACAACTGTCGTAATATTCCGCTGTTGAACTCTACATCGGATGATTTCCTCTGTTTGGGCTATCACCTTGGAGTGTTGTTTTTTTAAAAAGAAAATTACAATTAAATTATGCAAACAAATTTAATTTGCTACAAATATTCATAATGCCCATATAGGAAGCACTATTTTCTCACCTCTTTCCCAGCATCCTGAAGCCTTCGGTTGGTATCAGTAACTTGGACCTTAAAAATAATTTCACCTTTGTTAGACAAATATGCATATATTGCCCTGATGTGACTGCTCACCCTTGTAATCAGATCATGCTTCATGAGAAACTTAGAACAAAGAAATGCAAATTCAAATTAACTCTACAGCTTGAACTTGAACTTTTGATCGCAAAGGGCTTTTGTTAACTTCAATTACTTATGACAGTTCTTTCTAACAGATTCTGTGGCAAACTTCTCAAATTTACTTGGGATTTTTGAACTTTCCTTGTTTCTGTAGGTCTGTCAAACAATTCAAATCATTGACCCAATTGACCACTGGTCCCTTTTTGATAACCTCAATGAGCTCTATGGGCCATTCATTGTCTGTAAGAAATGGTGATTGCATTTTATGGTAATTAAACATTCATACTTTGCTGAATGCAAACACTGGGTGGTTGATTAACATCAAACGTGGAAATCTCCAAACCACAGCAACATTTTAATGCTGCAGGTGCAGGCAAAGCTCGACCTCAGATTTTCCCACATAGTAAGTGACTCATTAGGTCATCATAATAAGGAAGCACATTCTAGTTTATTAAAAATCTCATTAATTTCTGAACAAAGATGCTCAATGACCTCATTGACGCTGTATTTGGTCTCTTGTTATCTGAATATCCTTTATATAATGCTCTTCTAATCATAACCTCTGATGAACTATGCTCATTCTGTCTGGTGTGCATATTTTGCTCTCAAAAGTGTAAAGAGAGCTAAAAGGGACGGATCTCATAATTCACTATCCTGCATTCTGATTTGTGAGTAAATGTTAGTTCTCATTTCTAAAGAAAACTGCTAACTCCACCTACCCTCCTACTCATTTCCACAGTAAATAAAATTTATTTTTCATGAATAATTGCAGTGTTCTTATTTTTCTAATCAAGATTTGAAACCTTCTAAGGTCTGACATATAAACGTACAATTAGAAAAAGTGGACCTACACAAGAAATACTGGTTTTGTCAATACTTCAGCATTTGTTGTGCTTTACCATGTGAGAAAGCCTTTAAGAAATGGCAAACATAATTTTGGTAAGATCTTCTGAAAACATACATTAAAAAAAAATGGACCTAACAACATATTCAGCTTTATAAATGTATTACTGGATCAGACAACACAGTCCTTGTCACAAATCCTAAGTAATCCACTTTAAAAACAAACAAAACTGTTGCAAATATCAAGGTGTATGTGATAGTCAGGAAAATACTATTCTTCAGTAGAAAAGTCGAGTCCCTTTTCCTTGAATTCAAAGACAATGATATGAAACTCTGGAAAACTAGTTCCTTACCTTTAATTTTTCTGCATCAGCCCTAACTTTAAGAAGTTCTGTAATAGCATCCACAAAGCCCTGATGGTGAAAATTGCACATCTTTTCTATCTCCCTGTCATGGTTACGTATGCAGGCATCTAGTTTTTCCATAAACCTCTGATGTGCATTTGGCTGGTCATCATATACAGACCTGTTAAATACAAATAAGAAAATCAAAGTTTACTTTCCTATCCACCAGTTAAATGTAGTATGCAACAATCTTTATTGAAATATCTCTAAAATAAACAAAAGCATGTAAACTTGATGTCATGGTACCACCATTTGTGATGCACTCCACCAAAATCAGCATTAAAACAAACAGATAGTGCAAAATTGAGAACTGAACCCAGCCTTATGGCATTAATCCAGGTGCTTAACCAGTTACATCATGGTTGACCTGAGCCTCACTGGTCTGTTGTTTATGCCCTAATGCTCAAATATGGGTACAAAAGATTCGGTTTCTCTCGCCACTTCAAATAGTACGGATCACTTTTCCATCAAAATTCACTATTCCCTAAGTATAAAAAAGTGCAAACATAAAAATTTCCTTTTCTATTATTCCTAACAGCAGTTATCCAGCGGCGCCAGTGTTAGGTGCTCGCAGCAAGCGTGACCTGAGCAGTGTGCTGCTGGGGCCAGATGCCCGGCCACCCTGTTGCCCTCCCATCCTCCAGCCCCCTCAAAACATGTCCTAAGGCAAAACCATAATAAGCACATGCCTAAGGCTGCTACCTATATGGCATCTAACTTTTAGGAATGGCTAAAATTAGGTCTTTTGGTTTATTTTACTAATTTGTTGAGTGCTAAACATAGAAACCTCAAGTGGGAAATGTGACTCCAGAAGTAACCACCGTAGCTTGTTGAGCTGCATCTGAAATAGAAAGCTGCATGGAAAAATACTCAAGCATGAGAGTGAGCAAAGATGACCATGGGCAATTTAAAGCTTTAGACTTAGGAGAGGAAGCAAAAAAGGGGTATTACAGAGAGCTGCATTCCCTGACCGCAACCCCTAACCATATACCTAACCCTTCCCCGAGAAGGAACAATTGAACCTGAACACCAAACCATATCCCTAACCCTAACCAAATGCTAACTCTAACACTAACTCCTAAACATAATCCTAACCCTAACACAATCACTAACCAAAACAGTCACAGTAACCCCTAACTTTAACCATAATCCTAACCTGCTAACCTGGAAATCAAAGGTATGAAGTCTAGCCTTTAATTCCTCTGCATAATTGCAAAGGTTTCTCCATAAATTTGTAAGGCGAGGCTATTTAAAATAAATAAATAAACAGCAATCTTCAGGAATAAAACAGGAAAAAAAGGCTGAAGTTCCAACAGTCTCTTTGCTGCTTGTGGGAGACTCAAGTGTAAAGTTCCAGAACCAGGCAACAGTGAGCAAAAGCCTCTAAAACTCTCAAGTAGAGGGAAAGGGTTTCCCTCCTGCTCTTCTTGCAGAAGTATGACTTCCCATAGTCAAGATCTTCTTTTCTAACCAGACAGCTGGGCTCCACCAAGGTCTGGGGTAACCACCACCTGGTTCAACAAACCTATAGCTGAGTGGCTGGTAAGAACTTGACCTTTCAAGGAAGACTGAAAGGAGACTGTAACTAGATTCTTGATTTTTTTCAGCTCCTTTTGACCTTGGGCAACATATTGAGAGAAGCAATTGAAGTTAGAGAAGTAAGAAAGGTAATACACTGTCCCACATGGTGAAGGAAGAAAGCCAGTTCCTGAGAGCCTGCTTGCTCTAAATATTTTCTCAGAGTAAAATCCACACAATAAAGTATTCCGGTTTGTCTGATAAATCAACCCCTAAAAGCTGCAAGGATTATCCTCCTTTGCTTCTGATAGGAAAAGAAGGCTAGCACGCTGAAAGGCAGGCTCTTTCCTCCTAAGAGCACCAGCGGAAAATCCAAAGTTGTTGACCCATGAAATGGATCACAAAGGGAAAAAAAATGTTCCTCACCCTTTCTTATGCTGCAGTTTGAAATGACAGCTGGAAGGAGCAAAAGGGTGACAGCCAGCCTCGCTCCCCGAGGCTCCTGGCAGGCTGCCTGACAGGAACACCTCGGGGCTGCCCAGGCTGCCACCGTGCGAAGGGCTGGGCTGGAAGATGGAAGCGACCCGCACCTGCGGCCTGCTGCCGGCTGGAGGGAGGCAGCAGCCTGGCAGGGGGAGAAAGCTGCAAGATGCATGGCAGTGGGTGAACCCTCACTGGGCAAGCTGATGTTTTGCATCTGGAGAAACTGGGGGAAACACATGGACTGCATCACCTCTAAAGATATAGGAAAGGGGTGAGGAAAAGGTTCAACAACTGATGTTGGAGTGCTCCAAAATAGCACAAGCTGGCTATGTGAGCTCTGCTCTGGCTCTACAAGAAAAGGGTGAGAGGCGTTGAAACCTGCAGGGTGGGCAGAGAGGGACATCTGCCTGCCTGCAGAGCACCATTTCTGGAGAAGAAATAAAAAGACTTAGAGGACCAGAGGAATCGGATAGTGCCCTCACAGATACTGTGCGTGCATGAGCTCCCCCGGAACGTGCTAAAGCAAAACAAGCAAAAAGCTCTATTTATTACTGCTGCCTTAAGCCTTTTAAGAGCTGGAGGAGTCTCAAAGTTTAGGTCTCTTTCCAGTGTTCTCAAAAAAAAAAAAAAAAAAAAGGCAAAAAAGAGGTATCATTATCACCAAAGTAGGGGACTTCTCTCTAGCACTGTGTACTCACACTCTTCAACATATTTGTAAGTGAAAACAGCAAAACACAGTAGACTAAATATACCTAAAACAAGAACAAGATGGTAAAAAGATGGAGGAAGGGGAACTCCACAGCTGGGTTTGGGGAACTCCACAGCTGGGTTTGTACCACCACAGTTTCTGCTTGTGGTGGCAGCAATGCACTGTCTTTTTGGATTTACTGCCTTGTGACTTCGAGGTATCCAGCAGCTGCAGTGCATCATGTTAATAAATAAACGGTCAGGGGTATTATCACAATATTTAATTCAAAACCATACAGTGAGTAAGTGTTTAAAGTCAGGAAACAATACCAATACACTGCCTTAACCACAAGATTACCATACCTTATTAAAATAACAATTACTATTTTATGCTCTACATTATACTGCTTACTGGAAGGATACTAACAAAATTACGATCTAAATGATGATCTGTGGATCTAAACCAATAGTTTGACGGAGCCCCTTAAGATTCACTAATGGTATAAATTCCGTACTAATTCCATATGTAAAGAGCTCCACCTTGTGGGAACAGTAACAAATCAACCCTCTTCAGCACACGAGGGAAAAAAAATCCTGAGAACTGCCTACCTTTAAAGAAATAAATCACAGTATTGAGAAGAAATTCACACTTTGTGTCACAACTCCCTGATATCCATGAGAAGAAAGAAAAACAATTAACGTGCTCCATAATTTTCTCAGTACTCTGCACTCTTAGGACACTATACACATGCTACTTCAGAGGCTTAGAAAGACATCTGACCTAAAGCAGTGGTGTTTAAGAAGGGTACTTGAGAGAGCCCCTGTGCCACCTCTGCCCACAGACAGAAGTTACACTTTTTCTCAAAATGAAATAGAACTGAGGAATGCGTGCCTGATTTACCTGTTAGGTAATGTCACCTCTACTACAGCGTGGTTTATTTTCACTCCTGAAGTTTATTTTCTGCACACACATTTCAAAACTGACCTTGATGTAGCTAAATAATGATGTACTTTGAATAATTATTTGAAAATAATGGCACCACTAGCGATCCCAATAATAATTCTGTGCTTTTCTGTTCAACTCTCAGGCAGAGCAATCGTCGCATGAATTTGGGCAATGTGCAAGCTGCCAGGACAGGGGCAGGTGCTACCCTCACTCTCAACAGATGGGGCAAGCTGGGAACCCATGAAGAGCACAAGCAGAGGCAAAGGATGCTCTGTTAATGAGTGCAGCAGGTTATTTGTTCCCAGAACTCTGTCAATAGACAGAAATTATTTCTGACTCATCCCAACAACTGGACAATATGAGTCATATCTATTTGACTACAGGTAAATACAAGGTAGTGCAGAAAGTACTCAAAAGAAGAGGAAAAAAAAAAAAGAAATAATAATAATAATAATAATAAACCAGGGAAAGTCAGGCCTGGAAGGCAGCTTAAGCCATTTTGATTTTAAATATTATATCTAGGCAGAGCTTAGTACAATACAGTAGTAAAGCTTACTTTAATAGTTCAATGCTCACAAAGATTAAAGAAATATGCAAAAAGATCTCTCTCTCCCTCACTGGCTCCATGTTATCTATGTTATAGGTTTATTTTTGCCCAGGTCTTTTCTTACCAGCTGGACTGAAGGAAGAAAGATGAGCAAAAACATACTTGAACTGAGGTCTCAATAAATAAATGATGGAAGATTTTCAGATATGCAACCATTCACTATTGAAGAAAATCAAATAAGGTTACTGGACACCTTAATAGTAACCATAAAACAGCTTCTTAATTTTATTTTCAAACTGAAGCACACTATGAAAAATATGTAATTTAGTACATCTTTTATTAATTTTTGTTTACCTGCAAAAATCTACTGCAACACCAGAGGGCACCATTCTACACACAAAAATACCACCTGCTGAGTAAGCAAAAAGGGTAATCTCCAGGGAGATAAATTCAGCAAAGAACGATAAAATCCAACCTGCCATGAATTCCACCTAACCCTTTATAATAAATAACCCTCATATTATCTGTTCCATTATAATGACAATTTCCATCATATGCATTGTCACTCTGAGCAGCTATCACAGATCTCTTCACAGATGGTTACAGAACAGCTTTTAACACCCATTTTGGCTACAGATGCATATAGATAATTTCTGTGGGTGCAACCAGGATGCAAGCCATTAAATGCCCAACTGCAAAGTGGATTAAAAGAAAGTCAGAATTTCACTAATGCCGGAAGGAAAAAAAGAAGAAAAAAAAAAAAACAGCTAAGCTACAGGCCAATGAAAATTCATAATCAATTTAATACATTGACTGGACTACTGGAAAGGTAGGCAAATAGACTAGTAAGTCTAAAAAGAGAGGAGATTAAAAATATTTCAGAGAGTTCAGCCAATACGCCAAATATCCTTTTCACCCCTCATGTTCAGTTTTCACTTCTATGCCATCTTCCTACTAGAATATAAAGATAAACAGAAACCTGAACACAACTTCCACTGTCATCTACCTGGTGGGAGTTTAGCTTGCAAGAGTGAATTGCAAGAGTAATCAGAAGGAGAAATGAAGTAGTTTTGTCCTATATATCTATGGCAATAACGTAACTTTAAAATGGTAGCGAGAACTGCTCAGCTACTCAGTCTTCAGGCAAAAATGAACTTGAAAAGGAAAAACAGGTTAACAAAAAAAAAAAAGAGAGAAGAAGATGTTCCAGTCATTCATAAGTAAATAATGATTCAGAAGACAATGTGACTTCCTGGTTGGTGGTAAATAATTGTCTATGAAAAATCATTATTAACACAGTCTACTAGACAAACAACATCCACCTCGGGTTACAATTTAAAAAAAAAAAAATCATTATTTTGTGGGTTTTTTTTATTGTTGGTTGGTTGGTTTCCTTTAAACGGGTAACGATTTGATTTTTAATTACAACCTATATTCAGGAGGAAAGATCTCTGAACTTACGCAGCACTACCGGAAGTTTTTCGAGCGCACAATTCTCTTCCTAGTAATGAAATTACTTACAATAACATGCTCTAACAGCAGCAAAGATTCTCAAAAGGGATGGTTTATTTAAAAAGTAGCAAAAACACATGTCAGAAAGGAGAGAAAATCTCACCTATTTTTTTACAGGATAAAGTATAGACTATGAAAATGTATGGATGAGTTTGATGGGCAACAGAGCTCTGGGAGCAAACCAAAGGCCAAAACACATCTGCACTCATTACAAGTGCTCAAGTATGAAATGCATTGGGACTCTGAAACATTTTCAGTTCTTATTTTGACCTATGACCAGCCCACCCCAACAGAAGCATGAAGCTCTCCCTCACTTCTCCATCTGGCGTTGCGAGCTGAAATACCCAGGCGAGCAGGTAGCAGCAAAGAGAAAACGACAGTTGTTTCTCAAGACACCAAGTTTTCTGCACTCTATTTCCGTACCATTCAGTTTTAAGGCAGTGAGGATGCCAACTGGAAAAGCTGATGATAGTAATAATTCATAAAGTTGGGGTAAACGTGAGGAAGATGTGACTGAAGTTCCCCGGCGGGGGCAGTAGGGCAGTTTGGAAGGCAGCAGCCCCTTGCCGATGACGTGCCTCCTTCCACCATTTTCACACTCTCCAGCCCATCCCGTCCTGTCCCATTTCTGGGAAGAATTGCAGGTTCCCCACCCCTGCCTGCATTGCCACAAAGTCTTTCATTTCCTGATTACACAAGACACATGAAGCAATTAAAAACTGTATACACACGTTCCTTTCTGTGTACTGATAACGATTAAGTAGGTGCTACATCCCCGTGAGTGCTGTGACAATAATGGGAATTACACACATCTGCACAATAGGCATGCATGTTTGACAGGGAATGTAATCATGCAACTTCTAGAACTGCAAAGGATGCAACAGAAAAACGTTCATTTGTAGAGTTTCAGACTTACAAGGGAAGGGGAAAAATAAATTTTGAACTGATCAAAATGAGTAGTTAAGCCAAGTCACAAAAAAAAAAAAAAAAAAAAAAAGCCCTCAAATGAACAAACTGTGCTTGTGAAAAATCATGCTTTTAGAAGTAATATTTTGCTACCAAAGCTAATTTTGAATGGAGGCCAGATAAGTTCCCAACTAATTCCCACATACGCATTGCAAGAAGCATTCAAGTAGATGAGAAAGAGAGAAATTGAATAAAGATATATAATAATACTTAAAAGTCAAATTTGCATGATGAGTTCAGTGGAATCTATGCAAGTGCAAAAAACCGACCATGCAAATTAAGATTCTGCCCTTAGAATAGAACTGTCATTTTGACTCTAACCATGGCATCCCTAAGCACAATATTGTATCACATATTCGATTTAAGCTGCAATTTCACAGGAAACACTGCAGAAATTTCCTTTGTCCTGCAATATACAAAGATAATTTCTGTTTACACAAACTGCAAACTTTGTATGGATTTTTCCATGGAGTAATTTCATATAGGTTGCTGCATACACCCTTAAAAAGCTTTATAAAATAATGTCCAGGTGTTTCCTGTAATTCAACTAGAGTTATAGTAATAAGCACATTTCTTAAAACCTAAGCAGACTTTCTATGCCAGACACTACCTAGGGTCCCGCTCTGCCATCCTTATTTATAACTACCTCTCACCACTCTATATAAAAGATCATGTTACATGCCAGAACAATGCACAACCAAAGCTATGGCCTAATCAGAGAAAAGATTTTATTAATCTTAGTTTAGCTGGTATGCTTTACTTGCCTGGTTTTCCTGTATGTGCAGTTTCTGTGAATTGTTCTCACTAATAGTATCCTGTTTCTATGGGCAGGAAAGGGCTGAGTACAGTTTGTTAGTTAACATTACTTCCTATAACCAGGGTCCATATTCTGTAGTAGCAACACTACAGCAGTCATTGTTCATTCTGGATAAGCAATGTAGCACGCTGATGGCTGTTAATGGACATCCTCTGCAGTGAAACATGAACTGATAATCAGCAAACCCAGATTTGCAATAGACTTCCTCCTTCCTGTTTTTACACTGCTGACCAAGGAGATGCCTCTTCCTGCTAAGCCTTTGTGCTACTTACTGATGTATGAAGCAAGAAACTGAAAAACAAGTGCTGTACTACTATTTTTTTTTTTCAAATTTGTGTTGTAATAGTAGATTAAAAAACAGCAAAGGAAGTGCCAGCCCCACTCACTTTGCTAATAGCTATTGACACGTAACAAAATGCCAAGTCTGGACATCTGCTTCATGTGCCTAAACGAATACTGCAGACATAGGTGGAACCAATGCTATTCCATAGCAAATAAAATAGGTAACTCAAGTCCATAAAGCAATATGCCTGTTTTCCCTCCTTATTTCCCCAGACTGTAACATAAATTGATCCATTTTAGGCACAAACCGAGATTCGTCTAGAAATGAAAATTTGAACTTCTAAGTTGTTTTTAAAGATCTGGTCAGACTTCTATTCTGTATGGTCCTAAAATAGTTAGCCATTAATTACCATCTATAGCTAATCTGCTTTCTTTATCTGGGACACTTTAGACATAACCTTCAAGATAAATTGTTTCTGTACAGCCCTCATGAGATAACATGATGGTTCAACGGAACATTTAGGGTAACAAAGGCCCACGGACATAACTAAGACGTCCAGGTTATTTACTTCAATTGGCTTTGTATACCACCACCACACAGATGTAAATATATTATTTTAGGAATCAAGAAGTTTCAGATTTAATAAAATATCCAATAATTGAAGTTTTATACACAATTGGGTTAAGAATTTATTCTTTTCAGTACAGACAAAACCAGGTAACTCTCTAAGGCTGCATTCTTTCTATAAAAATAAAATGATTTTTCTCACACAAATCCAGTCTGTACTACATATTCTTGTCTCCCAGGATCACCGAAGAAAATGGAAGATGACTTTTAAGTCTCAGTTTAATTCAAAAGCCCAACTAAAACAGGGTTTCTCTCTGTTGAGTAGCAAGTAAAAGCATGTGTTAACTGACTTGTACTAGTATTTGTTAAATTGATTCTATGAAACTTACTCCAATACTCCATCTGCTTGATAAACAGACTAAATGGCAGAAAAAAAATGTCCATTCCTTTGGGAAAGATGAAGCTAACAACTCACTGATGACACATTTCAAAAGGAGAGAGTGCATATTGGCTGCCTGCTTACAATTCCTTAAGGTTATAAAACAAAACAAACATAATGTAAAATAACTATGTTAACTTTAGGTTGAAATTAACCTAAAAACAAAACTGAAAAGAAAACACTGCCTCACTGATATCAGTGGGGTAGAGATAGTTCAAAGGCACCCTGAGCATAAGGAAGTTGGCAAACTGAAAGTCCCAGCGACAGCTGCCACCAACAGAAACATCCAATGTTCTGTAATAGAAAGGAGAACAGAGGGTATTAATATTCAAGTATGTGATACTTGGAAGTGTGAACACTTCTTTTTGAAATTGAAGTGTCCCAAGAGTATCCCCCTAGATATATGTATTACAGTATATGCATTCTTAGTTTTGTATTGCTCTGATTCATGGGACAATTGCAAGAATTACACTCACTTGTAGTTTTGCAAGTAAATTACTTTCTCTGAGACAATGGAAATCCCACTCAGTTTTAGAGCTGAACACCCTTCTTAAAACCTGATGCTATGAACAGGGGAAAAAAGAAAAGAAAACTCCCTGTCCTTGCCCTCTCTGCAGGCTCCCAGTACAGAACTATTGAAAGACATCTTTTAGGTCCTCTGTGTCAAACCCAAGTCTTCCCACCAGCGCTAATGCACCCCAAAACCTGCTTCTTTCCTTCTTAACACCTCCATCAGCGATTATATTCCCTGCCAGTTTGGTATGACTGGCAAAGTCTGAGGCACAGCCAGCCTCCAGCACAGATCATTAACTCCTTCCCATGCAGGACACAACTGGCCAGGTATACAAGCAATTCCTTAGCAGACGTGGACAAGATGAGGAAAAGATGAGTTGCTGAACACACCTGAAGATGAACATCAAATTGAACATGATGTCATTGTTTTACCAAAGTCTGTGGTGACAGGGATTAGGCTTGGCCATTTCATCCGCTGTCAGATAATAGCCAGAAAGACTGGCAACAACTGGGTTTTTTAACTAGCCATAGCAAGCCCTTAAGTAAGATAAAATCTAATTTGATTGCTTGATGCTGATGCAAAACTAGCTTGATGTTTTTGAACAAGTTAGTACTGAATATTTTATTACAGCCCATAGAAATAGTTTCCTATTTGCAAATCTACCCTTGGCATTATTTAAGAAAGACTAGTCCTCACAGATTTTTATGAACTTTTTTTAGTAGTATAATCTGTAAAACACAACATGACAAAACTTGCTTAACTGCAGTTGCACTAACTTATATGTCCAAATGGTCTAGAACTTACTGGTCAAAAATAGGCTTGTGTTTAACTGAATTATGCTAGCACTCCTGAGGCAGACATCTGTACTGAGGAAATTGCAAAGTCACAGATCAATGGTTCAGAAATGCACACAGAAAGCTAGGGTACAGTGTATGCCACTGGCTTCTGGGAAAAAAATGCAGGAGAGTACCCACCTGACTGACATTTGTGCAGGATGTAAAATTGATGCATTTCCTATGCATAGGACAGGTCTAAAATCTGGGTCAACGGACCTCAGCTTGAGGAATATGAAGAAACTACCTGAACAACAGTTGGCTTTCCTGAATGTACCTGATATTACAGCAGGTAAGTCATTTGTATGATGGGAAGGTTACATTTAGATGCGACATGATACAAACTACATCAACCACCTAGTAAGTACACCATTCTGGATCTCTCAGCAGATGATGCCTTTATTTTAAAAGCTTTCATGTATTTTGAAACATGTCTCCTAAACATGGGAACAATTTCAAGCTCTTTGGTAATGCTCATGAAATTGCAGAGAGCTGTGTCAGAAGTATTCTCCACACAGGTTACTAGTTAGGTTAAAGCTTCATTTGGCAGTTGTCCATTTGGAAACCACTGCAAGAACTGAGTCAGAAGCTGATGCATAAACATTTAAAAAGATCAAGATAGCCTGACTTGCAGACATTTTTCATGACAGACTTGATCAGCATCAACCCTAAAGATTTTTGTACAAATGCAATGCAATGCAAGGCAGATATTACCCACAAACAGCTTCAGCCTTTGTAAAAAGTGAGGTACTGTGCTGTAACTTGCAACAATGGAAGCAAATCCTCATGTTTTTCTAAGATCTTTTTTTTTGCCACCAGTGGCAAATCTGAAGAATTTCTGAAATATCAGGCTAGCTTACAGGGAAAAAAAAAAAAAAAATGCAGTACTACCACTGAATATATAAATGTCAAATTAATTAGCCTACTGCATACAGTATTCTTACACTGTTTTGATGCTATATAGTGGGCTAGTGATAAAATATATATATATATTGTTCCTTTCTAAAAATACACATGGCTATAGACTTGTTCACATAGACAGTGGTTTTATCTGACTCTTGCCTTTCAATTTGAATATTTGGAATATCATCAAATCCTGCACCAAGTGACAAAACCTGCAACAGACAGGTTACAAGCAAGCCACCGGTTTTTCAGGATACGCTGTTCTCAATGAGCAGGCTATTCTCCTTGCTCTACAGCACCCAGTTGCAACATACAAGATAGCTATTATAATAAAGATAAATTGATATATACATATACATCAGAGAACATCCTATGACCTGATCCAGAAATCCCCACAGCTGACACAGAAGGAATTGCTAGTTCCTTTGGGCTACTGTGCAACTTCATTTTGAAGAGAAATGAAACAAATTAACCTGCAAATAGAGCACAATTTGCAGACAGACTATTAACAAAGTTACAGAGTGATTTTTGAACCATAAAAATAGCTTATAATATTCTAAAATATTAATTATCATATTATTTTAAATTGAAATATATTATTAAACCATTTAAGTTCTGTTTCAAAACAAAGGACTCAGAGATCATCAACCAATATGTTTACTCTGCCCTTAAATGAAGACTAAGCTATTGGCAAGGAATAGATGTGAATTGCTGCCTCATAGTCCAAAACCAAATTATGAGGACACAGAAAAATGCCTTTAGATAATCATACCTAACAAATATGACCACAAGGCAAAAATGAGGGCAACCACATTTTGCCATTGGATAACCACATCACAAATCCCCAGCAGTCTGTAGGTAAGCACTCAGAAAAAATATTTCCCAGCCTGCAACTGTGTTGATGTTGTTCTGTCTTCCCACATTTAGAAAAATCATTAATACTGCCTATGCTACTGCTAACTGTACTGCTAAAGACACAGAGTCACATAACTAAACTATACCTACCAGTAAATCATGCACGCTCTCAGTAAATCATGTTGAGGCTTCAGAGCATCCTGTCATACCCTAGAAAGTATTTAGGCACTTCATTTACTTGGCCCCTCAATGGATATAGGAATATCTCTGAAATACAAATTACAGACTCCAGTCTGGGCAAAGTGTCTGCAGTTGTACTGTGTACCACGACTTAGCAAAAGCAGAACAATTAGTTTCTCTTCATATTTCTACCTCTAAATTTTCTTAGAAATATTAATCAAGGAAGGACAAAACAGTCTTGCTTGCACCACTTTGCTACTCTTGCTTTCTTGATTTATTCCTCTAATGATGCCTTACTGCCTTACTGGAGCATGGTTGTTGTTGTTTTTTTTTTTTGCTTTAGCTTTCCTGCAAAACAAAAACAGAAGTTCAGGGTGAGTAGTTTTTTTTCATCAATGGCTTCTAACGCTCCACCCATATTCTTTTACAAAGCTTGTAACAAACCTACATTCTACCTCCAAACTCTGTTCAACCCATACAAAAAAAAAAAAAAAAAAAAAAAAAAAGCAGCAAAGCAGCACCAGGCAGAAGTGATTTTGCTTTACAGCTAGGCAGCTCCATTGCCTTTATCAGAGCAAGGCAGTGTTAGGCCTGTGGAAGGTCGCCACAGCCTCTTGCAACACCAGGCAGAAAAGCAGCAATGTAACGGTTGTCAGTGCCATGCCTGGAGCCTCAGATAACATGCCAGCAACGTCTTCCTACAAAGCCCCCCAGTAACTCAGTCAAGAAGTTTCATGGCCAGCACCATTTACAGCAACTGAGATCTACTGAGGCAACAGCTTTGCGATGATGGATTTCAGGAAGAGGGCGAGAGAAAAGTCGCTTGCAAGCATTTTCACACTGACTTCGGAAGAGTACTTCTGAGCTGCAATTATGGGTGAAAGCCACAGAGAACATCCTGCTTACATCCCATATAGCAATGACATGGCACCTCCTTACCAACTTCACCTTACCTACAAAATTCCCATCACTGATTCCCCTGTAATTTTTAATTTTTATTTTATTTTACTTTTGCATTAGTTGTTTGTCCTACTGATTGCAGGTCTGGAGGTACTCCCTTGACAGGTTGCACATGGGGCTCCCAGAACAACACAAACTCAGTGATGTGAAGGTCATGAGATGAAAAAATAAGCCTGATTTCTGCTTATGCTAGACATTGCCAAGCCAGAGTTTAAGAGTTAATTCATAGAGTTTTTGGAAAAAGACTTTGAAATATTACACATTACCACAAGCTGAAAAAGACTCCTAAGTACAGTACATCAGGACATTGCTAGAACAGCATCTTCTTCTCTGTTTGACCTTTGTGGACCTACATATTACTAACCAGTAGATAAGGTCAGTTATTTTCTTCTGAATAGAATTTATCTTATTAATTACCCTGGCATGTCCAACAGAGTATTCAAGAAGTACGAAGAGACTCTTAAAAACTGGCTGTTGAAATTTTAATATGTATTTCTATGAAGTTCAATAAGGGCCTGAAACATTTTTGTTATTAACTTTTTGATTATTTTTTTTTGAGGGGAATAGGGGTATCGCTTTTCACCTTGTTTTTCACCTTTGTAAAGATCAAATATTCACTGACATCTCTTCTCTTCCTGGTTTTGCAAAGCCCAACAGTATGTATACAAAACGAATTATAAGATATTAACACATTATATAAAAATGTGAGAGTGACAAGCCTTTAACAGGTGTTGTCATTAACCACGTTAGTTAGCCTTTAAAGCTAGAAAGATGTTAAGATGTTGATAAAGCAGTCACCAAGTCTGCAGGAGGAAAAACAAAAAAAAAAATCCTGGCCTGCTATATACACAGTTTACCTATTTAATGAAAAGTATGTTGTACAGTTGATTTACATCTCATTTGTAAGGACACTGTGTATGCCGCTATATTTAGAGATACAAGTTAAATACCAGCAATTTGAAAGCTGTAAGTTCATCCACTTAATACTTAAAATAAATTAAAAACAATCTCTGCATTTGGTATCTAAAAAAGTTGCACAATTTTTAGAAGCTAATGTTCCTAAACAGTAAGTAATCACAGCTTTCCCAGCTGTCCCTTTGTTCCTTCTGTGAAGGACCTGTGTTTCCCATTCCTGTACACGGGCGCATCTCATTCCTATAAATCACCTGCAGGATCAATGCGCGTGCTGTTCCTTATCTGTCAGTAAGGCATAAAATACCTTCATCAATAGATACATCAGTACGCTACGTACAAGTGCTGCTGCTGTTCCAGCAGGACAGGAAATGCTACACTAGTGGAGACATCTACGCCAAGCTCGCAAACAAAACCCTGAAGAAAAATAGGAGCAGAAGCACGTTTCCATGGAACCCACATATGGCCCACAAAAAAAATAATAAAAAAATACACTTCCTTGTAGAGCACTAGGAAGATATTAAGATTGCGATAGGAACAATTCAGGATAAGTCAGATCTTGCACATCCTATGATCTTCAGCATTAAGTATTACCTCACGCTGCTTATCCAAAGCGCTCACCTCTTTTGTTCTACTATTTTAAAAGGTATGTTGGTGCTTCATTTCATGTCACAATGCTATAAATATTCTCCCAGCATTACAGACCAAAGATTACTAAAATGTTCCATTTCACACAATGAAACGAACATAACTTCAGTCATTACGTGACACAACTGGTATGAATGAATTCCACGACTGGAAATCAATGAATCACTTGATGTGGTAGGCTTAGGCAACTGCACGTGAAATTACTAAACTCATTTTTCTGATTTATATTGTTTAACAAGTAAAAGCTGTATCTTGTGCAGAAAATAATGCTCTATTTCATGTTCAAGCTTTTGTTCATTGAAATAGGTCTTGAAATTAGATTTGAGATTTTTTAGACTTCTCAGTTTCACACAGCAACTCACAAATTTTAACAGACGGCTGAACAGACAGACAGTTTTGATTTTAAACATTTCTCTTTCTATAAAAAAGCAGAATATTTCTGTGATGTCAGCTGAACTTCTTTCAAAACACTCAGCCAGATGTAAATGTTCTTTAGCTTGATTTATGGGTTTGTAAATAAGCACTAGCTGCTAAATCAGACCAATGTGCACTTCTCCAAAAATTCTGAAAGTCAACAATGCAAAGCTACATTTCTGAAAAGCCAGTAAGATAACATGGTGTATTTACATCTATATGCACATATTATATATATATATATATATAAATAAACAGGAAGAACAGGAACATGTTAAAAAATCAAGGTTCTAAATATTTATAAAAACTTGAGCAATATTTTAGATGTATAACACAAAATAAGAGATTCATATCGTTCCTTCCCCATTTCATGTCTCTCCACTTTCCATGCTTATGGTTCCCAAATGTGCCTTCTTCCACTGTTCAGCCCGATTCTCTGTGTGTCCTTTGCATAAGGACACATAGCACATCTGAAATAAGCTTTGCATTGGAGATTGTAGTGAAACTGCAATTACATGTAATATTTTGTTGCTAAGTTTTTGTTGTTGTTGTTGTTTTGGTGTGGATTTTTTTGCAGACATCAGCTTCAATGTGCCTGGGCTTGTTAGCTCAAACATGGCTAGATCGCCTCCAGGGCCAACTCAAGTCTGAGGACATCTCGGCTGCTGTCTCTCAGCCTGAGCTCACAGACAAAGCTCCGTGTGACGCCCAGCTTCAGTGCCCCACGTGCACCCCCTGTACTGGCTGTGTTGAAGGAACAGTAAGGGGAGACCAGAGCAGCTCTGGTGATGTCTGGGCTGCTCCACCACACGCCCCAGCTGGGCTGCTCAGGGGCAGATTAGCCCCAACCCCACATCAGTTTCCTGACTGCAAACTCCCCTGGACCCCTCGTTGCTGGAGGAACCGCTGCAGACAGGCCACAACATCATTCGCTGTGAAGCACAAAATGACCCGTTTCATGGGCAACGGACATTTTCCTCCCCTAAGTTCTTCACAAAAGTTTTCCCTGCCTCCCACCCCGTCTGCCCTCTCCTGCACTCTCCAGTACACGCTCTCCAGGGAGAATCAGCGACGTGTGCTCACCGCCCTGCGCACGCTGACACCACAAACTGTTTTTTCCAGTTCCCTGCGCACAGGATCGCCATATCTTCCCAAAGAGATAATGTGCAAACTCGGAGCCATCTTTTCCTTGTTTGGCTGATGTCCGGGCTCTTTCACTTCAGACCAGACTCTGACCAGCGGGCTGCCAGCACAGCTGCAGCGTGAAACCCCCTCTGCCCCCTGCACCTTCCCCATAACCTGCTTCACTCCCTCCAGGCCTGGCACCAGCGAGCTTCTCTCCCACAGGACACAGCTAAACCTCTTCCTCGACATGCATTCCACGCCATTTGCCAGTGTGGCATCGAGAAGGGACAAGCCATCGAGGTCGTGGCACTTGGAAAGCGCTCTGGACGCTGTCAAATCCCCAGGACGCGGAAACTGTCCAGGGTGGCAGATTTCAGGCGGCGGTTTCCGTCTGAGCCGAATTAGAAAGGGCTGCACACAGAGGTGCCTCGCAGCAACACAGACACCACCCAAACCGAGGGCTCGGCCCGGCTCCTAGCGCAGACCCGCACACGGAGGAGCGACCCGCACCTCCCTACCCCGGAAGACCCCAGCCCACGGCGGGGCCGCCCCAGTCCCGGCCCCTGCCGGAGACACCGGCCGGGGGCGGGGGCACGGCGGCTGCCTCGGCCCTGCCCGCCGCCCTCCTGTCAGCGCAGCCCGCCCGGGCCGCCCGCGGCCGCCCCAGCGCCGCTCCCTGCCCGCTCCGCGGCCCCCTCGCCTTGAGCCGCCGCTCTCGGCGGAGGCGCTGCGGGCGACCCCGCGGGGTCTCTGGGGAGGAGCTGTCAGAGCCGGGCCTCGCCGAGCCGGGCCGTGGCTCGCCGGGCGGTGTGGGGCGAGCTGAGGGCCCTCGGCCGGCGGTGTTGCCGCGGCCCCCGCCGCCCCTCACCTCAGGGTGGGTCCCACGCAGGCCGTGTCGGTGCTCTCGATCTCCTGCAGGATCCGATCATGCTCGGGGAGGCTGTCCGCCATCTTGGATGGGAGGGACCCGCCGGCCGCGCCGCTGCGGGAGGCGCCGGGGAGGGACCGAGGGCGGAGGCGGCCGCGGAGCCGGGCAGGGGGCACCGGTATCCACGACCCGCCTCCTGCTCCCCGCCGCCCGGCACGGCTCCTCGGTGCCCCGCAGCCCTCGCCAGGGGAAGGGCACCGCCGAGAGCGCTCTCAGAGTCCTGCAGAGCCCCCCCCCCCTTCCCCCGGGCTCGCCCGGCGGTGCTGGGCGGCTCCGGCCTCCGCCCAGCCGCAGCCCCTCACGGAGGGACCTGCCTGGGGCTCTACCTCGCCAGGAGCTGCCCTCGCTGTGGGGTGCTGGAGTTGAAGCCTTGCAGGCTCAAGAAAGGCTTTTTATTTATTTATTTATTTATTTTTATTTTTATTTCCTTGTGGGCTAGCTCTGGTCTGTTTCTCAGGGGCTGGTCTATTTCTTTATGTACTTCTTTGGTTCTCTGAGCTTCCAAATGCTCCCCCGAGTGAGCTTCTGGTGCAGCGCCTTGCTGCCTTTCACTCGCTGTTCTGCTTCGCTAGGAGATGGCACATGGTTTCCTGCATTGGTACCTCTGTCTTCTGGTGTCCTTGGGCACGTGTACAATAAAGCCTCGTTTTTCAATGAAGTGGGAATAGCTCATCTTCTATTTAAATTATGCACTTTGTGGTTTGTGGCCGAAGATGAGCGAGTCCTTGAGTTTTGCATGCTCAGGAGACAGGATACACCTGCTTTCTGGGCAAAGTTATCTGCACGCGAGCGGGAAGCCAACTGAAATAAATAGGCCCAAAGTGTAAAACTCCAGGGTGACATATGGCTGCTTCGCCAGTGAGAAACTGACAACCGTTCACAGCCACGAGTGCATCTAAGTCTAGACACCAGCCAGCTACAATGGTGTTTGCCACCTTTTCAATTACTGTAATCAAACTCATCATTCCCCCTGCCCTAGTGTGACTACACCTGGATGCTAGTTAACAAAGGGCACTGGAGGCTGTGTACATCTTGTCTGTGCTCGTGGTTTTAACATGTACAATGTTGATTCAGCTGAATTTATTGGTGATACCTACTAAAACAAGAAGTGTTCAAAATACAGACAAGTACCTACAAAGTGTGTGCTGCAGAAAAAAAAAGAGGAAAAATCCCACAGGCTACTACTGCACAGAATTTCCTTCAAGAAATTATCCAAATGCAGTAAGCCCCCTCCCCTCCCCCCCTTTTTTTTCAGTTATCAAATTACTTAAGAGATTGACACACACATTTTTTCAGGGTAAATTAAATTTTCTTTCTTTAGCCTGATAGTCACTGCAACCTGATGCCTACAGTCTCAGGCAGGCTATTTTTAAAACTCATCTACAGCTACTAACAACATACTTAGGCACATTACATCATAATCTTTTATATGTTACTTTTTGTAGGAATTAATATGCAAAAGTTTTTTTTTTCAGTTGCACTTTTTATTGATTTAATCAATCAATCAATCACTTTTTAATAAGGTTGTTTCCATAAGCTGTAAAAGAAAAAAAAATAAAATCTTCAGATATTTACAAACGTCAATAGTAAAGGTTCACTCTAAGTAGTATCTTGAGTGATTGAAAAGAAAGTCACATTTATTACAAATTAAGAATAATAAGCAATTAATTCTTTTTAAAAGTAGCTGTTAAAAAAAATGCTTACAAAAAAAGAGAGATTTTTTCCCCTCATTTTCATGTGTAAGTGTAATTTTTTTCTTTATAGAGAATCCACAGCCAGCCTTCTGTAGACAAAAGCTTTGTACCAGTAAAGACTTGCATAGATGCCCTTGTTTTGTATTTTTTCATTTAGAGACAATAACACCAAAATTAAAGTCCACTGTCCTGTAGATTTCGGTGTCAGGATAACAAAGTTGCTGATATATCAGGCTGAGTGAAAGAATAGCTAAAGAATGGAAGAAATCCATCATGAACAATATAGTAGTATCTAAATGATGCATACCTTAGGGTGGTTCCAAGAGGCAGCTCAAAGGACTGGATCTCAGCAAGGGCATTTTCATATATCTGATCTTTGTTTTCTTCCAGATACTGCTCTGACATATTTGACTTGCTTTTCCTTGCCATAAATTAGCATTAAACCACTCTAACTTTAGGAGAGGACTTTTATTCTGATTGTTATCGTTGACTAAGTCACTCTGCAGTCAGCAGAACGAGGCATGAAAAAACAGATCCTGCGCTAACCTCGTGACTCTTGAGGACTTTGCGTCCAAGAATGGTGCACAGCTGCTGTTTTCCTGTCTCTGCTGGTAACATTTGCTTCGTATGCAGTAACCAGGCCACTACAGTCATCTTTATGCATGTGTCTTAATAGGAAAATTTCTGGAAAAATAATATTTCTACATCGTTGTAACAGTTCACCAGTAATAAGTATTAAGCCTGAAATCTAGCCAGTTTGAAAACATAATTTTAAAGTTATTTCACCTACTAGGTATAAATGCTCAATTTCTCTTCTAAGTATTATGAGATAAAAAAATGTATTCTTAAAAAAAAAAATGTATTTTTCCATTTGTTGTATAAAAAGCTTGCACGTTTAAGAAATTTGCTGACCTTGAAGCAGGCTTATGGACCTTGTTAAGCAGACTGGAAAATGAGAGAAACTTTTATGTTCTCACCTTTTTCATTCTTAGCATTATCAGATGCTATTTATAATATCAGCATGTAAAAATATTTTGAGATAACCATAGATTTTATGAGTGTGTGCCATTATGCAATAAACCAAACCATTACTACACATTAGCTGCTTGGAAACCTGAAAGAAAGAGTGTGGAGAAACTCCTACAAATGTTCAGAGCAGTGCTGGGCTCAAATCATGATAATGGTAAAGATAATACTTTGTAAAACTGCCACCAAATATTTTAATTTCAGGCAGTTATTTCAAACATGAGTCCAGAGTTCTAGAGCTTTCAATTTAAACAACATTTTTGGAAGCCAAATTCTTCAGCATGTGGTATAGTCAGTATTACTATGTTAGATTATTTTTGATATTTCAAAAGATTTAATCAACAGTATCTCAGTAGAGTGCCTGACAAAATCAGTATGAGTCTTAACACTAAGGGTTCAGTCAAGAGTTAAATGCATGAAAACAGAAATTACTCATTCCTGACTGGGGCAATGTATTGTGAGGTGAGTTCACTTCAGTAGCAGGTGGCAGGGAGCTCTGAAGACTGCAATGAATTATGTGTGGACAAATCTGAAAGGCATTCCCTGGAACAAGCTTCTTTAATCAACTGTTTATTTTTAAACATAATTTAAGCAATTATTCTGTTGGCATTAATGGCCAATACTTCTATATCTTTTGTGTTCTAAAAGGAGGTACGAGCCAGTTTTACACCTTTAGCAAGAAACAGGTGCCTGTGGTTGACCCATCCAGCCACTGGATGTCACACAAATGCAGATGAAAGCACACTGTAACTATTCAGCCTAATCTTAACAGACACCAGGTTAGAAATTAATCTATCAATTTGGGGGTGACCACGTGAAAATAAATTTAATAACTGCAAGAATTATAACATTTAATAAGCTTGGTATCTGACTTGTATACTCGCTTGTTCATGTTCTGCCATTCATGCTATATTTCTGACTGAAAGCTAAGAAGTTCTGAAAGAAATCATAGTACTACGACTTCCTCTGGGTTTTACCCCATACTTACCAGTCTTGTCACCAAAACTAAATACCGGCTATTTTTAGGAGCTTCCTTGTGACCATCTTGTTTTTGCAGCTAAGAGCAGGTTACTGGTTATACCTGAAGTAAAGTTACTAATTACCAGTGAATTAATTTCCTGCATGTGATATAATCAATATTCATGAAAAAGAACAGCCTGCTGCAGTGGTGCTTTATCAGTCTGTGCTGTAGACTTACCGTAGACATTCTACAAGCCATCAGCTGTCTTCTGAAAAGCACAGTGTGGGGCAATGGCACCAAGCTCTTGGCACCTCATGTATCTGACCAGGCTCTCTAGATTCTGCCTGTAGAGAGAGGAGAAAGACGAGGTCCTCCAAAGAGCAAGGTACGTCATCCAGATTAATCTGTGCACTAACTTTTGTTCCACAGGAGCCTGATCACTCATCTTCAGTTCGGTTCCCTTTAACACAAAATGTGACCAATTACATTGTTTCCCCCAAGGGGCAATTGAACTGTTGCCAATATGTATGCAATTATTTTGCAAAGCTTGGTCAACTAAATAGGTTAACTAATTCCAGGTCAGATGTCCCAGAAGGAAGCACAGAGTTGGATGGTGAGGACATTTAACATTTATCTACTGGTGCCAAAGTTTATTTGGGGTCAAGATTTTCAATAATTTCTATACATTTCAATAACAGACTTCTAAGAATATTGTCCTTTTCAAAGAATATGGCTATTATTACAGTGTGCCTACTCATTTTTATCTGGATTAACACTGTTTATTCCCTGTTACAGTGGCTCATAACACGGCATGGGATACAAGAAAGTACATCTGCAGCCACTGTGGCAGACCACAGGAAAGCCAGGTAAATCCACAATACCTTGGACACCTACACCCAGCCATCATACTCCACGACTTGCAAGAAAAACAAGATGCAGCAATGGGAGCATGATACAGAGTGGTTTTGTGAACATTTTGTGTGATTTTAAGTGAGTTTGATACTTGCATAGGCTTTGGGTACTTTTTCTTCTCCCTTCTTTCCCAAAAACTCACACAGAAGCTTACTTTAAAAGCAAATCAACTAAAATAAATAGTACTCATTCTGTTGTGCCAATGCCGTAGGTACCACAGCTGCCTGTAAATATATAAGTTTATTAGCAATAAAATAGAATCACCCCTGGCCTAGCTGCTTGGCTCTCTGGAGTGATTTACACCCACATAGAACAATTGTTAGATGATGAAATATGGAGAAGGATATCACACGTAGTGGTGGATCTGTAGCTGGCCACAGACCCATGGGCAGGAGTCCAGAAAGGCCAATACCTGCACAAGCTTGTCCTGCTGCAGGTGATCCTGCCTCTGCCAGCTGTCTAGCCTACTGCCCTCTCTCCATTTCTGGCTACTGCTGCTCCCCATCTCTCTCTCAGAAGCCAGCTGTTGCTTGGAGATGCCCAGAGTCAATTGATTTCAGTCATACAAGACCTTTTCTTTTTTGTAGCTGAGTTCTGGGCCATTCTCAAAAGGATTTAGGAAACTTTCTTGTCCAATGAAATAAACTGAAATACACTGCTTGTTGTCGTGGTTTTCTTTATTGTAAAAAATAAATACATAAAATTCAGTACTGTGACCTGGCACAAGCTGATACACCATTTGCTAGAAGGTGATCAGTGTATCTTTATTTCACAACTATACGCAATGTGCACAGAAGGTGCAGTTAAAGAGACTGTCAGTAAAGACAGTGCTAAGTATTTTATTATTATTATTTTAATGGACTTCACCCACCATGCTGGAAGTGAGAGTGGGAATTACTATTTCTGGGACATCATACTTGTACTAGGTGAAATTTACCTAGGCCAAGAGAAAAGTCTTTGTGTGCTAGAAGCACTGTGGACTGAAAATCTGACATCACTGAAACTGAATTGGCATGGTGTCTCTACATATGAGATTTCTTAAGCAAGCATCTGATAAAATATGTTCCTTTACAGTTGCTGACCTTCCCAATCACTGGATACTGCCAATGTATTACATGCCAGCAGGGAAATGACTGTTTTTTCAGAATACTTAAGTGAATTTTGTGTCCCTAATTATAGCAAAAATCTGTAAATACATTGCTTTTTGTTTAAATTCCAATTGATTTTAAAATTGGATGGTGTATATAAAAATTTTCACTTAAAGAGTTTGGAAATATTCTATTGCACATTTATATCTGTATTTTTATAGAAAATTACTCAAAACAATACATCTCTCTTGCTATGAGGGCCGTGCATCACTAAGTACTTCTGACATTTCATTGACATCTTACAAGTGCCTAAAAATGTCAAGAAAGATCCTTATCTGGTGCTGATGTTATCTTTGTGAAAGACAATAGAGCCATAGAGACTATTGTTTTACTAGAGGCAGCTCTGACTGACAGCAAGAGGAGCATCAGCTTCATCATACTTATGGCACTTACCAGTGCCTTTAAGGAGCAGCCGTTGGCTAAAACCCTGAGCCAACGGCTGCCCCCAGAATCACGGGAAGCCTTGCTTCCTCATAGGCAGTCACCAGCTGTGTTAGTGACACAGAGTTAAAAATTGAACTGATATTTGAGGTTAGGACCTGGTGCCTGGTGGACACATCACTGGAGGTGACCAAGTGACCTCTGCTTGGCAAGGTGCTCTGTCGGCCGGGCAGCAATGACACTGTGCCTCTGCTGTGCCTGTCCTCACTGCAAAGCAAAGCACTGCAACTGGAACCACCGGGAACAACCCACTCAGAAGTTTGAGCATTTTTATCATGGCCTATATTCCTTGAGTGCTTTGGGGAAAAGAAATCCCTTGTCTGAACTCTTGGATCACTTTAGCTAACAGTTAATTAAACTAGATGTCTCTCAGGCATTTTCCATCTCTCAGGTTCCTATTTCAGTTTAGTTAAGAATTCCACCTAAGTCATTTAAGTGAAATAATTTCCTTAAAAAAAAAAAAAAAAAATGATCACAAAGAACACACCAGTTCTCTGTGGGTCAGGCTTCTTCTGCTTCTTCTGTGTTCTCCACTCTTGCTTCACTGCCATTTGCAAGAGTGGATAATTACCATTAGCCAACCACTACATGATGTTTGGTATTTTAATTACCCTATTAGTCAGACCTGGCCAGAAGACAACTTCAGAACTACTGTTTACTGAAGAGCCTAGTTACACCAGTGATCACAACATGGCTACTGCTAGAGTTAGCAATGATCAATGAGAAACGTTGGAGGAAGTGTCTTAAGTTAACTGTATCTCCCATGTAGCTAACATGTTTTTTATTACTGTGAAAAAAAAAATAAAAACTGCATAACTAGTATTATGCTACAGAGAATATTTTTTTCTAGTAAATGAGGGGCAGGAATAATTCCTTACAGTATCAGACAATAGTAGCAGCATACTGGTATTATCTCCTAGTTATATTCAATTAACATGGAAGGTTAAACCTTGTAAATCAACAATATTAGCTCTGAAAAGGACGACTTGTTTTTTTAAGAACATTCCAGTCTGCAAACACTTTTTCCAGTGAAAACTGAACAATTACAATAAGACTCTGTTTTGGTAAGAAAATAGGAAATGATGCTAAACAAAAGGGAACGTTTATTTAGAAATTCCAAGGCCATTAATTTATATTAAGAAACTGTTTGTGCTCAGAGACTAATCAAAAGGTGATGTGAATCATTGATCACAAAAGGACTTTATAGATAAGGAACAAGTGCGGTGCTGGATGATTGTATTATATATTAACAACTTTCATGAGCAGCTTTTGCTGATTCATTTGGCAGGAAGTGAGCTGCCAAGAGAGATTTCTAGGGAAGGAACAATCAACAATATTTTCATATAAAATAACCTCCAGTTACTGTATTGTTCTCACAACATTTGATAATGAATGCTTTCCTGTTTAAGAAAAAACCATAAATCACAAAAACAAAGGCAGATCTGGTTTAGTGTTACATGGCTAAAAATACACACACAGCCTGGCAAAGTAAGATGAGGGTCTGATCAATTCAGGAATTGGAAAGCTGGTAAATGCTCCCTGTGAAATCACTGCACAGTTGGAAATTAATAATACAGTAAATGCTATTCTTTTCCAAGGAAAAAAGTCTGTCCCGTTATCTACCTTCTCATTAGGAAGCTCACTGGACACAGCATGGCTGGGATTTACTCTGGAAAGCCGGGCTTGGTTTCCGTACAGGACAGCAGGATCTCTGTGCACACCAGAGCTGACCCCGGGAGGGGGGCTTGTAGCACACAGGGAGGCTGTTATAAAGGACAGTGAAGCCCAATAGTTTGAATATTGCATTCTAGCAAGTCTGCAGAGGTCAACGTGCTGAGTCCAAAAGTCCCGTGCAATCCAGCCCATGCAAAGGAGGTTTTGCCCATGATGCCAGCAGTAGTCATTTGGCTTTCATAAACTCTTTCATAGCTACCACCAATGTAAACAAAAAAAAATGCCTATAATGAATCTTAGTATCTTAATTATAGCTTGATGTGTGGTGGACTGATCCAGGAAGCAGCTGTAACTCAGTCCTCCCCCAGAAATCACACAGGAGCACGTGGTGAAGAAGAGAAGATGGGGGAGAGAGTGCATGTGCCAAGGAGCCTACTAGGGTACAAGGTGGTGCAGTATCTAACAGGTGATCAGTCTCCCCTGCTTTCACAGGAAAATCTTTAAAGGGAAAAAACATATAGAAACCTAACTAGTCTTTATAGCTAATTTTGTTTTTAAGTCACTGGGCTGAGGAAAAAAAAAAAAAAAAAAAGAAAAAAAAAGCAGATGTGCTTGTTATAGGTTCTGCTCTTGCGGGATAACAATTAGATGTTATCCATGACAATTTGTATCTAGCAGACTTCCCTGCTATTAGATTTTCTACAGTACTTGTCCTAAATTCATAGTAACTAAACAGGGGAATATTTAGGAAGCAATCATTATCAGAGAGAGTAATAAATATTTATAAAAACTAAGAAGGAAAAAATAAATTCCAAGTTAGCAACCATAGGTTTTGATTTGGCACAGCACCTTGCAGGGTTTAGGAGCAGCATTTTTTTTTTTTCATTATAAAACACATAGCTCTCCTCTGACTCAGGAAACAATTATAAGGCAATATGAAAATATAGTATCGCAAAGCAAAAGTGCCATGAAATACAGAACTCCACCAATTTTACAACAAAGGACCACCTGAGAAAGTACTGATAATCAAAATTCTATCATTCAAATTTACTTTAAAAAATCCAAGGGAAACACTTTAAGATTAATTTTACAGCATCTTGAAATGTTGTGATAAGTCAGCAAAGTTAATTAAAATAACGAGATCCTAAAATCAAGATATAGATCATGTGATTAATGTAAATATAGGCTTCAGAAAAAGGTTTAAAGCACCAGACAGTGATGTCAAATAAACACACTTTCACCTCTGCCAGCTGATCTCATCATGAGAGCACAGACATCATATCTCTCAGAAAAATACATCGTAAGATTTTGGCTGTCCTGATAACATAGCTCATCCAAATGACAGATTAACCAACACGAAGCTACAGTCTGCCTAACCAGCACTACAAGAATTATGAGCCTGACTAATTAATCATGGCAAAAAGCAGACAGCGGGAGCCTCAGAAATTCCTGACTTGAGAAACAGTTGTTAATAACATAAAATATTCGAGTCCATTCACATGTAAATACTGTGACTTACCGTGACACTGAGGATACCTATATAGAAATAAAATATACAAAACTGTAGAGCGACAAATTACATTCAACATTGTAAACAGATTTTGATAACTGAAAACTATTATTTTAAGTCCAAATGATTATTTAAATGTTATTTTTCCCTTTATATGTATCTCAGAAAATATGTATTCAGTGAAATTAATTAATGACAGATGCAGAGATATAACAACTCCTTATCTCCATTTACCCAGGAAAGATGAAAAAGATTTGTGGGCCATGCTAAGAGTGAAAGCAAAGCATTTGTCAATTCAGGCATTACATTAGACAGCAAGAGGAACATATTGAAAATGTTGGTAGGCATTAATTCCTCCATTCATTAGCTACAAATGCAATTTTAAAACAAATACTAATTGTATAATAATGATTATAATATATATATATGATTATATGATATTATATAATATTATATATTATTATATAATAATAAAAATTCACCAGTACTGGACAAATTCACATTTGCGCTGCACGCAGTGATGGTAAAGAAATTAGAAGGCAAACAATTATATGACTTAGCATAGATAATAATTAATTAAGATTACTTATATTTTCTCACCTATTACTTCATTACTAGTGGAAAATACAGTTCTAGAATCAGGGCATAATATTTGTTTTTTAAAAAGTTGAAGTGAAATAAATGGTGATTCTATATGTATGGTATATTCATAATTTTATGTTTTGTTTTTTTTGTTTGTTTGTTTGTTTTAAACTATTACCAGGCATTAGAGAAATGTTTAACTGTGGTGGGTGTCACTTTCTAATACAAAACTTGACTTGCTACATAGATTTCCAGTAAAGGAGAAATGTGTCTTCCATAATTAATTTTCTTAGTGAGTAGCAGTGCCTGGAGATGCTGCCTCAAGGAAAGTGGGAAGACTTTTACATTAGCCATGGCCTGCCACCCCTCTCCCCCATCTACATAAGCTTTGCATTTATGGTTCCCTTTTTCTCCCAAAGGCCATGTGTTTTTTTCAGAGGTTACGAACCCAACTGGGTAAATTTTGAATTTTGTCAACTGAAACTTAAAGTTTTTTTTTTTTTTTTTTTTTTTTTTTTGATTACAAAATAAAAATACTTTGATTACAAATTTGCTTTCAAAAGGCACACAGGTGTTTTCCTTGCCTTGTACTAGCCACTGGCAGCTTGCAGCCCACCACAGACTGCTGCCCAGGCACCATGGGAAGGAAAACCACCCCAGAGCTACTGCAGCCTTAACTCTGAATTCCCTGGTTTTGTGTGTTTAAGTCAGACACTTAATGATTTTTTAAATGCAGGTTTTGAGTTTGAATAGTACTTTAAGTACTAAACTGTCTCCTTCGTGTTTGGAGGGGATTAAGTTCAGAGTTCATTGTGTTGTCTGTCATTTTAAAAAGATTAGATAGTTTAGTTCGGCTCCTACTGGCAACGTGAAAGTCTCCGTATTTATTGACTGTCTGGAGTCATTATCAAAGCTCCCAAAACCAATCGACACCTTGTAAACAAAAATCCCATTATTTTAGTGATCCTGATAAGATTTACTTGATATCTGCATTTTTGTTATGATTGATTGAAAAGTTAGAGATATTGTTATTGTAACAGGTTTTGTGACAAATGATTACAAATTCAATTAACAAATTAAGCTTTACACTTGGAAAACTCAAATGAATGTGACTCATCCTGGCCTATATCAGATGCAACTTGTAGTTTTGGGCTTGGATCAGAAAAATTCTGAGAAATGCTTCAAATTTTCTTCCAGGAACAAGATCCTCCAAAAGGAAGGAAATTATATTCTACACTTGGGAATTTTGTTGTTACTATTCATGAACAAGAAAAAATATTGCATGAAGGAGCTTGAAGTACTAAAACAGTACATGATAGGCATGTACTAGGAAAGCTGTATGCCACTAGACTACTGTTACATAGTTTTTAATTTGTACGAACTGCTTATTTTTCAAATAACTTTGAAATAAAGTTGAATTAGAGGCCCAAAATTCAGAGACATTCTCAAGAAATGACTGAAGTGTTTTGATTGGTTTTAAGAAGTGACAAAGCCAAATGACAGGGCTGTCAACTGAACAATCCATGTCTGTAACTATTACCCTGGTAAGCAGTCCTGCTAACAACATCCCAAGACTAGCATTTGTAAGTCAAAAATTATAAATACAGCAGTGTATTTCTGAAATAGAATGATGTATTTCATTTAATTATTAAAAAGGAGATCCACTATTGAATTAAAGTTTAACTGACAAGCTGAGCAAGTTCAATTTAATTTGTGAAATTTGACATCTTTTTTATAACCACACTGTCATGGAAATGTTGTTGTTTTTAACTATGGTCCAGAAAGGAAGCAAGTTAAAGTCCTTCAGGGGAAGTGAGGCTTTTCTTAGACCTGATGTACTAGCTGGTTAAGAAAAAAAAATTCTGAATACACAGGTCATGCTGAACCCATAACGTAGGGTTCTGACATAGACTGGTTTTAAGAAAAAAAGCAGTTCCTGTTAGATTTCGACTCTCATTGTGCAACAAGTCATTTTCTATGGTGACCCTTTTAGTGAACTTCTGTTTGCTGACATTTGCTAAATACTTGCTACTGCAGATGTTAATCAAATTGTGTTAATAAATCAGTTTGTTAAAACCTTGCATGTTTGACAGTGCAAAGGTATCCTGAAATCTATGACAAAAGAATCAATAGAAACACATGAAAACATTACCACTGTGGGACGATATTGATTTTTGTCTTAGAAACACTTACTTAGCTTCTGAACCAAATAATTAAAATCAATGGAAAGTCTCCCCTTGACTTCACTGGGTTTGGGGTCAGATTTCTAGACTGATAATTCTCGATGCAGGTACTGTTTCTCAAGTTTGTAGGTGTAGAGCAGAATGAGGTCCTGATCCTAACTGACAATTTCCAGACATGCCTGTGATGCAAATAACAGCACCCCTCCTGGGGAGGGTTACTACATTTTTATCCTCACAAACATTCATTCACCTGGAACTGTATCCCAAGGATAATTTTAGTATAGATTTCTCTCATTATAGTATAGATTTCTCTCATTAATTGTTATTCCACTGCATTTTTTCTTAGGAAATACAGATTAGAAGGTAGTTTGTGTATCTTGGTTCTTCAAACTGAAATCCTCCCTTATTTGTTTGTATTTTAACACAATGCTTCAAGTAGTGCCCTTTCCCATTAGAATAATTTCTCAAAGAATTTATAACCTTCAAGGTAAAGGTCTGTGTAATGGGATTATAACCATAACAGCTACACAATAGCATCATTAAAGGCACTTCAGTTACATTTACTTTCCCAGTGTTTGAATTTATTGCTTCACTGTAAAGTCTCTATTCAGAAAAAAAATAAAAAAAAAATACATACATTTAGCTCAATTTATAGAGCTGACTTTGTCTGAGAGAGATTAGAACTAAAATTATTTGAGATTGAATCAAAGAATTCCATCTTTTTAACGAGTCTGTTAAAGGCAGGAGCACCTAATACAAATATTTAACTCTGTTGTTGAACACTACTGATGAAGTCATCAAGGGGAAATTTATAGGGAGCTCTAAAGTCACTTAACAATGATTTTCTTGGGTTATGACTTCTCAAATTGCTGTTTATTGCCAATAGCACTACATTTCAACATAAACAGGGTTCATGGGATTAGTGCACTGTCCTGGTAAAGATGTTTAATCTTCACTTTGAATGAGCTATGGTAATTCAACCCCTTTCTTTTTGTGTAAGAAGTGCCTTTAAACAAGGTTAGCTATTTTTATACACACTAATGAATCACCAGCTCAAAAATCTTATTGGTCAGACACCAGGCCTGCCTTGTTACTAGCTGTTCTCAGTAAATATAATGCGTGAAGTGAAGGGGGGGAAGCGGTGAAGACAAAAGGATATTGCTACTTAATGTTCTAAGAAGAAAGAAGACATTAACCAGTACTGCTTAAAACACTTCAGCATCAATAGGATTAAAATTTGTAAAGAAAAAAAAAATCCCTTGGCCCCTAAGTAACTAGTTCATATCCGGTCAGTTTAGTGTCTAAAATGCCTCTTACATTTTTTTATTATTAGGTTGATGAACTATTTTTGTGAATGGACTGAAGCACAGCAACCTTAGCAAGGAGTCAGAGACAGGATTACCCCTAAGGTCTGGGATGAATTCAACTCTTCTGAAACTCTTCAAGAAGAGTTGAAGAAAGCTTATGCTTCACAATGTGATGTGTTTTGTCAGAGCCCAAACAATTCCTAATCTTCCAGAAAAATAACTGACCCGACCCAGGTTCCCTGCTTGTTACTTCATCATTCCTACCGGTTCCAAGATGACAAGCATTTTTAAACCACTCTAAATAGTTCGGTACAACCCACTGCTTCTTATGGTTAGAGTCTCTTAAAGCCCCATGCCACAGGTAGTAGTCAACATCTTTGGGATGGGCTCGGGAGCACTTTTGCTGTGCCTTTCACTTCTCTTTCCTTGGCTCCAGGGGTCATTGCAGCACCATTTGCAGGCCAAATTCCCGATAGGGTGAGCACGCCACACCTCTCAGCACAACCTATCCTTTAGGTAAGTATGCCTTTTGGGAGGGGAGAGGGAATTAAAGAGACAAATGATACTGGGTTAACATTTGCTGCTTTCAGCTACTGAATTCTGGAACCTTATTTTTGTACATTTTATTTACTTCACAGTCAGAGTACAGTGACATCTATTCCTCTAAGACATCAGAGGCTACACCTATATACCTGGCTACACACAGCAGGCCTGGAACCTCTTCTGGGGCTATGTGGGCAAATGGCACAGCACAGCTCCCATCCACATGGCCAGACAAACCCGTTGTGTAACAGGATAGGAACCAGCTGGTGGTCTCTGCCATGCCCTGAGATATGCCCAGGCATTGCAACGAGGATGGCTGGTTGTTACAGGCAAATCACTTTTGAGAGATGACAGACAATAAAGACTTTGTTGCCACATGCCCTCTCCCTGGTTTTGTCCATACAGATGCAGCCAGACGGGTGTCCACCCATGGGTGCTGTGACTGGCTTGGAGACCAAACTGCACCTGAGATGGCAGCATGACCACTGGCCCCCATCACAACAAAGTTTTCAAAAGATCTGAAGGCCATAGAAACCCACTGACAGGCACCATTTGCCAAAGGGCAATGCAGGGAGGATTTGCTGAGGATGTACCCTCACAACCCTTTGCCCTAACTATCCTACCAGGTCAAGAGCTTTCACAAGGTCCCAGCACAAAGCAATGGGGCTCTCCTCCCTCAAAAACACTGCAGAGTCAGTCATGCAAAAGTTTTTCTCACTTATATTTAAAAACCCCTCATCGCAGAGAGAGAAGCCTGTGAGGCAGGCAGTGGGAAAGTGGAGCAGCAGTGGCAGTGCAGCTTCTTGCTCTCCCGCTGGAGAAGCCAGGCCTCCACAGTGGCCACCACTGCAGAACCCCAAGCCTGGGCAGGGGGTGACTCAGGGAAGAGCTTGGGAATTGTGTGGTTCTTCCTGTTGCGTCTCTTCCTAGAAGTTCTCATTTTGTACATGAGGACAAGTTCTTGTTTTCCATATTGAGAAAAAAAAAAAAAATTGGTCACTTCTGATTTCTATCATGAGGAACAATGATGTAATGCCTTCTGATTTTTTGTGACTTCCAGTAAGCTGCTGAACAACTTTTGGATGCCTTTAGAAGTGTGCATTCTCACTTCTTACATTCCCTAAAGTTAACATGCAAATTCATAAGTATTAAGACACCAGGTAAATATAAAAGCATTCATCATTCCTTCCTTCTTTTGGGAAATGATCTCATTTGCTTCTCCCTTATTCAAATTTACAGATTTTGAGA
The DNA here is from genome assembly GCF_011077185.1 of Oxyura jamaicensis. Lineage (NCBI taxonomy): Eukaryota > Metazoa > Chordata > Aves > Anseriformes > Anatidae > Oxyura > Oxyura jamaicensis. The sequence continues at coordinate 20,425,069 of NC_048898.1, forward strand.
CAGTGAAATTCACATTTGTAAGCCAATGATCTAATTTGGTTCGTTCTTGTTAATTCTTAAGTTTCTCAGGAAGGCAACATGGAAGCTTTCTATGAAATTCTGAAATGCCTGGTTAGGAAAGTAGAAATGTCATATTTCTGATCTTCACTCCCCTTATGATCTCTTGTGACAACTCCACCTATATTAGGCTGCAGCAACAATCTTCTCTGCCAAAAACATGTAGCAACATTTCTGAAAACTGGTGAATGAGTGTTAAAATTCATCCAAAGCATTTCACAAATACAGAAATACGCTCTAGAGAAAAATATTCAGATTGCATTAGTAATATATCTGATAGCCCGTACCACTCCTTACCTATTTAAAATCCCCCCCCCTTTTTTTTTGCATAATAATATTTATAAAAATAGAAGTCTACCTAGTTTTATGACAGCTGAATCAGTGATATGCTAGCAATGATTGATGCAACCATGAAGTCATGACTACAGATTCCATTTTTTTCAGGATAATTCTTTCCCCCTATATGCCACAGTACATAGAATCTTAATTCACAAACTCCAAAAACAGAAGTACACATTTTCAAATTCATTAAAGCAACTGTTGTTAAGAAATAATCTGTTCAACTTTCCACAGGTTAGAAGGAGTGGATTTTAGCAACCAGGTTAGGGTATGTACATGAATCAGACCTCTTTTAAACAAGACCAGAACTATTGCAGTCTGCTAAACTCCCTTACAGGTAAGGTAGGTGCGTATTTTAAACACCTTCAATATCATACTTGAGCAGAGGTGTGCAAGGGGACACAGCTGGTATCTCATTCCTGGAGGGAGAAAGAGTCCTATACTGAATATAATGAAGCATAACAAAAAACAATTAGATCTTTCAGGCTGTTACACTTTGCATCTTCTTTCTGCTAAGGGCACGGTAAAGCAGACCTGATGAGATATTCCCCATTGAATTTGCTGGTTAATTTAAGAGTCAATCTAGTCAATCACTCATTGACAAGTGTCAAGAATTCAGAGATAGCTATAATTAGTCATCTCTCCCTGCAACATTTATGCAGTTAACCAAGGCTAACCCATTCACCTAGTCACTCATATTTAAAGTGCTGAGAGGTAAGAGGTCACTAGACACTCCCAATTCCTAGAGGTCTGGACAGGCTGTAAAGAAAGGAGTGTATAGTTTTTAGAGAGTCAGAAGCATCCTACTTACAAGCTAGAAGTACAGAGACCTACTGCAATGTGAGAACACCACTCCCTATCTTTCCCCCAAAACCAGACCAAAACCAACCAACCAGCCTTCTACCTCAATCCCTCAAAACAGCTCTAAAAGATTTTGAAACTATGGTTAAGGTGAAGAACATGCGTGCTACCAACAGAAACTTTTACCATAAAAAAAGTGTTTTCACACATCAGATTTTACACATACAGGGCATAGACATCGTTTTTTATATTAGTCCTTAAGAACAGAACTGGCCAATATAAACAAAATACATAGTTCACCAAGACATAAAGACATGAATTTACTCTGATCAGGATTACTATCAAGTTTTGTAAAACTGTGCAGCTAACTTTGAACTACTCAAAGCTGTTCTATGTTCAATATTGAATCCAGTTTTAGAAACACATTCATTAGTTAATCCAATGCAGCTATTTTGACAACTGTGCCTAGATAATATATCTTATCACAACCAACTACAGCTTGCATGTTTTCAAAAGCCTAGTGTCAATTAAATACAATGTCATAACAACACAGTAACTGGTTATCATACCTGCCTTTGGCAAACATTCTTTTAAGAACTATAAATGTGCCAAGCACTGTAAGCATCTTCTTACTCAGCTGACAGATTTCTTAGAAATTCCAAAGCAGCCAGAAATGATTGCAGTTCCTAGTTTCTGCTTATATAATAAAAAAAAAAAATACATTTTTAATGTCCAAATATCTTTAAGTTCAAAGTAATTAATCATTGATTCTTAAAACATATTGTAATGAAAATGCCTTTGAGTTCAACTTCAGATGTTCTTTCTTGTTGTATATGGTCTTTTTGAAGACCACTTAATATAAAAGAACTAAGTATCATGGAAAAAATTAAAAGTAGAATAGCAAAGTATCTGTATCACCATAATGTATTTACATAGGTAAGTAGTTATGATTCAAAAGACAACTTGTGTAATAACAAAGAAAAATGACTGCCTTTCAGTGAGTACAAAGTTACTTAAGAACGAGCTGTCACTTCCTTAAGGATAATTTTAAAAGACTGAAGTTCTGTTAAGCACGATCAAGAAGCCAATACATAAAAGAACTGCAATATAATTGATACAAGTGAAGTTTTCACTTTTTTAAACTGGCATCTGACAGCTGCTCAGGCAGCTGCGATGAATTTTCTCCTGTGAATCCAATTACTTGCAAAGCTTTTTTTTACAGAGTATTTTGTTGACTACTATGCTGCAAATAGCTTTATTTGTATGGTTTCCATCTCTAACAGCAAGCATGCCAAATACAGTATTAAATGTTTTATTTAGCATGCTTATTTAGCCCCTTCAAAAATTTGGCTCCTGAAATCTTGCAACACATTCCAAGTGCCAAGTGATGAAGAAGAATAATGTGTTATGAACTTTTTATCCATACTTACTATCTATAACGGGCACCACAGAACTTGATGTAGCCTTTATGCAATGCACAATTAGGGTTCTTGTAACATTGAAGAATCATCAACACCTGGTCCTGTGCTACACTTACTCATTTTCATACATAAAGGGTCTAAAGAGGAAAAATCCTTACTTAAAACTGGCAAGTGAATTGATTGACCATTCCCTAGCCTAACAAGCATAATCTTCAAATTGTTAACTGGAGTTGATTAGACCTGTGGCTGCCCTTCAGATAGAGCCATAATCCCTCTCTCAAATACACCTTGCTCTTGTGCATCTGGTAATAACAGTTCTGTATGTGGTGAAGAATCCGAATGGGTCACCAGGAACTGAACATGTGAGATGCTAAACTGATTCACAGGGCCAGGATATCTTTGGAGTGATCAGAGTCAAATCCTTCCTTCCCTGCTGAAATACAGAGCCAGATGTATGATACATAATCACACTTGCCCAGTCAGCCACACTGCTAAATAAAAGCACGACCTTTATTGCACAAAATCTGCTAACTTGTAGGTCTCAAAGGGAATAATAATAATAATAATATGAATGTCTTAATGAAAAGAGTAAACCTTCAGTAGCTCCTTGTAAAATCACCACTGAAGACAGACTATTCCACACATCACTTTCCACGTTAGCAGGTCAGGAGTAACACACCCAGTGCTTTTGAGGACTGGGACAATATATGTATCCAGAAACAAACAAGTTTCCAGCAGGTTAAAACAAGATATTGATTTGGGAAACAAAAACAAATCCTGTGTTTATTTAAACATGACTGCTTTTTGTTGTTACTCTGGAAGAACCTGTGTTCACAGATTACTCAAATGATCACCATACCTTCTGAGCTACACAGAACTATGAATGAACGTACTGCTACCGCCTTCAATAAAGAAATATCAACTATTTCACGGGTGGGATATTGAAGCATACACTTATTTTATTAAATAGTTTACCCAATGTTAAACTAGAGGTAAAGCAGAAAACTGATTACAGATTTCCCAAATCACAGCTCAGAACCTTCAACGCAGTAACACCCATCCTTTGCAGAAATGAGTGCCTCTGGTTTATTTCTGGTACTTCCAGATTCTGATGGGGCTGAAAGTATTCCAACCAAAAAAGGAAGCAGATTTTTTTTATTTTTTTAAATAAAACAAATACAAGACTAATCAAACTTCTTTACAGCCTCAACCTTGGTTTAAATTGAGGACAAGTCTCTAAAATATTTTTTCAAACCAAATCAATATTTGTATAAAAATGTGTGATGTGATCTGAATTTCCTTTAAATTATGCAGGTTAATAACTATACCTAAAAATAGAAAAGAGAAAGCAATTTTAGAAGTCAGACACTTACAGGTTCAATCTTACGGTTAAACATAGTTTTATGAAGAACTTATTGCCCAAGAATTTGGACTGGATGACCAGGACACAAGTTTCCTGGCCCTTCCCTAAAGTGGACCAAGGAACGACAAGGGAAGAAAATGAATTGTTTTTCTTGATAGTGCTATGCGTCTTCCGGTTTGACACTCTCTGAACTGTCTAATTACCAGGTCAGACAACCACAGCTCCTCGTGCAGTAAAAGGGGCATGAAACTATGGCAGAGAACAAAGAGAGGGACTGTGCTTCTCAGCATCAGATACCTGTTACAGTAAAAATAATCTAATGCCAAACCACATTAAAAGAGGAAAATTTGGACACTGATTAAGGTAGCTGCCCCCCTCCTCCCCCCCCCCCCCTTTTTTTTTTTGGACTGTAGAGAGGAAGAACGATCTCTCTCCTTTGCTCATACTTGCCTGGAAAAGTTTTCCAGGCTGGTATCATCACGGCTGTGTGACTGGTATTAAAACGTCTATGGGATAGAGCAACTCATCTCTGACAGAATCATAAATGTAAATCAGGCATGAAGAGTGAGACTGTGGTTCCACTATTAGGCTAGGATAAATTCAGGAGGGATATTAGGCTAGGATAAATTCAGGATAAATTTAGGGCAGGATAAATTCAGACCTGATCAGGCATAGAAACATCTTGGCTAATCACCTATGTTTATCCTTCAAATAATAATAATAATAAAACAGTAATAACTTGAAGAAAGACTGTTTGTAGTGTTTTGTGTCATGGAGCCCTGCATTTCCAATCAGGTAAAAGATCCCCTAAAAACAGGTTTACCACCTATTGAAACCACAGCCAAAAATTTACACACTTTGTATAGAAGCTTGTCTGCATCCTACAGTGTAATTGCTTCACCTTCCAGAAGGCAACAATTTGCCAAGGTAGGTGTTGTTTTTCAGTTTAGCACCAGGCTCCCAACAAGATGAAAACAGCTTGTGGTAAATATAATAGCTGGCAGCCTGAACAATAGCAATTAGGACAACAGCCTAAATCCTGTGGTGTCTCTGGAAAATGTGTGAACGGTCTTGCTAGTCTGCTGATAAGAAGTTTAAATTAACATGCATTAGCATCCCTGGGAGTCCTAGAGCAACCCCAAGCCAAGAAACTGTTAAATTGGTGGTTCTTCAGCCTGGGTGATTTTAGCTGGATTTAAGCAAAACTTTAAAGGTGACACCATGTTACTTGTTTTCCTTAGCAGGGACACAACATGTGTGTGTGAAGAGTGGGGGTCTGGGAAAAAAGAAAAAGAATGGACAGAAATAATTCTATTTAAAAGTCTCACCTTAATTGGAAAAGTGAATCTTTTCATTCAAGTGATAAGAATTTTCACGCTCCCTGGAATCCGTAAGCCACAGACTGTCAAGAGAGGTGGACCTGTCAGGCATCTCCAGTGGCACGTACAGTACCATCACCTACTTGAACATCTAAGATTTTGTACATATATACAATATATAAATAGCTATAGACAAGAACAACATCTATAGTTACAAACAGCAAGAAAATATCAACCCTATCTAGACACTAACTGCTAACACCCCATTTTCACCCATTTCACCCACCGCCCTTCCCAAAAAGGCAGTTGAGTGCATTTTAAGGGGGGTGTGAGGTTCCACAAAGCAGAACTATGCAAAACTTCCAGTTTTTGCAGCACAAATACATACATTTGAAATGCTATATGGCTGATTAGTATCTATAAACTTGATTCAGAGCACTGACTATTTAGTTGACTAACAAAAGCCAGTTTCCCACCACCACCACAGTGAAAACAGAATCATTCTTCCTAATGTAACAGCATGCATTTGCTTACTGCAAAATACTGTTATTTTCAAAGGTTGTAGCAGCATGACAATTTTTGAGGTAGATTCCCAACTTTCACTTTTGGAATATAATCAAACTGAAAGAGAAAGGGAGGAAAGTTCAGCTTCTTTAATAAGTTTTGAGAGATTTATTGTTTTCCAGCTGGCAACAACAGTTTGTTCACAACAAAGCTCTGAAAAATGTTCAAAAATATAACAGAGCAGTATGTCCTATACCTTTCAAAATTTTCCTTAGCTCTAATAAGTGATTGGTAGGGCCTATACAACCTCTCATGTGGAAAATGTGGTGGGAGGCAGGAACTGACAAACAGGAAGGCACAACAAAATGCCTCTCAGGGTTTCCTTAGCATACCAAGACAGGCTGGAAAACAGTGGAATAAGAACTGGATTATTTTATCTCTCTGAAGGACTGACAGGAAGCGGTCTGCCAGAAGCTCCAGTCATCCATCCCTACAGGTTTGGCCTCAGGGGCCCCTTCCTTCAGCTCGAGGGCTCTGCTCAGGTCACAGCACTGACTGGCTGCCCCAGGAGTTGTTTGATGGGATTTGGAGTAATCTCTTAATCTTGTTCATTGGCCCATACAGCAGTTAAAATAATGAGAAAAAAAATGCAAGCAGTTTCTGGCCATGTTCTATTAATAACACGTTATTTCACCAGGAGACAAGACAGACACATTTTACCGCTGAATAATTTTTTTTAATAGTACTAGCAGATTTTAGTAAACAGAGAACATGTTACAGCATGGATTTGAGGGCGGGTACTGGCATAAACTTATTATTCTCAGTTTTGCATCAGTCACGTGGTTAAAACATGCACCAGAAGCACGTGGGAAGGGGCAGAAATACACCCAAAGCTGCAGCTTCCCTGACTGGCAAGTGGGTCTCGGCTCTGCAATGGACGGACATTTATCAGCCACCATGAAACCAGCTTGTATTGAGTAAAAGGACCAATACAGGTAAGTTAGATACTGTGTGGTGCATGGAAGAGGGTCGTATTGAAAACCAGAGTCAGCGCAGAGGAGAAGTATTACTGCACAGTTTGAATAGGCTTCCTGTGGCTGCCCACGAAGACTAACATCTGGCGATGCAGCCTGTTATACTGAAGAGGGAACTCCTTTATCAAGGTTACAGAAAATAGAAACCACCACAAAGGTGGGAAAGCAGGTTCATAAGCCCTAGCCAACATCTTACAAGAACTGCTGATCTTACTTACTACAGTCTTGGACACCATACCTTAAGCTTATTTAACACATGATTGTCTAGATAACTATCTATCACTTCAGATTTGCTCATAACAGCTACCAGGCTAAAGCATACAGATTCAATTTTTTTAGTGTTTTTGTAACGCAAGCAGGCATCAGAATAGTTTACACATAGTGAGTCCCAGTTGGGTTTGGTTTTTGTTTTTTTCGGTAGTACGAGTAATATTTTGTTTTTCATCATGGTTTACATAGTAAAAACAGGCAAACCATGTCACTTTTTAAAAAGTGATAAATTTAAAAACAAGAAGTGAAACTGTGCAGATACCTGAAACTACACCAATTCTGCTAGCTTTGCTACACTACCAACAGAAATAGTTCTGTCCTGTTTAGATAGACTTTGTTTTGCTACATGACTGCATATGCAGCGAAGTGATATCAAGTCCTGAGGGTCCACTCCTTTGATGAGTTAAGCACACAAAGGCCCACATTTTGATGCAATCTGATATCATATATTTAAGTCCTAGACAAACTGCAACTGTGAGGAAGTGATAAACAGAACTTCCTGCACAAAGCTGCCTGAGATAACACTTTCCATGGACTGGAAAAAAAGAGACATGATTGCTACAGAACTAAAAGGGAACTGTTCTGCTCTTAATAAATAACCCTTTCTTTTTCACGTGGCTATTGCAAAAGCCTAAGCACAAGTGACTAAGATTCAGTAAGCAGTAAAGCGATGCTATTCACATATTTCTGAAATGATTATTTGAGGAACTACAACAAATTCTTTGCTCTTCAGAGACGTATGCTCCTGAAGTCTTTTATGCTGCAGCCAGAGAAATGCAACTCGTAAACCTTCCAGCTAGCAATGGTTTTACTTCCATTTTTAAAAGAAATTCTAAAGAAATCTAAACACAAAATATTTAGTCAAATGGAAGAATAAGACTATATTGCCTGCAATGAGAGAAAAATCCTATAGAAAACATAACTAGTTCCTTCTCATGGAATTTCCTTTCAATTTTTCATCAACATTAACTCAAAATATATTACATTGCTAGGAGTTTAAGTTATTTTGAGATTACTTGGTGAATATTTGAGAAGTCAAATTTTCCTCCCAGTAGAACTTGTGGGGAAGTGAGCTTCAAATGTGAGTACTTTACATGCATCAAAAGCCTTCTTGAATTAGAATTCAACATATTTTTAAATATTATAATGTTTCTCCATACATAAGCTGACTGACAAAATAAACCATGAAAGTTAAAGGTGCATAACACACGCAATTTTTAAACATCAGTAATTCATAAGAGAAAAAAAGAATAGCACTTGCAAAATAGACTTGCTCATTGAAAAAAAAAAAAAAAAAAAAAAAAAAAACACTAAAGCCTTGGAAAGATTCCATAGGGACTTCTACAATGGCTCACCTACTATGCAGACTTCAACCTCATGCAGTGGTGTTCTTGAACCAGCCCTGACTCTGCATCCTTGTTCTGAAACCAGAAGGCCTCCAGGCTCATGACATTTCAACCTGATTTGGTAAGAAAAGAGTCTCTGTGAACTTTTCCCTTGGAACCATGACTCTCCCTCTCACATTTTGTTCTGTGCATGTCTTGCTTTATTTTCAGCTTACATTCTTTTTGAAAAACACTTTTTTTTTTTTTGAAAACAGCAATCAGGAGAGAAGCAATTGCAGTACATTAAAAAGCAACCAAGTGCTACCAATTGTTGAAGAGTTCTAAAACTTCTGCTTCTGTTGCAAATTTATGAAGTTATAGGGGAAACATAATAACAGATTTAACAAACATACCAGTTCTGTGGTTATAGTCTCAGAGATTTGTCCTGCATTGTGTTTCTTAACACATATAGAGCCCTAACATGAACATTTCTTCCAGTCCTTTTGGACCCCACATATTGCAGATCAGACCTAAACATGAGTGTGAACCATGCAGTGAGTTTACGATCAGGGCTGTGTTGCAGATGTCATTAGCATGTCTGTGCTGAACCCAGGGCAAACCAAGCCACAGCTACATAGCGCTCGGATTTAGTCTGTGAAACACAAATTTAAAACAAATAAAAAATAATAATAATTAAGAAAATAAGTCAAACCTCTTTTTAGCAGTCTTAATTGGATCATTTTACAAGTCTGGGTTAGAGCACGACCACAGCAGCAATCTGTGTGCGAGGCAGGAAGGAGAAGAGGAGAATCAGATTTCTCTCTGAAGAAACAGTAAATGAAAACACAGCCCAGAGATTGCTGATGACTATGCAGTCAGAGTAACTTATTGCAGAAAATACCAGGCCTGAAACTGTGGTCTTTCACATGCACAGTAGATTAACCATAACAGGAGATTATTATTTTTCTGGATAGCCTCTTTGCACTTGAGCAAAACACCAAGTGCTATGGATTACCATGGGCTTCTTATGCTTTGAGAGAAAATAACTGCTATGATGACAGCAAGAGGTAGGGAAAAGAGGTTTAAATGAATGAAAAAATAAGTACATTTTGCCAATTTTTTCCTACTTCCATTGTTTCTACAATACCTTGAGAATTCAGACATGATCACTTGTAAAGTAATTCAAAATTGATTGCTTTCCCTTTAACCTAATACATTTGCTAATTTTACTTTGAGCACTTGTACATTCTCACCCCTTAGAGTGACTCTTCCTGCAGATAAACTAATGTAATCAGTTAGATAGTGATCAAGTTAGTAATTTGTATTTTTCAGCTGTAAGTTACTCAATAACCATTACTTCATGAACGCATGGGCTAAATGTTCATGTGGGAATTATGGTACAAAGTTATTGAAAAAACATTTTTATAATAATCAGAACAAGCTTCAGTCTCATTAAGGTAAATACTGCTTTCAAGATAACTTAGTACAACATTTAAGTGAGTAGTTTTTAGTTACCAAGATAGCTCAGTGATAGGCAGCTTAGAAAAAACTAGAGTAGGTAGTAGACCAAACTAAAAGTAGCAAATGCTCTCAGTCTCCTCCTCTTTTAACATAAATACAATTGAAATTCTTCACAGTGGCAGTAATCTCATAATGGGCTTGAGCTCTTTATCTTCTCTATGAATTAATTATTGATTTTTCAACTGCAAAAACAAGCCTACAAAGCAGACACTTGTGACTATACAAAGAGTGCTCATCTGATGTGATTCAGTGGACAGAAAAGTCTTGTGCGTCAGCAACCAATTCTTAAAACAAATAAAATGTCACTTAAATAGTGTAAAAAAAACAAACAAAAAACTATTTGATTTTTTTTTTTTTAACATTGCAAATGGGACACTGTGCCAACTTTGCTCCGCACAACAAGCCTCAAGAAGCTTCTCCTGGGAATGTTTACATTGTGTTTCTATCCAGGCCTCATAGTTGCTTTGAATTGTGACAAGTTTGACCATTTTCATGTTAAAAGCTTCCTGCCTTTGTTGTCAAAGGAGCTTTTCATCAATATCTGTAGACAACAGTCAAAACAGGAATTTGTGAATACTGCTGCAAACTTCACAAAGGTCCTACCTGTAAATGCTTGTGTCTCAGTACCACCCCTACATCCCCCTCTCTATCCACATCCTCAGCATGTTCTGGTACCTTATATCCTACAAAGAGGGAAACAAAAGGGCAATGGGGCCCAAATCCCAATACTGCCCACCTGGGAAGAGACAAGAGCCAAGCAGGAGGTACTGCACAAGTCTGAATGTGGCAGGCCAAAGAGAGACAGGGAGGAGAGTGCAAAGAGGGACCTGAGGTGGAAGGACAGGTGGAGAAGGGCTCTGCTAGGAATTATCTTGAAACTCCTGTCTCATGTCTCTGGCCATTTTGGTCAGCATTCATAGTTAGGAATGCTTTTTCCTTTGGATATAGCCTGACTGAGAATTTTAGAATGAACTGTGAGATCTGTCCCACTGATCTTAATGGCACATTTCAGAGCCCTAGAGAATGTGGGAGAAATGCTAATAATACAAAGCCAGCTATGTTATCAGCTACAGAAGGTTTTCATGTATTTAAATCTTTTGGAAAATATTATTTATTTTCTGTTCTAATATGTAGAGTAAGAATTTCTACAAGGGTGCTCAGGTCCTAATATACTGTGAAAAATAACTGGTACAAAACATTTTAAAGAGGTTTTTAACATACATAAATACATCCACATACATGTCTATGTATCTGTATGGGAAATTAATATATGTGTATGAGTTTCTCCACATCTGAGATTTAAAATATATATATATATATATATTTATCATCAACTATTTTCACCACTGAGTCTCAAGTCAAATAAATTATTTCTGTCAAAGGAACTTGAAATATGCCGTCTTGTACCTATAAGACATTTTACCTAAAGATGAGACTATGCATAAGACTGAAACAATAACTGATCAAGCAGAAGTCACAATATCTTTCCCTGGAATAATTCGTTCTCTCAAAAATTCAAAGCAACAAAAAGAAATCAGAAAGGATGATTCGCATTTTATATTGTTTTAGTTGAGTAACGAATAGACTGCACTTCCTTTTTTTTTTTTTTTTTGGAGCCTAGTCAAATAACGATTATGCAAAGTGTACAATTCTAAACAGCTAATTAAACAGCAACCCCAAATCTTCACAGCTGAATAAGCTGCTTTAAAAAAAAAAAAAAGAAAAAAAAAAAAAAAGACTGAAACCCTAACTGTGCCTTATGTATAACTTGTTAAAGAAAGTTATGATCAGCTACTCTAGTGATTCACCTCTCCACCCATTTTACCTGTGCAAATAACTAGCATCTACAGGATTCAGTGTATTTTTCTATCAGAGCACTTTCCATCTGAAGCTCCCAGAGGAGATACTCTATTTCCTAAAGCAAACCATCAAGAAAATAATAATAATAATAACAACACTAAGAACTGTGGTACAACCTGGCTCTCCAGTATCGTCATATCTTCATTCAGGATGAAAGCTTAACCTGATTATATCATTCCAAAGAAAGAGGAAAATCTTACCCTTTTCCAAATGTAATTTTAAAATAACCTTCAAATTGATTGTACTTTCTTTTTATCATATATGTACAGAAAACATAATAAATTACAAAAATAAGTTTGAGAAAGATCCGTGTACTTTTATAGCTACAAAGTAAGACAGTTTTTTAAACATTCTTTGAAGTAAACTAGTCACCTGGAATCATGCAGTTTTAGAAGAGTCACTCAGCACAGTGGAAAAGCATTCTCCAAGACCAATTCAATTGTCTACAATTCATAAGCAGTGATTTTGATAGTGTTACTACAGACTTGCTCTGATACAACCGAAGCAGCAGCAGGGGTTATTTTAATGACTATTTGAAACATTATGGATCCTCTGGACATTGATCTGTCAGGTATCATTTATTTAAAGTTTGACAAAAAGCTACCAAGTGTTGCTATGAGAGGCATCTTCTAGTAGTTTTTACTCCCAACACCGGGGGGGGGCGCCCCCCCCAAGACCTGAACCAAATCAATTCTGATTCAAGCACCACATTAGCCCAGTCACAGAAGGTTAGTCCCTCAACAATGTAATTGAATGCCTTTAGCTGTTCCTTATACAGACTAATGGATGCACTTAACTATGAAAAAACACCCACCATTACCCAGGAACTGTTTTAGCTGCAGTGGCAACCACGATAGTTTTTTTTAAATCAGACATGGACCTGTTTCTCTTTCTGGCTCTGATTATTGTAGATAGGTGTATTTAGAGTCGAATGCTGAACAAAAGGCAGCAGGCACCACACTTACAAACAGGCACCTAAAGGATACGTGTTTTGTGACAAAATGCTTTAAGGGAACTATTTGACACATTTGGAAGAAAAAAACCTTAGGGCTTACTCTTACTTCATTTCAAAATGTCCATTAACAACTTGTTTGGATTTGGACACTTTCTTATTAAAAACAAAATATCCATTTCATTTTCAGAAATTTCTTAACATTTGTACAATTTTTTATTCACATTTGCATGTGTTTAATGATGCATTACTTTATGATGCATGTTGCCTGTTACTGATGGGTTTTATATTTTTCAAAATCAAAATAAGAAAACATAAAGTAGTTCAGTAATAAAAAAGACAGTGTAATGCTTTTCACATTTTATGACAAAAATGTTACTTCGTGTAATTGGAGCTAATATGAGACTTGTACTTCTGCAGCCAGCAATGCTGACTCAAGTATTTAGCATGTATTACCCCTGTTATCTGGGATTGGGGTCCTCAACAGTAGAGAAGACTATGTGAGACATTCTTCAGGCTGTGTTTGACTTACTTTACTATGTCACCAGGGTGTTAAGTGAAGTCTGTCACTATCCCAGAAAAGTTCTTTAACTCCATGGTTTTCACAAATATATATATCCCCATTACCTTCCAGTTCACTTGGGAATTACAGAAGACCTCAGCTGAGCCACAGCACTTAATGAGTTCATGCAGAGCACAGGGATGAGGTGCCAAGCTTGCTCCTCCCCTGAAAGGCCATTACTCAGGCCTGGATACAAAGGTGACCATGTCAGAGTATGAACTGAGCGTATTTCCCTTCTGCTAGCTTAAGCACTTCACCAGCAAAAGATTGACTCTGCAATTTCTGCAAATCATTGTGTCCTGAACATGGTGAGTCACTGATTTTCAGGTAACCCCTAACCTTCATCACAGATAAAAGTTTGGTGTTAAGGCATGTGGTTAACTGAAACAACATGAAGTTCCGTGCCTCAAAGGGCTCACTGATGTTACTTACCACTACCGGAGGAGCATTGCTGAAACTTAGGTTTCCCAATAAACTTTAGGCAACATAAATACATGCCATGACTGAAAGGAGCAGCCCTGCTGCTACTCAGAGGTGTACTCCAACTGCACTGCTCCTCTGAGCATGAGCAGTTATGAAAACATGTGGCCAGTTAGTTCAGGGAACTTCAGCTGAAAATTAACCTCAAAAATACAAATAAAGTGGTTAGTTTTCACTAGCATGAGTTTTCACAAAGCATATGGGAACGGTGTCTGGGGAAAGAAGGGCCAGAAAAAAAACCCTCTTGGCTGCAACCTGTCTTAAAGTGATGGCAGAACCATTGGAAGGGGACTGTGAGCTACCACAGGCTAGTAGGAGCGTTTGCAAGAATTTTAAACTGGACTGTTTAGAAATAGTGTGTTGGCCATATGCTTCTGTGCTGCCTCCTACTGAGGAGGCTAAAGAGCTCAGCAAAGCTTACGACAAGCTCTTTTGTAGGTATTATCATTCCTGTTTTACAGGAATGAAGAAATGGTCAGCTTCAGTCATTTATGTGAATGAAAAAGCATGTTAGTGGAAGATACAGATAAAATAAACACAGATCCTTGATTCTCACCTCTATGTTAATTAATAAATCAATCGTGACCAACATGCAGAACATTAAGAAATGTCCCCCTGAGCATTTGCTAGCAAATTAGGCAAATGAACAGCTGTGTAGCCACATCAGTGCTCGCATGGCTGCACAGAGAAAACAGCACACTGTACGGGAGTGGGACCAGCAGGACTGCGTATCATGCTGGGGTGGGTGGCCTGTAAGCCTGGAGAGAACAAGGCAGTAATAGACAAGGGTAAGCAACTCAGGAGAAACACAAACTAGGAATTAGCCACGGACAAAAAACCAGCAGATTTTAACAGTAGCTTTTGTGGGTGAGGGGTGTTCATGACCCTGCACAGGATCTTGCTGGTTATGAGATATAGGAGGGAGCCACCAACTGTCCTGTGGTCCTTAGCAAGTCAAGAAGAGCACGCTTTGCCCCATGTGCCTACTACTAAGTTATATCACTCCCAGCTGAAGGAAGGGAGAACAGCAGCCAACTAAAACATTATTGGATGTGGAAGAGGTATTTTATTTTATTCTGTTTTTAAAACACACATTATGTAAGTTGTTCTCTTGAGCTTTATGGAGAAAGTGATGTTCTACTTCCTTGTATTGAGTACTAAAAATCAGAATAACACACAACTTAGCATAGTTTCTAAGCTTGCACTTCTGACTTTCTTTTCTATCACTCTGGATTGACACAAATGATGGCACAAGCTGTGGACAATGGATATTCAAACCTCATCTGTTTACACTGCAGAGGCTAGTTGGCTGTTAAGTATTTTTAACTTGTGGTTTTATAGCCACCACTACAACAAATGAACAAAGAGCCTCTGTCCTTGAAACTACGAAGACTGAAGAGTTAACATGGCCCTCTGAGGTAGCAAGATCTGATGAACACACAGCAGATGGGTCTACCAAGTAAGATTTGGTGTGTACTGACTCATTTTCACCTATCTTACGTATTAATAATAGTGATTATAAATTTTTGTTTGTTTTAAAGAGAAGTCATCTCTACCTTGAGAGTACTAAACTATTTTCACCTCACCAAGATTTCCAGCTGTAATCCAATTATTTATAACATACACTTAGTTTTTAAGAGGTTCAACCTCTTCCTTCAGGAAGCTTCCAATGAGCCAGGTTTCACTGCTGAAGACTTTAAGCAATTTCTACTACTCGCTTCAAAAAAATGATCACATACAAGAGAGACTTGGGCTGAACTGAGGCAATTAAATCCAAGAGTTGCCATCCAACTCTTTCCCCTCACACTTGGGGTGTATCTTGAGTGATTTAATTTCCCTGGCATTTACCACTTGCTATGCATGAAAGTGCCCAACACAAGCACTTAAGGGCCCATCACCTGCCTAAAGACATCTTAAGTATCTGGCCTTGCTAATTATCTAGCCAATGATATACAAAGGCTTTTTTTCCCCCCCCTCCCCAAAAGCATTTCCGACCACTAACAGAGGAGCTGTTTTATTGAGCCAGGAAGTCAAGAGGCTCTCTGTGAGGAGGACACGGCAGGGCAACAGCAGTGGCAGTTGCAGAGGAGGACAGGGATGATCCTGCAGGACAGGTATGCAGGCTCTGACAAAGCCTTTGTACCAAGGTCGCTGCGTTCAGCTCATGCAGAGGAACTCATAGGGGGGGCACGTAGCTCTGTGGTCAGTCCTGCTCTGCCTCAGCAGAGCCCCAGGAGAAGCAACTGGGTGTGCAGCAGTGACAAGAATGGGACAAGCTTTCTGGAGGAGAACAGTGGCCTGGGCAGACATCAGTTCAGTTCTTCATTGCTTCCTAGTCTCCAAGGGAACACCAGTCTAGAGATCCTAATCAAGGAAACATCTGGATATCCAGTTTAATACCTTTCCCAACCAACTGCCATGCCAACTGCTTCCTCTCAATTCCTATACCAGGACATGCTTTAAACTGACCCATGACATTTAGACAAAATAAGGCCATAAAAGGGAGCTGAGCAATGTTAAAACCATTCACCAAGCATGAACTTCTGTTGGAAGTGACACATGTTCAGAGGACTTTTCCCAGACAGGAACAGGAGCTGGAAACTGGGGCTCCAACATCTTGTCACAGAGGTTAGCAGCTGCCCTTTCATTAATCTTCCCCCTGCACAGGTATGACTTAACACACACTAGCAAACATTGGGAGAGAACTCACAACAGAATATGTATTAATCATGGAATCCTATAAAATGAAAACATACCAGAGGAGTAATAATTTCAAATGTGATTTTACCCTCTGAATTTTCCTGAGCTGCTTGAACTGAAACTTTTACAGACATTTGTTACAGCCTGATTTCAGATGCATTAGCACAAATGCAGGGGAAAAAAAAATAAAACTAATTAAAAAAAATTCCTAGAAACAATGGAGGAGCTTCATACTTCCACAACTGTAACTAAGACTTTAATATAACCCTCTGAAGAGCATCCTGAGGCCAGACCTAGGGAACACTTAAAAGATCTATCACAACCAGACTGCTTCAGGTAGGAGTGCCTCCTACATACCATAAACAATATATTAAAGGCAGCTTCCTTAAATCTTTGCTGGAAAGTCATTTATGTCATAGTTACAGGCATTTCCCCAAGTGTTTTCATCTCTGCTCTTTCAATCTTTGATAGTGTGGGAAGGAAATCAGACAACTTGTGGATATTGCTGCTACCGTTCAGTTCTACTGATAATAGTTGTGGAAACATACACATAAGAACAACTTCCTGAATGAAACAATATTTAGCACGTATAGAAGCTTTTGTTCTTCTTGCTTAGAGGATATATAGTTTTACACAATTATAGTGATTTTTACATGACCACAAGGAGCACTGCTAGGATGTGTGAATATTCTTTAAAAAAAAGAAAAGCATCCAAATAAAATGGGATTTTTGCATTGTTCCCCCCCCCTCCCCCCCCCCAGACAGAAAAGACAAACAGATACACACTAGCTCCATTTTTCTTAAGCCAGTTGTATCATAACAGGAAGTGTTACTCATTCTAAATTTGATGTTGAATTATTTTTCAAAAACTCAGACAAGCAGTGGACAGAACATTTCCCCCTTTTTTATTTCATAGTTTTGAATAGATTTTTCAGGAGAATAAACTAATGTGTCTGCCAGCTGAAACACGTTCAGTTGCAGGAATATAGGACTTTGATTTTCCTGCCCCAAGAATTACAGAGAATCTGCATGACATGGTTTGACTCAAGAGTTAAAAGAAGTTTGAGTCATCAAATTAAGTTTTTTTTTTTTCTTTCCCTGTTTGTTTGTTTCAAATTAAAGTAAGTTAAGTTTCCCTAAGTGATTGGGCTTTATATTCTTGTAAGAGAAAAATAACCTGAGAAATAAAAATGGGCATATTACCAAGTGTAGTAAATACCGAAAAAATCACATAAGCAAGTATCCTCTAGCAGATATCTGCTATGGTAGATAATGAAAAAATAGTAAGAACAAAACAACAATTAAATAAAAAGGCAAGTTAAAACAGTTTCTTACAACTGTGTTCACTTACCTATGTCTTTAACCATAAATGTTAAAAGACAACAAGGACCTCACTACAGCTCATCTCATGACTTCAGAACGAAGACAAAGAAGTGAAGTGGCTGGGAGGAAGTAAATTAAGTAAGAACAAAGAGAGAACAGGTGTTTCTTATTTTTGTTCATGGTAGGTGAGTAGTAGGTTTGTCATTTCCTGAGACAGAATTCAGACCATGATTTCTAAGAAATCATGGGGTTTGTAACTTTATTAAACTTAGCTTTTCCTTTCTCTATGCTGCAACATGAAGAAATTAATAGATACTCTATTTCATCTGCATTGTATATTTAGCAATTTTGTTTTCTAGGGTACATGGTTGTGACCTTGCACATACTATTGTGAAGTGCTATCATTATACGTCTCTAATTTTAAACCAATACAAAATTGGTATTAGTGATGTTTCATAATGGGTTTAAAGACCATAACATCTTCCTCTTCCAAGCCACTGTTTAACACAGTTATCCAACTCATCTGAACAGGATTGAGTCTGACATTGAATGTAAACAAAACATATTCACTGCTTTCCCAGAATTTTAGTAGGTATTAGTATCTTAAATGTAGTCATTAAATTCACTTTATTTTATATGCTTTAGTAGAACAGCAAAAGAATTTCTGCTCTGGCTGGAAAGGTTAAGGAAAGTCTTTAGAATCCTGTATCAAACATGGTAAATTTTTGTACTTGTACAAAGATGGTAATTTCCATTGCTCTGTACACCTTACATAGCTATTCACCCTAATTCCTGGTCTGAATAAGTACCATCTAATATCAACAGAATGAAATTCAGCAGAAATTCTACCTGTAGGTTTCAATCTATAGTCTTTTGAGGTATTTTATGCCATATCATAAGACTGCTAGACCTCACCATGCAACAAAACCAATGTGTTTTATTTCATTTTTTTCAGCCTAAGATTGTAAGTACACAATTGTGTCTGTTTCTCAGTCCTTCCAGGTGTCTGTCTGTCTGAACAGTAAGCATTTACAAGATAACGGCATGTGGGTAGCAATGTCTCTCAGTGTTTACTAAGTAAAGCAAAGTAAAAATAACTCCTCTTCATTAAGCAGTTGACTTTACAGCATGGACAAATCTGAATGTGTGTTTTTGATTTTTATTCATTTATTTTTAAATGAGATCTGTAAAACAGACCAACAGCCACTTTACTGTTTCTGAGTATTCCTGAGATTATAATCTTAATTTAAGTCTTGCAATTTGTCTCTCAAGGAATGTCTCTTCCTTTGATTTTCTGACTAGAAGACTGAGCTGTGCTATAACAGGAATTAGATATCACTGATGTTCCACACATTTCCAGGAGCAGGCAGTGATGGCTTTGTTCAACACTGGACAAAGAAGTTTATTCTGAGGTTTGGTGGATGTGGTTAATCAATTCTAAATACTTCTGAAGATCTCATCCTAGTCAGGTTATTTCATTTGCTATTTTGCTCTGTTAGGTGAGTAAATAGAGACTTGGTTTTTGTTTTTGTTTTGGTGCTGCTCTTGCCATATCTAATTGGTAGTTGAGTAAATAACACACTGGACAGCCAATATGAATATGTTGGCCTGTCAGCTAATAAGTATGCCACCAGCAGCTGTATACACCATGGGAGTATGTCCTGCTACTTTCTACCTCGTGAAAAATCATTCTGATGTCAACAGTACATCTGAGATTAGGGAAAAGAGAAGCCTGGAAGATCTGCGCATGGTCTTGGCAGGGCCAGAGTGCAATTGTTCCTTGATAAATAAACCAGAAGGATAAATGATGAGAGGAGAAAACAAGTTTTTAAAGAAGAAGATAGTGCTGATGCGTAAAAGAGTGACAGTTTTAAGTGGCCATAAGCATGTCTAGGTTGGCAGTAGAAGACTCTTAAGCAGAGCAGAGATACTTCAGTTCAGCCTCAGGATTGTGTGGGAAATTGCAGAGGACAAGGGGTGGAAAAAGTAGCTGCATGACTTTAATGCAGTTCCTTTCACCCCCTCCAGTGATCTACATAAGGAGAAGCCTGTGAGAAAATAAGACTAAATTTGACAAGTCAGGAGAGTTCTTTCTGTCCTTGGTTTCTGAGTTTCTTTGGGTGCCTCCATGCACATCATTGTCCCCTTGTAGTGTTGGCCAGGGCAACCCTCAGAACTGAACATGAACAAGAGCACCTTCAGGATGTTAGAGGACTTCAAAGCACAATCATCACCATCTCTGCTAACAACAGTGCTAAAACTATGACTCCCCTCTCCAATAAGGTCAGGAAATGGAGAAAAGAACACTTGTTCTTCAGATCACACAGGTTCTTATTTGTATTGTGATTCTTCTAGTCCTTTATCTTTACATTTTGTCATTTTTCTTCACCAGTTTTGCATTACAGGATCTTTGGATTCTCTTTTAAATGAAAGCTCAGATTATCACAGAACAGCAAGAACTGAGTCTGAAAATGAAATCTAAAATAAGATTTTAAATGCAATAAACAATGCAACATGAGGAGTTGGCAACACCTCTACTGTGCCACTCTGGGCAAGTCTGTGCCTCTTTGCTCCCTTTCCACTGAGTACAGCTGCCAGAGAGGCAGCTCTCTGTGTATCAACCTCACACATGAAAGCTGCTGAGAAGGTGAGATCACAGAGACCTTTGCTTTGTTGTCATCATCCTGGAAAGAAAGAAGTACTGAATCAAAGGCATCAGGTCTTTCATGTGAATAAAGAGCTGATCCCACAAGCTTAGAGGCCTCTGCTGATTGGCACTGTCGAGCCCTTGAGAGCTGACTTCACACCAGCTCAGCAAAGAAAAGGTGCTGTGCCAGTGGTCTCAGGTGCTGGTGCCACCTCAGCAGGTTCACATAAGGCTGTTATTCACCAGGATAGCAGAATTTCTAATTTCAACCCATCACACAGTTATTTTGGCCTTGATAGCGGCCTAGCCAATTAAGTTGTACTAGAGAACTGGTAGCACCACCTGGTAGACCTGGGGTACAGGAATAGCACAGCTACCCAGACTTGTCAAATACACACCACACAAGTTGGCATGGGCAGGAAAGCTCTTTTTACAGCTTTTAGAAGCACAGGCCACTCCTTTCCCAGCTGGAGGAGCACAGCAGGGCTGGTCCCCGCAGGATCCTTTTGCCTGCTGCCAGGCCTTGCAGGCAGGAGGGCTTGCTGCCACTTCCACACTGCTGCCACTGCATCCAGTGAGGGCAGAGCCGCTGTGCCCCTGGGGACAGCGCAGAGGGCGGAAGGGTGGGCCCAGGGAAGGAAGGAGTGGGTGGACTGCAAGTAGGCACAGACACGTCTGACTCTCCTTCCACCTTCTAGTGGGGCTTACTGGGGAAATTGTTTTGTTTGCCCACCATTTGTTCCACCTGAAGCAAAAGGAAAAATTAAAGCTGAAATCGTCACCGGTTGCAGCCAAGGGTTGTCGTGCTTTCAGGGCAGTGATGGCTGGATGCTGTCAGCAAGGAACAGAGACAAGTGGCAACTAAAGTGCTTAAAGCAGATTGTGTCTTCAGGTTTGGGACATCTCAACAGAACATAAATTGTCTGGGCTGGAACTGTTTTTCCTTCTGATTTATGGGGAAAAGGGATCATTTATGCCCGTGAAATAAAAAGCAGTCTTAAATCTAATCAGCTAATTTTCCATGTACTTTCTCTGCCAAAAGTCAGTCACCAAAGGTAAATTCTCATTTTACTCATGCAGATGCTGGCATTGGCTTCCACGGAGGCAACTACATAAAAAGGAAGAAGAATGGGCAGGATGAGCTGTGCCCTTTCCACAGCAGTGGACTGACTGTCCTTCTAATTCTGGAGGGACAAATTTCAGGCTTGACCTGAAAGTCTGCTGATTATTTCATTTAAGTAACTGTAAAACATGCAACGCTTCCTAAATATACACACATTTTGCATTTCTAATGGAGTTGCCACACTGACCATGGGGTCTGTCACATAGCTAATTTGCTAGTTATCCAATATAGTTTCAATTGGTCCTCCAATAAATCCTTCATCTGCCATTGCAGGTTAGTGACTGAGCACTGGATGCCAGAGTAGCACATCTTGCTCATACTGCATTTGGCTTTTCGTTACCGCTTTACCAATTCTGATAAAACTAGTAAAGCTTTCTGCCAGCAGAGCCTGATGAAGTGAAAGATATCACAGGAGAAATGGAAATCCCCAGGTCTTTTTTTTTCCTCCTCCAGCTTTCACAGCTCTCCCCACAGCACTGCAGCTCCTGCAGTAGGTCAGTGATACAAGTCACTTTTAAAAGAAAGGGGGTGAATGAGGAATTAATGTTAAACAGCTTTGCTTCAGTTATAACAAGACTTGATGTAATTTGGACTCTCTAGAGGAGTATAACATGGCATTTGCACGGTATAGCTTGAGAATCTGCCCTGTTCAGACAAGTTTTCCATCAGTAACTCAGAGTATCCAAGTGTAAAGTTCTTGGGTTAAAAATGGGGCAATGCCTCTGCAAACACCCGTGTGTTTTGTAGGAGCAGTCACACAGCAACAGAAGATAGGGATTCACAAACTCTGTCTGCCCAGAAGCACTGGCACTGCACGTGAGGCGCTCCTGCAGCAGTGGTTGCAGGCATTTCACAGTGGAAGTGTGTCCAAGAGAGGAATTTGTGTTATCAGAGAGGGATTGTAAATCATCCGCAGCATAGGAAGCCCCTGTAAGAGTGGCTCTGTCACCAGAGTGATGACTCACGGTATGAGCCAGAGCTGCCTCTTTACACACAGAAGCCTCGTCACAGCAAATGGCTGAAAATCCGATCGGCTTTGAGTGTGAACACAGAGCACAGGCAGGAAAGGGTTGGTCCCCTGCCTCCTGCCGAGAGGCTGAGGGAGAACCAGACACCCTGGAACTCTTGGAGCAGTGGGGTTTGCATTGGGAAAGCTGCTCTTAACTTTTTAAGCCTCCTTAACACACACGCACACAAAAGCAAAACAACATAGGAAAATATTCTCCATAGCAGAGCTCCGCAACTAAATTTGACAGAGATGTGTGCTAGCTGTATGTAGTTTAATTAGTCTTAGTGATGCACGAGATACTTGCACTATGCAACCAAGAAGCTAGGAAGCTAGACAGATACATTAATTTTTGTATTATGGTAATACTAAGGTATTTAGTGTTTTTGTTTGTTTGTTTGTTTGTTTGTTTGTTTAGTGAGAAAACAGGCACACTTTTTCATTCTTCTGTTGTCTTCATTATGCATTAAAAATTATTAAATTAGACAGACTACCACTTTATGTGGTATTCAGAACAAGTTTCTTGAAAATCTGTTGTGGTATTGTTTACTTTTAGAATGGGATTTAAGGGGCTGCTGGAGAAATCTGTCACATTAAATAAAATACAGTGAACAAAACAATCACAAAGTGACCCTATCATATTAAATTGGCTGCAGTGTCATGTACACATACTCAACTTCACTGCCTTAGAGTAGATTCTCCTTCTGTTAACACAAACCCTTAAATGGCAATTATACCAAGAAGATCAGTCTGCAGTCTCTTCATACCTGAGCTTAGGTCTCCTCAAAAAAAGCAGGTGGCTTTCATAGCCTCAAACACATCTACAGATGGGCCTGCAGGTACATCAGCTCTTCCCAGAGGAAAATGCAAGTAATATGGTAGAAACCAGTAGGGCTATTGATATTCCCAATGTAGATCTTCTGAACCCACAGTGCTGGCACTGGTATAGGCACATTGTGAGGCTGGGGTCAGGGTTCTATGTTGCTCGTTCCCACAACTCAGTTTAGAGCTAGAGGATCCTCAGGAACCAGATTATCTGACCAGCAGAGGCCATATAATTTCATCCATTTCAGCATTTGTCAGCTTGAAAACCTTTTTTATTTTTTCTTGCTACCTCTTTGCAAAAATAATTGCCCAAGCGAAAATAAATAAATCCATATGGAGAAGGAACGGAAAATAAGGGAAGAAATGGAGGCCCAGTCATAGTTTAACTCCAGCTTCAGCTACCTTGACAGCAATAGTGCAGTGTTTAGATAACTTTTGGCTACCCAGTCAGTTTAAGTTATTTTTGTACCATCAAAACCTGATTTATAGTCTGGAACTTATCTACTATAATAGAGCCAAATGAACTTTAAAGACCAACCTATTATAAAATGACTAAATACAAAGGTTTTAAGGAAATGACAACTGACCCCTCTCCATAGCAGCACAGTGCTACAAGGGACAGCTGTAATGGCATAAATGGGTGGTTTATCAGCTTTCTGCCAGGGACTGACAAAATCACGTCAAATGAGGCATTAAAGCCCTGGTTTTGAAAACTGTGATAAATACCAGCTAATCTACTGACATAATATATATTGAGTCAAATATTTAGTTTTGCATTAAATCTAAATCCAACATTAGAGCATTTCCTCTTGATTAAAAAGGATAAAATGTAGATGTTATTTTATGCTCCGGTTCCCACGTCTAATTAATGCTCAGCATTCAGAGCCATTTCTGACATTACAAATGTGTTAGCAAACATGCCAAGGAGAGGAGGGAGACATAAGGGAAACAAGTGCAAAATCTATATGCTTAATTCATATTTCTCCATTTGCAGTAGCTAATATGTTATTGCAGAGACTATTTGCAGACACTTGCCCTACCAGTGAACAGCTAACTTCCCTGATTGCTTATATAAACAGTCTTCTAGATCTGGAGACAGACATTATAGGAGAGCACGTAGCTAATTTAATTTTAGTATCATTAGGAATTAAATGCAGGGCATTAATAGATTCACAGTAAATGTTGTCTAGGCAATATAAGCATTATACAATAGGACTATTAAGAGCTTTAATATTTGTGAGTGATCATATAAAAAGGTTTGCAAGAAAGTTTATTGTCTTGGGAATGAGATGTACCTAATTAGAGAAAAGATTACTGCTGAGATAAAACACTACATTGTTTTTGAATTGTATATTACTGATCTTAATGGGCATGAGAAAAGCCTGCTTTGAAATTTATTTATATTTATAGGGTATCTAACTATCTACTTAGATCTAGAAATAGAATGAGGCAAATCCTCATGAATCTCTGAAATATATCAATTTGTTCTGCATTATATTCTCAGCATTATGCATAAGCTGATTCTATAAAGCAGCTATTTGAGAAATGAGTTTTATTATCAAGTACTATGACTGTTAAACTCTTGTTGTAGTTTGAAATATGCTGCACCATAATTACTCATTTTGTTGAGAACATTTTAGAAAGCCGTGGCTGTGTGTGACAGTGTGAGCTCAGCTGAAAGGAATGGAACAAAATATAAAATAAGCAATCACCTACCACCTTTATTTCAGGTGATGTATTGATTTATTGATCTGGGAGAAAATCTCTGTAGTTTGATGGTCCTAGCTAGGTCTGTCACAAAAATCATAGTATGTACATCCTGGGGGATTTGGTATATCACACCATACCAGAGAAATAGATATTCATTCTATAAAATAAACACAGAATAAATAAATAAAACACAAAATTAAGGAGAGCTGTAAAAATGGAATTCAGAATTTACTAGTTTTCATATTCAAGAAAATTACACCCTGACTCTTTCCCTCCCACCCCCCACCATCCTGTTCTGCAAAGGATTCTCACAAGTGAGCCCATCGGGTGAAGGTGGTTGCACACACAGGTGATATTCTGATACAACTCACTCTTTAGGTTAGTAATTGCTTTTATTTTCTTTCCTCAGCATCTTATCTCAAAACCACAAAGACCTTAAGCAGAACTATAGTTCAGAAAAGTTCTGCGAATACCTGGCCCTGGACACTTTCCTGAGCTGGCTGTTCCCAGAGCTTCTCTGTGCAAGGCTTCCTATCACACAGTTTTTGTAGAGAGCTCCCAAGCCCTGATTTCCACCAGGATGGGTGTCCTGGCCTGCTTATGAAGCAGGAGATCAACCTGCTGTTGATAGCAGCTATCATCAATAAATGCCTTTGTGTCCATGTTAAAAATGGTCTGATTGTTCCTTTAAACAAATCACAACCAAATTTGCCATCATTCCAGAAAGTGCAGTGGTAAAGCAAGTTGCTCTGTCTCTCTCTCTTCTGAGAATGGGTTTGTGCTACTTAAACCTGAGAGCTTTTAGTGTCATCCTGGACAAACAGGTTGATCACAGTAACACTGATATAACTGACTTGTCTGGCTTGACAATACAAGCGAGTCACAGAGTAGTTCTACACAGCTCTTGCTGTTCCCCTCCAATTACACAGTCAATACAGAGCACTGGAAGGCTGAGACATCCCCCTCACCACACCCTAACATGGCAATAGCCAATGTAAAAATAAATTTTAAAAAATCAACCCAAGCAAAAACAAACAAAGAAACAAACAAAAAGATCCTTAATACTTTTGTAGTCTGAAAAACCTAAATCAACATTGTGTTACTGATAAGTGCTTCACATCTTTTTCATGCCATAGCTTTGTGTTACAGTATAAAATATCTTCTGGCACTTACTGTAACATAAAGAAATACTCCCCATTAATGGCCAAGAACTTGGTGTAGGTCTTGTGATTTACATTGCTGTCTTAACCTCAGAATGCAACACTGGTGGTTTCATTTGCCTTGCACTTTGTATTTCAATTGGGTACCTTAAAATCTAGGTAACAGACATAAAGGTAGCTCAGGAGCTACTGAGGTGTGGGAACTTAGAGTTGTTATAGATAACTATTGTAAAATACTAATTTTATTACTTGAGATATTTGGAGGCACGTGCTCTAAGGTTGGTTGACCAGTACCTTTCCTCATCAGTGCTGTGTGCTTTTGTTTCTTCTTCCTATTTCAACAGTCACACTTGACTCCAGAGAGATGTAAGTGATTCATGGATTGGCACAGAACCAAATGAGATGTCAGTGTGAATATCTATCCCCCAAAGACTTGTACTACTGAATTTGTTTTAAATTACTTGTTAACTTCTAACATCTACCTCTAATCTTTTGTGTAGGAAAAAAAAAATAATAAAAAAAATCCATTTCTCCTAAATGTCTCATTCTGGAACTTGATTCATAACCTTTTGTTACATCTTTGTACTGAGGAAAGCATGTCTGGCTCCTCTTAAGAGTTCATTAGGTTCTTGTGACTGAAGCCACATTGCTTGCAAGAATGATGAAATTCATCCCAGACTCCTCATTCTGACAGGAAGGTGGCAATCTTTCTATGAACTCATCCAAAAACAAAACAAACAAACAAACAAAACAAAACACAAAGAAGCAGAACTCTTGCCAGTTGGGTTTTGGAAAGGGGATCTCACATTCCTGTATAACCACTGACTGATCATTTACCTTTTCTGTGACAGTTATACTACAGACATGAGAAGGTGTTAACTTGGAAGAATTTGCTCATGCAAAATGCATAAAATGCCACACATTAGAAGCAATACCTATGTCAGGACTGCACACACTGTTGCACACAGAATCTGGATGGTGGTAGACAAAGCCCTCTATCAGCAGCTTCCAAACTAGCAGTGTCAGGCACAAAGGAGGTGTCTGTTACTCAAAAGTCTCCGTATCACTGGTACCTTGTATTGCCATGTTGGCTTCTGTAACATCTTCACAACACGGGGCTTCTTCCTTCCACAGGTATGACAAATGCTGTCTATACTTACATTTATCCTTACAACAACCTGTTTTCTGCCACCCAGTGAACTTCTAACATTTGTACTTGTAACGACTTTAATGTCAAGAAACATTATTTTTCCATCTTCCACTCTGTTGATAAGGTTTGGATATTTAGACAAAGCCTTAAAATATGTAGAAGTTTACAGGTCACTTAAGCAAACATAAAAACTCATTTCATATCCTTATTCATCTTTACATACCTGGTAGACGTTAGTCATTCAAGACGTGAGTGAGAGCTTGTTCAGATGCTAAAAATATCACATGTTTACACTTGTAAATCACCATTAGCAAATGATTTTCCTAATGCTTCAGACAATATGGTAGCAAAGTGCAGCTGCTTCAGCCAGAATGGTATTTTAGTGATTTCTAAGAACTTAATGAGATCAGGTAATTGACTAGTGAAGCTAAAAATTTTACCTTCAATTAAACAATCAACAGCTCCGTACATCAACATAATCATCTTCGTCCCTCCACCTCCCCGTTACCAAATCAATATGTGGGTAGCAGTTGTCTAAGAAACCACTTCCTCTGTGCTTCTAAACCAGCATTCAGGACCCATTTAAAAGCATTTATTCAATTAGTCTGGTGTAATTTGCAAATAATGGAAAGTATGTAGTAATGCAGATTCCATAAGCAACTAAGGAAAAATAAGGCCTTAATTCATTTGTTGTTTAACAACATTATTTGTCCTACATTCGTTCTGGTGCTACCAACAAATAACTTAATACTCTACATTTTAAAGTATCAGGATCTGTGCTTAAGTTGGCTATATATAATAGTTTCATATTATATTTAGGAAATAAGACTGCACAGGTTGTATTAATGAATCATGCAATTGATAGTTCAGGAGACAGTCATGAGGCAAAAGTACTTGATTAAAAAAAATGCACACAGATATAAAATAATTTTGTCAGGAAACCACTTCCAAGGGCTATATTACAACACAGTAATTTCATTCTGGAGTGTTGAGTTCTGAATCAAAACTGCTGCCCCCAACCACAACTGTGAGTGCAAAATATATGTTTCTTGAAGCACAGGGAACTTCTGCAATCTTGCAAAAGATTCTGAAACTGAGCACACTTACACCCTTGTGTTGCCCTCGGAGGAGTGCTAGTGTCATGTTACCTACATGCATGTGTAGCAGAACTTTCTTTAGCAAAAACTTTCATTTCCATCTGCAAGTAGCATATGTTTTCTTACAGGAAAATAATAATAATATTTTTTTAAAAAAAAAAAGCCAATGGTTAAAAATGGAGAAAAACTGCAATGCAGCATGGAGATGCTAAAGGGTTAATTAGTTACTTTCCAAAGTATGCTTTTTAAATTAGGTCATAAATATATTCTATTATATGCTAATACTCACCTCCTGAGATCCCTGCAAGTATGTCCTGACCACCCAGACACTCCTAAAAGTTCAGGAGGATGCAGCTGGTGGAGCAAACCAGCACTCAGCATGAACAGAATTCTTTACGAGAGTAGCACTGGCAGCAAGCAGGTGTCATTTATTCAGCTATTGCAGCATCAGCACTGTCTTTTCTTACTACAGTATGGGAAACTGAACAACATGAAGGCTATTTGTATGCAATTTTGACCAAGATTTTCAAAAGTGACTTGATTTGGTTCAACCCTAAACCTCCCAAAAAGAGCTGTGTCAAAGGGGCCTGTTTGTCAGGAAGTGCCACGAGTTTCCAGCCTGCTGAGCAAGGCGAGCCCCATAGTGCAGCCTGCTGGGAGCGTGGCTGCCTCTGCTGCCATTAGGCACTGCCTGCTGCCCCACTGAATTATTTCTGGCTGCTTCACCAAGGGCAGGATGCTCCTAAAGGAGGGTGGGAGTTACAGTACCAAGGAGGTGATGTACTAAGTGCAGCATCAGTGATGGAGCCAGCATTGCCTCGGTCAGCCTCCAGGGCCTGAACCAGGGAGCTGGGCTCAGATCCATTGGGTGGGCCCCCTCCACTGCTTCGTAGGGTTATTCCCAAATCTCCCCAGGGTGGAAAACTACAACTTGGTCCCTGCTGCCCACACAGTTTGGCATAATGTTTCCTGGCAATCACCAGGCAAAACGAACGAAGTCAGCGCAGACCTCTTCCTTAAAGTCAGTTATATTACACTAACTTGGGCTGTTTTCATTCAGGGTGGGTCTGGAAAGGACTCCCCTGGCAGAAGCAATGAGTTTTGGTGACAGACCTGGGAGGGCAAATCCCCAGAGAGTAACTAACCTCTGCTGCTGGCCCAGCCTTTTGCAGAACTGTGTTTCTGTGCCTTAGGTTTGCTACAGGCCTCAACTGCTCTCTGATTGACTCCGTGTGCAAGGTTAGGAGGTCTTTTGACTGGGTAGGAGGGTTCCTACTTACACAGAGAAGGAAGTGGAAGAACTGATGTGTATAAAGCAAAGTTACCTCTTCCCCTTTTAACCTGTGATCTTTATCCTGATATCTGCAGCAAGTCATTGAGATAAATTGCATTGTAGTGGGCAGTTCTGACTCATTTTAAAAGAGTTGTACCCTCATGTGGGTGTACCCCAGGATAAACACTCTCTTTTAGTATGTCTAGACTAGGATAGAAGTTGTGTTTTTAAAGATACAAGCTAACATGGCTCAACTAACACGTTCTGAAACCTTGCATAGATAGGACAAGTCAAATGCTAAAAGGTGTTAAAAAGTGTTTGCTAAGTCATTCTAAAAATACAACTTCTATACCCGTCTAGACAATGCCAGAATACTTTTTAAAATGACACACCATGCTCATGGGAAGTCTCACTGCAACAGTCAAGGAGAATTGTAACACAGGAAACAGTCAATAACAAGTTTCTCCACATAGGTCTTCAAAGCAATGACACAAATTGACATGTAGGGAATCCTCTAAGGTCTTGTCTAGACAATATGAGAAAAAGATCCTGTTTCAGTAGATTTAGTTCAGTCAGACCCTATATTTTTTCAAAAGCAAAACCTACCAAAACTCTTCTGAGTTCATGTTCTGCTCAGTTTTATTAGGTCTGGAGTCCAGACAGACAATAACTCAGCCTGCTAAAGTCATACTAAAGGTATTGAATAGTCTATGTGCTGTCAGATGGGATTTTTATTCCTTAAATAAGACTGATTTAATTATTTCTCCTGGAAACAGCCCTTTCCCTAAGACAGATGAGATCCTAGCTCATTTTCCATGCCCATTGCATTTGCCTAAGTTGTACCAATGACAGCAAAGTTCAATATGTCTTTACCATCAGTATTTCCAGTTGGGTGTGAGCACCAGCTCACTTTGTAGAGGCCACCACACAGCAATTGGTTTTGATTCTGACTTCATTTTGCAGCAAACTCAGACAAAGCCCTCAATCTAATCTACTCCTTTAAACAGATATTTTAAACTGTCTAGCCCACATGCATGCACACGTTCACATTGTAAAAATTGTCATCTTCTACCGAGTCAACAGATAAGCTCTTAGTCATTAATGTACATCCTTACACTGTTTTGCTTCTACCAAGCTGACTGGAGAGTGAACAAATTAGAGTAAGCATTTCCCAGAATTGTACCGGCATCTTTGACATCTTAAACAATACTTTCAGGAAAGCTTTTTTTTTTTTTTTTTTTTTTTTTCATTAAGGGGCAAGGGAAAAAGTCATTACAAAAAGTATGAGCCCAGCCTCTCTCTGACTTTATAATGTTGTTAGGTCCTTTTTACATGGGGGGGGGGGGGAAAAAAAAAAAAAAAAAAAAAGTAAATTAGTTCTATTTATTATTAAGGCTTTATGGGTGGGTATCAGTCTGGTAGGAAAAAAAAAAAAATAAAAAAATCTACATTTCAATTAGACCCATTACAGATGCTGTCTTTATGACATGGGTGGGTACCTGTCTGTCAGGGAAAAATTTAGGAGTCACCAACTCAAATGAAAACATCCACTAAACAGTAATTCACTTGTATAACTACAAGTGACCAAATTAACACATCTCAACTTGGCTTGCTTGTTCTTAGTAGTAATTTACCAATAGCTCTCGAACAATGGAGTTGTAAAATGGAGCCACTTAAGTTATCATGATGAGTTCTTTTCACAGCTGTGTCAAGTTTTTTTTGGCCTTGGGGTACACCACCTGAAACATTTCATAAAAGTACATTGATTTTCTTTTTTAAATGAAGGCCTGAAGACAACAAAGCCCATGAGTCAGATTAAGGCTGAAGCTCCACATTCAGTAAAGGCTCTTCAGTAAGCACTTGCTGTCACCTTCAGTACTGGACAAAATATTTCTGTCCTTATTAAGCCCAAAACATCATTAAACATTAGTTGGAGGTTGATCTGAATAAGATCAGCATGCTCTGACCTGCCCTTGGTTCTTATTTCAGGTTTTCAGCACTGTCTGTCTTGAAACTTTCTCTTGTGCTAAAATGATGTATTTAAAATCTAATATTTATATAGATATAGTTCTCTCTCTCTCTCCCGTCTCTCTCTCTATATGTAGCTGAAAGACAGTAATACCACGCACAGATTTTTTGTCTTCCGAGAAGCCACCTGATAGCAGATTTCATGGGGGCCTACCATAATTTATTGGTGTCCACGAAACTCAGTGGTAAACCCTCCATTAATCCTGGATGAACAGAGGCAGGTCCTTTTCTGTGAGAGCAAACAATTAGGCGCCCTAAGTTATTATTTCCTATTATTGTGCAATAAAAGAGGCTCCGGCCATTTCATTAGAAAGGATTAGAGTGTCCGGGACTGCAAACATCGTGCAACCACTTTCCTCCTCCCCCCGCCGCACACCGCGGAAACAATCGAGGCTCCCCCGGGGACGGCCACCGGGCTGCCCCACGCGTGTCCGGCCGCGGGGTGCACCCAGCCCCGCGCATGGACGGCCTCCGGGCTTTTGGGGCCGGTACCCTCTGGTCCTGGGTCCCCCCGGCGCTGCCCCCGGCCCCAGCAGCCCGGGCATCCCCCGCAGCCGGTGGCTGTGCCCGGCCCGGCCACAGTGGCCCCCGCAGGCCCGGGAGCTGCGGTGTTTAAGGAGTCAAAGTACATAAGCATCTGGGTCGATACCCTATTAGGCTAGAAACAGTTGTGCATATCAAAGGCCGACGAACCTAATGACTAAAAATATAAGTACCTGACCCGGAGGATTAATCACACACTGTCAAGCTGAAATTGGTGCAATTCTTCCAATCATTAACGTTTTGCTTACAAAAATGTGCTTTTCTGTTTGTTTTTCTGCTAAATGATAACCATTTTCAAGTTGAATCTGCTGATAAAAGAGTCGAAAACAAGACGGGAGTTGTGCTGTAAAGGTCAGACGTGCTAGTTCGGCATGAAATAGCCAACAGGCAAACAAATACGAAAAAGCAGGGTGGCACGGAGGGGGCTCGAAGCTTTGGCCGAACGGTGTAAAGTGCCTTGGCTGCTTTTCTCTCGCCGAGGAGGGCGCGACGAGAGCCGGGCAGAGCCGCCCGCAGCCCCACGCGGGTCCCCAGGTGTTTTGCCCACCTGCCGCCGAGCCGTGAGCCCCCCGCGGGGGGCAGCGAGGACATTTGCACAGCCTGGGTGGCGGCCCTGTTGTCACCTGCCCCGACACCCTGCAAATCCACATCCCCGGCCCGGCGGCTGCCGACGGAGGCATCCGCGCTGCCCACCCGCGGGGCGCCGCCGTGCGCGCAGTATCCCGGGGCTTCGCTCGGCACCGGGTGGTTCTCCTCCGGTACCTGGCCTCTTGGCACTGGGGGTGACCGGAGCCTGCAGCCTCCCCCCCCCCCCCCACCTCCGGGAGTGTGTGTCATTTTAGGTCTTAAAACCCTAAAACTCATCTCGGGCCTCATTCTCCGCTTTGCAGAACGCGCGGCCGCTCCAGTGAGGCGCGACCCCGTTTAGACGCAACCCGGGCCGATCCCGTGCCTCCGTCCCCTGCTCCCCGAGTCCCTCCCCCGGCACCGAGACCCCCCAGGGACTGCCCGGCCGGGGCGGGCGGAGCTGTGCGGGGAGCCCGGGGGAGGGCGGGCAGCGATCCCCGACGGGCCGAGCCTCCCCCCCCCCGTGCCCCCTGCTTGCCGTATTCCTTCCCGCGCCCCCGGGCCGGCGGCATTTCGGAGAAAGGCCGATGAATAACCACTATTGACTCAGGTGGGTCAGCGGCTGCCCCGGCTGGGGTCGATGCCCGGCCCCGAGCAGAGCCCGCTCCTCCTCCAGCCCTTGTCCGCCCCTGGGCTCCCAGCCGGGACCCGCACGCACTCCCCTAGGAGGCTTCGCCCGCCCCGCAGCTCACTCGCCGGGCGGCTGCGAAACAGCAACGAAGCAGCGAGCCCACGCGGGACACGACAGACACGAGGGACTGGCCACCTGCACGGCACTGGGGGGGGGGGGGGTTGGAACCTGATCACAGCTTCCCCGGGCACTGCTGGGGAGGTCTGGGGATTCTGCTGCCAGAAACTGGATGGCATGTGGTGCAGAGTTTAGTTTTATTTCACAGATGAGTCCATCAAAAATTAAATACAAGTTTTTGCTTTTTTTTCTTTTAACATTGAACAATATGTACAAAATATGAACAATGTGAGGTATAAAACCGCAAGACTTTTAAAGCAAACTAGTATGTACAAAAGCAGATATGTATACAATAGGCATTATCTTCCCTCTGCTCTGTGCCCCATTTATCCCCCACAGCTGATGCCAGGTTCTCTCCTGCGGCAGGGCACTATCACTCCTTGCATTTTCTTCTCATATATGAAATCTGGAAAAAATAGTGCTAGAGATTTTTCAAGGAGAAAAATACATTTTTTTATTTTATTTTTTCTGCAAATGGAACTATCCAAACTGCCGGGCAAAGTCCTCAAAAATTTGAGGAGGCACATTTCATCTCATGCAAGAGCAAAAATGGATCTGTCCAAAGACTCCACCTAATAAAGAGAGGGATGTCTCAGTAGAGAGCACCATGGCAGGTAAATGGGTGTGAGCATAAGGCACTTGTTGGGATGGTTGAATCCCTCTATATTTCACAGAACACGTTTCTCTGCTTGCAAAGGGTGTTTAAATTAATCTATTTAAACTACATTTGTTTACACATACAATGGGCTTAGCCCTGCAATCCGTACTCACTTCCATGCTAGCCAGAGATGAGTTCTGCCTGATCCCTAACAGCAGCTGATCCAGACCCCCAGTGAGTAAGGATGGGATGCAGTACTATGTTCCAGTTAGAACATCAATTAATGTACAAATATATCTTACAAATTAAATACAAACCACGGATCTGTTCCTTTAACCAAATTAGAGATCTGCCAAAAATTGACTGTTTGCGGAAAATACGTCTTGCTTTCTCTGCTTATTATAAAACGAGTCTGTCTGTTGTTTCTTTTTTCTTCCAGTGGAATGCTGAAAGACTCCTCCTGTAGCAAAATACTCATTCGAGCCAGCCCCTGGTAAAGTGCAAGCCGAGCTATGGTCCACTCTCCGCATGGGGCCGTTAGTGGGAAGGGTTGTAAAAGCCTTTGTCGCCTTCAATGTCCACTTCTTGATCAGAGTCGTCGGAGATGTCCGACTCCAGGTCCTCCTGTGAGACGGGTGAGGGGGTGTACTGCGAGCTGTCCAGGGACACCTCCTTGCCCTTCTGCTCGGGGCTTGGGCAGCTCTCTGGCCTTTGGTCACTGTGACTGTCAGCACCTTCCACTTCTTCCTTCTTGGTGGCTTGGGGGTTCTCCTGCAGGGAAAGAAACCCGCTTGATACAGAAATACGTGCCACAGTGCCAGGAGGCCTGAGGGACTGCACTGGGAGGGAAAACCACCGCGGGGTTCCTCAGGCCCTGCAGGGAAGGGCAGGTGTCCTGCTGCCACCCGGGCCTCCCCCCCACGCTCCCACCCTGCGAGCGGCACCGGCCGGCCGGGGGCTCGGTTGCACGCGGGGCTCGGCTCTGATCCCGCGCCCCAGCAGCCACAGGGGACGCTGCCGCGAATGAGGCTCCTTGGTGATGGTTATCGCAGCCACTTCAAAAGACTGTGGAACTCCCGGAGCCCAGGAACCTCTGAACTTTTGTCTTTAGCAAAGCAAATGTTTATTATGAGTCTACAAACACGGACACACAGCTTCCTCCTGCCCCGATCTTTCTTTAATTACACCCAACGGCAAAAGGAGGGAGGCCGAGTCCATCAGTGGCCCGAATGTAAACGGGAAAAAATGTACTAATGAAGCTGTAAGGCTAAACCTCAACATTAAAAT
Organism: Oxyura jamaicensis; assembly: GCF_011077185.1. Lineage (NCBI taxonomy): Eukaryota > Metazoa > Chordata > Aves > Anseriformes > Anatidae > Oxyura > Oxyura jamaicensis. The sequence goes on from NC_048898.1 coordinate 20,460,722, forward strand.
ACACACCACTGAAAACCAAACCAGCCCCCACAAAGCCAGAGCCCTGCTCCCAGGCAGGAATAGCCCTGTGTCGGCAGCCACCTGGGGAGCCTCGTCCCTACGGGGCATGAAATGACACTCCTAAGCAAAGAGAAAGCAGGCAGAGACACGCACCCATGATACATTCGTGCGGGCTCGAAGAAATGGATGTGACTGAACAAAAAGGAGGAAATGACTTAAAATGGCCGAGATCCCAAGCGAGCTCTCCGGACATTGTGGAGGGGTCAGGTCCGCCAAGGAGCAAAGGGATTTTGTTCAAAATCAACAGAGGTACTGAGGTGAAACCCGGGGAAAGGCCACAGAATAAAAATTCTAGAATGTGGCACTGTGATTAGTTTCTTTTCTTTTGATATTAAAGGCCGATTTTCCAGTGAGACTCGCCAGTCCTGTCACGCTCACTGCATCAGGCCACGATGCAGGGACTTTTCACAGATTTCTGAGCCGAGGGGCCCCAGTCCTGGTGAGCTGGGCAGGATCAGGCCCTCTGAGCCACGCAGACAGATTTTTATCCACTTGAGCACAACTTGTGAGGGAAGGGAAACCACTTCAACCGCTCAGTTCACACACTGTAACTATTCGTAAACGAAAAGTAAAAGCGACTTAATTTTCCGTACGGCTCCTCAAAACTAACAAGGCGTTTGTACTCGCCTCTCCCAGCGTTTGCAGAATAAATCGCCTTGTGTTTATTAAGAGAGGGTGATTTAAAAGGCCGGTAAATATTCTCCTCCAAAACAACTGCCTAAGTAATTTACTGACAATCACTTATCTTCTCCACGTTAATTGGATAAACAACATATGGGTTTACAAAACAATTAGCGTGGAGTTTTAATAGGCGGTGTGTGAAAGCCGGGCATAATTGATATAGGAACTACATTAGGAGCTTTTAACATTAGTGCTGCCTGAACGAGCCCTCATGGATTCCAGCATGACTATTTGTCTTTTTAATCAAGGTGAAGAGGTTAAACAGCCTTTCAGATGACTTCTGCATACAACCTGGAATAGGCGAGCATGGGCGTAAGATAAGACAATTAAAATACTTATTTCTATAGAAACGGAAACATCCCTGTACCTGCTTTAGACGCCTCCATTTGGCTCTGCGATTCTGAAACCACGTTTTGACCTGAACAACAAAATGAGAGAAAAGGCACAGGGTAGTCGGGGAGCAACAAGAGCCTCACCCGAGTTATGGAGAGAGAAGCGAGTGCTGGTCCCCAGAGGAGGGGAGCCGGGGACACCAGGGCAGGAGCAGGGACAGGGGCAGGGGCAGAAGCAGGAGCAGAGGCAGGGGCTGTTGTGCAGCATGGTCTCACCTGCCTCTCGCTGAGCTGCAGCATCTTGGCCAGGCGCTTCCTCTCCGGTGGCGAAAGGTATTTCTGCGTCTCAAACTTCTTCTCTAGCTCGATGGTCTGGTCGTTGGAAAAGCGGACCTGTCCCCCTTTCCTCTTGTGCAGCGGCCGCTGGATGAAGGGGCTCCACAGCAGCGGCTTCCCTTCAGAGAGAGGCACACACACTCCACCATCACCACCGGGCCCCGCTGCCGGCTGTCCCGAGGCCGGGCCCGGGGGCTCGGTGGGGCCGGGCCCTGCCTTGCCCCGCTCCTCTCCGTGCCCCTGACTCGGCCTCCCCCCAGATTTCGCCTCCTCTGATTTTTCGCCTCCGCCGAACGGAGAGACCAGTTAAAGCCACTCCGCGGGCTTTGGCAACGTTTCCGTCAATGTGTTTCCTGTTGGTCTATCTCGCAAAGAAAAGAGTGAGAAGAAGAAGAAGAAGAAAAAAAAAAAAAAAAAAAAAAAAAAAAAGACCTTTGCTTCCTTCTGCTCTCTTACTGAGATGTCCCCAAAAGAGCGCTGGGGCCGGGCGTGGCTCTGGGGGAGTCCACAGCGGCCCCAGTGGCTTGGGGCAAGCAGAGCCCGGAGCTCCCCGGAGCTGGGGGCCGGCGGGGTGGCCCCGGGACCGGGACCAGGACCGGGCCGGGGCTTCCCAGGGGGCGGCTGGAGCCGCGGGGTGAGGCGACACGGAGGGGGCCCAGCCCCGTAACCGAGCAGCGGCCGCGTCCCGGGCCCGGCGGCTCCGGCCAGTGCCCCTGAGTCACCGTGTTTGTCTTTCTGTCTTGTTGCCTGCAGCCTTTGAAATTCGCTGCATTGTTTTTCAAGATTTTGCTTGCGTCAGGCTTTAGTAATTCTGGTGCAAAACAGACTCAAAAAATAGGAAGCAACTGGTTATTTTAGCTGTCATAAAGTCACATCCCACACAGAGGAAATGAACAATATCAGAAAAACGGATCCCGGCTATCAGAAGTCGAGTGTTTCCTGAATTTGTCTGTATTGAGGATGTCGATAAAGTAATCAGCAACGTGCACGACTCCCGGGGAAGAGCCTGCTTCAGGCGGCCAGGAAAACACTTAACAGCTTCTGAAACCAGATTTACTCCTATCGAGAGCTCAAGGTTTCCTGTATGAACGGAAAGGGTCAGCCTCTTTCACTGCACAGCCGCGGTGAGTCAGGTCCAGTTTTGCAATCCCCCCGAACAAGTGCGGCGGCCCGGCCCGGGGCGGCGCTGGGCTCGGCCCCCGCAGCGGGGACCTTGCCCCCGGCCCGGGCCGAGCGGGGGCCGCCGAGGCCGCCCCCAGGCGCGGGGGAGCCGCGGGTGCCCGAAGAGCGGAGCCCCGGCCCCGCCGGCTGTTTTTCAAGTCATCCGCAGGAAAGGACTCAGATCTGCGCTGCGATCTCCCAGCACAATTAAAACTCCCCACCAAAACCACACGCGACATTACTAAGGACACTCGCAGAGTCACTTGGTTGAAGGAAAACAAATCTGAGTCACCGCGGCCGCGCACTGTGGTCTCGCTCCCAGCGCCGGAGCGCGGCGCTTCTTGAATTTACTGTAAATCAGACGGAGACGGAGGGAGGCCGGGGAGGCACGGAGGGAGCGCGGCGGGGCCAGGAGGGGCCGGGGGCAGCTTCCCGTGCCTTGTCCCTTGTTGGACGGGACGGGACGGGCCCGGACGGGGCGGGGGGGGGGGGGGGGGGCCCGGGGGCTTACCCGGGGGGTCCTGCCGGATCAGGGCGTGCGTGTAGTCGCCGACGGCGCGGGGGAAGGAGTAGAGGGGCCCGGCGTAGGCGCCGGCGCCGTAGGTGGCGGCGAGGTGGTGGGAGAAGGCCGGGTGGACGGGGGTTGGCTCGTAGACGGGGGTCCGGTACGGGGCCACCAGGCTGGTGAAGGACGAGTTGGGCGACGGCAGCGTCGGCGGCGGCGGGGCGGGCAGGGAGTGGGGGGCCGGGGCGGCGGCGGGGCCGCGGCCCAGGATGTCCTCGATGTAGAAGGGCGTGGGGTGCGCGGGCTGCAGCAGCGGCGTGGGCGCGTACAGCGGGACGCCGACGCCAAGGGCCGCCGTCGGCGCCGCGCCCGGGGGCTGGTACTGCATGGCCCGGCCACCCCGCCGCCCGCGCCCCCCGCGCCGCCCCGGCCGCCCCTGCCCAGAGCCGGCCCCGAGCGCCGCGGCCGGGAGCTGGCACCGCCGCCGCGGCTTTCTCTGGGCTCGGGTTACCCTCCGATAGGTTTCTATTGGCGCGGGGCGGAGCCCGCGTGGTCTCTGTCCCCTTCCTGCCACGGCTCCGTCTAGCCAATGAGCCCGGCCAGGGAAGGGGGAAACCACCCCCCGCCGGCAAACGCTCCCCCCCCGCGCCTGCCCGCCTCCCCGCAGCAAACGCCCCGCGGCGCCGATCGGCGGGACGGGCCCCGACGGCACCGCGCGGGGGCACGGAGGCCGGGGGCACCGGACGGGCTCCGACGGCACCGGGCCGGGGCTCGGTGCTGCCCCCCCGGCCGGATACGGGGAGACCCCCGCGGGGGAGAGCCCCCCGCACCCGCGATGAGGGAGAGGCGAGCAACGGGGGTGCGCGGCTGCGGTGTCCCCTGTTCCATCCCGTTTCCCCCTCGGCGCGCAGCGGAACCCGGGGAAGGCTCCGCGCTGTCTCTCTGCGTGGCTGCGGGCACCCGGAATGGGGCAGGGGGGTACGACCGCCGAGCAGGGGCCACGCGTGGGCAGGGGGCGGCGGCGGGGCCCTATCCCGTCCCCCGGGATGGCCCCGAGAGCCCGGCGGGGCGCGGAGCGGGGCGGCGCGATTTCCTGCTCGGTGCCTCGCCGGGCACCGACGGCGCGACACCGGCCGGTACACAGCGGGGCGGCGCGAGGGCTGCGGACGCCCCCCGACGGGGCGGGCGCGGCGCCGGGCCCCGGCTTTCCCGAAGGGAAGCAGGCGCCGAGGCCGCGCCGGGCGGCCGCTCGCCCTCTCCCTCCCTCCAGCAGCGCCACCTGAACACCGGCGATTTCGTTTCCAAAAACCCGCGGTGCGCTTCCTCCTGCCCTGCCGCCTCCCGCGGGGGTAAAACGGGACGGGACTGGACTTGAGCGCTCGCCGAATGCCGGCGGCTCCCGTCCCCTTTCCGGGGGCAGCGACCCCAGCCCGGCCTGCCCCCCCCCCCGGCAGTCGGCCCGACGGCGGCGGCGGTGCCGGTGCCGTCCCCGTGGGAGCGCAGGCGGCAGGTGCCCGCCGGGCCGCTGGTCCTCCTCCTCCTCCCCCAGACCCCTCCGGGCTGGTGACAGAGCGCAGAAGGCTGTTAAGGAATAGCAGGTGCTGGTTTAACAGTTCGTATTCTTGCCTTTTTTATTATTATTATTTTTTTTCTTCAATAAATAAATAAATAAATAAAGGTCTCCAGTAAATAAATAAATAAATAAAGGTCTCCAGCTCAAACCCACGAAGATCTTAATAACTAAGAGGCTCAGAGCAAGAGGAAAGGGTGTTGGTGAAATGGAAATATATATATTTTTAATAATATAGGGACGTTGTTTTTTTTTTTTTCTTTTTTTTTTTTTTTCTTTACATTGTTAACAAATGCCAAAACTCACCTTTAAAGTGTGGTCTTGTGTCTTGTAAATATCAGGTACACGTAAAGCGAGCTGACAGTTTTGATTATTTTTTCTCTCCATGCTCAGTCTCCCAGGCATTGCTCTTTCCAAGGGGTTTAGCTAATGTTTTCATCTGGAAGTGTTGGATTTGCAGCTTGATTTACTTAATAAATGTACAGTAAACCGATGACCCATTGCCCTCTGGAATAACGACGTGCATGATATGAGGCAGCGGCATAGAGGGCCTCCACAATATTTTACAAGCTGTCGATTCAAAATCCTGAGAACAAGTTTAAGCAAAAAGGAAAAAAAAAACAACAACATGTTTTTCCGTATTATTGGGAAACAAATAAATAGAGGAAGAGATTATTCTTTTCTGACTTTTATATAAGCAATAGGCCTTGTTAAAAGGAAGTTTTAATGGCACAGTTATTACATTCCACTACCACTGCATAATCCCTAACAAGAAAAATGAAGCACTTAATTTTGCAGTTCTGCAGCACCGCCCCTTTCAAATTCAATTGTTAGACCTTAGGCTTCCTCCTTCCACGGGTTGGAGACTATTAAATCCGCATTCATGAAATGTCACATTTATTGAACTACATAATTTTTTAATATCACTAGTGCAGGTTTTATAGTTGATTTTATTGTTTTTATGGCCATTCGGGGCTCTAAAACCCGGATTTTTTCAATGTTGTCCTTATAATTTTTTTCACACAGTCAGAACTAATAAAATAGAACAGTTGTGACTTTTTAATGCAAGGGGTCTCGGAGTTTCAATATTTTCACTCTGCTGGATACTAAAACCAATAAAAATACATGAGATTTTAATTATTTTCTGGATTAAATAAAACCTTTTTCCCTTTCTTTTGGAACACACATTCTGTTTGTAGTTTCTGTTGTGAGGGAGATAGCGCAGCTCCAGGTAAGAGGCACGGTACCAGGATCTCCGCGGCGAACGCAGCCTGGCCGCGTTTTGCAGCGCGATGGGCATTTAGAGCAAGGACTTGGAGGCACCGCAAGCTCCGCGCGAGGGCTGTGGGATTTCTGGTCTTTCTTCGCCAGCTTTCTTCTGCGAAGCACTCCAATCCATCTGAAAAAGCTCGGGAGAGAAAAAAGAAATACATACTCCCCTTTCCTGATTAAAAAAACCTTTTCCCTTAATTTTCTTGGAATGCACTCGAAACACCCCCGAGTTTTGTCACTAAGCTGGGAGCTGCCGGGGGGCGGCGGGAAGGGATGCGAGCATCCCCGCGCCGGCACGGGCTCAGCCCAAAGGGATCGGCTGCAGAACTCATTATTTGCTGTAATAACTTCGGGGCCCTGTCCTCCCGTTTGCTCTCTGTGAAATCCCCTGCCTTCGAGAAGCCCTGAGCGAAAGGAATCAAAAAAAAAAAAAAGGAAAGAAAAAAAATGAAAAAGAAAAATGAAAAAAAAAAGGAAGAAAAAAAGAAAGAGAAAAAGAAGAGAAGAAAGAAAGAGAAAAATAAAGGAAAAGAGAGAAGGAAAAGGAAAGAAAGAATGCAAGAAAGAAGGAAGGAAGGAAGGAAGGAAGGAAGGAAGGAAGGAAG